>NW_024870966.1:8210000-8665000 GCF_019054845.1 Dipodomys spectabilis | reverse complement strand
TTTCCAGCAGTGCAAAGAGAGAACTTCTCTGGAAGGTAAGCTGTGCTTTGCCTTCAGCAACACAAACATCCTAGGATCTTTGCTGGTTCAGATCCCCTGTGCACTCGGTTCAAGAATTTAGACTATGCCCAGTTGGGCTAAAAAAAAAAAAGTCCTTCATTTCACCACAGCTATGTGGAAAGTAAACGTGAGTACCACACAAACTTTTAAACTACAAGAGGTAGATTGTATGAAGTCTGAGCTTTCTACGAGTGGAGTTTCTGAATACATATAGGTCCATCATGGGTCAACCCAAATCTCCTGTTCTGAAGCCAAGGCAACTGTCTTTGCTACTTCTTCCAAGGCACCAGGGGATCTGCCTTTACTTCTGCAAATTACAAGGTGTGAAGTTCCCAGAACATGGGGCCTGGATCCTGCCTGCTGCTGAAAGGCTCCTCAATGTAAGACAGACTTATGGCTTAGACATCCAGGCTGGCACAGTGATGGACGCCTGTCTTCCTAGGAGTATGAGACGCTGAGGTCAGGAGGATCATGCCTCTAGACCATTTGGGGGGCAGAAAAAGCGGCAAGATTCCATTTCACCAGTGTTGATTGGGTTTTATTTATGTCATTTCCAAATATATACTCCAACCTGCTTCATTCCTCTTTGTCCTTTCCCTTTCCCTCTCCTGTCACTAATCTCCACCCCTAGATGGTCTCCCTCTTATGCTCATCATCACCATCATCATTTCAGGTCTCGATCCCACAAATACAGGCAAATATGTGATCCTTGGCTTCTCTCTCTTAACATGGTGATCTCCAGTTCCACCCATCTTCCTGCACATGATGTAATCTAACTTTTCTTTACGGCTAAGTCAAATCCCACCGTACGCATCTATGCACTGTATTTTCTTCATGTATTCACCAATGCTGGGCCCGTCAGCGGACCCCACCGCCGAGCTGCAGTACACATTGTTCCTTCTGTTAGGCGACATCTCAGGTGACAGAGTGGAGACCCACATGCGGGCGCCGGGCCGGGCCTTTCCACCGGCCTCTGGCAGCCCCGAGGGCAGAGCCCAGGCATCTTGGGTCAGCTTTCCGAATCCTGCTCATCATGCCTGCCACATCCCTGCCTGTGCTTTCCCGTCTCCCCATTGATCACCAGGTGTTCACTGCTTGGTGGAAGATGAGGAAGCAGGAGAGTGAAAATCCTGATCAGGGCCATTGCTGCACCAACAATAGGTCCAAATTTGGGTTTTAGAGTTCTGTGGAATTTCTTAAATGTCAACATAAAAAGCGAAGCTCTGGGCCTTGATTTGTAGGGTGACACGATCTACACCTGCTTGGCACTGCTGTGTACCAGGAAGCCGTGCAGGCAGGTGCAAGGCTGCAGTCACACCTCTCTTTAAATGTCAAAGACAGCACCGCTTGCAGGTGGCCGAAGAAGGAGCTTACGTCCTGAGACACCAGTGCTAGGGCTTAGGAAGTGTCACCGCCCCATCTCCTGGGAATATGGAGGCTCAGCTCCCAGCCGCTGGTTTTGCTGCTGTCCACCACTTCTTAGCGAGTCAGTGCCCTGCCCCAGCTCAAAAGGGCTCTCTGCCTTTGAACCTTCCTCCTGGATTTGCCAGCCCCCAGAGAGTTACTGGCACATCAAGGTCAGGAAACTCAAACCACTGTAACTCAAAGTTACATTTCTTTTCATGTTTTAAACATCTGACTTCTCCAAACTGCTTACTCCAGTTTCCCCCCCTGAACTCAACTTTCTATTCTCTGGTAGTTCTCACCTGCAATCACCCTCCTCTTCCCCAGCGCACAGCCGTACCTGTAAGGATAGGTGGCAAACCCTGGAATGCCCCCGTGAACCCCAGCACTGCCAATGACATGGGTGTCGGGAAGCAGGCAAGGAGAAATCACAACCGGGACTGAGGCTTGAACTCAGGCCCGGAGCGCCTTCCCTTAGCCTTTTCCCTCCTGGTTTGGAAGAGGTTTCCTTCAGCTACAAAACTCACTTCTTGGTCCATAGTTATCAATGACCGAGGGGACAAAGAAAGCCCCTCACATTCTGCTAGCTCAGCGGCCCACGGGCCACAGAATGCACCTGGGCCACACCACCCGATGCCCTTTTACGAGTCCCAAGTTGCTTCACAACAAGGACACAGCCCGGGAGACGCGACACTGTGTCTCGGTCGCCGTGCAGCCATCTATGGGCACTCACACACACATAGATGGCTGAGTATCACCACGTGATGGGCTCTGGGGCCCTCTGTGGTCCACGAGGCCCTCTGTCGACAGAAAAGACAGGATGGGGCACAGGACCAGGTCCAGAGATCTCAGGAGCGGGTAGGTGTGGGCGCCAGCAGGCTGCCTGGAGAAACATGGCAGCAGCGAGGGCGGCTGTCTCTCATACTAGCGAGCAGGACACAGCTCAGAGAGGCTCACAAGCCCCCACGTGTCCGGCTGAAGGCCCGAGGCCGGGCATATCCGCTGCACAGGGTGTGGCAGGGCGGTGGGAATCTGGCCACATCTCAAGAACGCACCATCCGTCCCGTGTGAAAACTGCTGCTGGCGGGGTTTGGGAGTCTTTTATTTTGTACTTTTTTTTAAAAGATCGTCCTTGGTTATAAAGATTACTGGGAATATCATTTATGCAAAATGGAGACTATGACCACATGCAGGAAACTGAGTTTACTTAAACACAGTTCGTGGGGCCATCTGAACAGTCTATTTTAATTTTCTCCTAATGATGAAGTTCCTAGGAATAAACCCTTTATCCCTCCCTGCCCGGGCAGCGGCTGCTGGAAGCCGTCCTCTAACTGGCGAAGAGCTGCAGCCAGTGGCCGCTCTGACCGTGGGAAATGCTGACCTGGACACCCCTCCCCAGCACAGGCTCTGCCGCAAGGGCCAGTCCTCTACTCAAGGTCCCGTCTTCAAAAGTGGCCCTTCCAGGATTGAGAGCAAAGTGCCTGGGAGCAAAAGAGCCTTCATTTGTCTTGCAAATTAAACTCTATTAACCCCACAGGCTGCTCCTTGAACAAGTTTCTAATATTAGCCACGCTGCATACATTATGCAGATTTCATGTTTTCAGCAAAATGTTTTACAGTCCTGAAGCCAAAAGACTCCTCAGGTTCCAACAGGGATGAGAACCGAGGACGGGGTTGATGGTTAATTCTGATGATGTTCAGTAAGAGATTGTAATTGTCAGCCACACAGAACATCGGACAAAATAATTCTAGCAAGAAACGTTATTTGCTCTTTTCCTCTCCCCCCCCCTCCCCGCCCTATGATAGATCACTGATAAAGCTGAAATCTGCCTTAATGTGAACGTTGAAAGCTTCTGCCTGGCAAGGAAGGAACTAAGGAAGAGAGACTGGAATCTTCTTTCCAATGCAGAGTCCTCCCGAAGTTACCCTTAGCCAGCCGCAGGGCCATCGCCAACCCTGTGTGGTGGGACATGGTTCTGAGACTTTAAAAAACTCTAACTTTTGCCCACTAACGTTAGAAATGTGTGTTGATTTCTAAAAGAGTTCCATGACTTCTGATTGGGATTCCCTTAAATCTGTCTAATTTTGGGAGACAAGTTTTAACAGTACTGAGTTTTTTGATTTGGGGAAGTGTGAGATGCCCATTTACCCAATTAGACATTCTTTTCTTTCAGTGTGGGTTTGTAGCTTTCTGAGCCAGAGCGCCACTTCTGGTTTTCTGGTGGTCAACTGGAGATAAAAGTCTCATGGACGTTCCTGCCCAGGCTGTCCTTGAACTGTGACCCTCAGATCTCAGCCTCCTGCGTAGCTAGGGTAACAGGTGTGAGTCACCAGCACCTGGAATGAAGTAGGTTTTTGATTCATGAATATTTTCATGAATATAGGTCTTTGTTCTTTATTATTTGTCTCTTTATGCTTGCTCTGAGTTAGTTTATGGCTTCTTTTGCTTTGTGCTGGTCCTGGGACTTGAACTCAGGGCCTGGGCACTGTCCCTAAGCTTTTATGCTCAAGGCTAACTCACTACTACTTGAGTCACAGCCCCACTTCTGACTTTCTGGATGTTTATTGGAGATAAGAGTCTCACGGACTTTCCTGTCCAGGCTGGCTTTGGGACCTCAGCCTCCAGGGTAGTTAGGATTTACAGGTGTGGGTCACCACACCCAGCTGCATTTAGAAGCTTAAATCATTTCTTTAATTTGCTTTTGGCTTCTTAAAGATGTGAACATACTTGCTCTAAAATCCTTTTTCACCTTATCATGAAATTTTCATGCTATAAATTCTCCTCAAAGCACAGCTGTAGCTGCAACCTTCTGCTTCTGAGAGGTTGTCACTTCATGTTGATGCTTGTCAGGATGTTTTCTAACATCCATGGTGATGTTTTTGAATTTATTTAGAATTTTTATGTATGACGGGCTTTCTCACATCTTCCTGTTCCTGATTCATAATTCTATGATGGCTAGAACATACACTTGGCATAATTTAAAAATTCAGAAGATATGTTCAATTTAGAATTCATTCAGGAAATATGGTCAACCTTGGAAGTGAGGCACATGTGTACTTGAATGTGGATGGACTGTCTGCTGAACGTAGAGCGTTGGACAGGAGGATGATGGAGTGGACCTTTGGGGTAGCATAATTCTTACTAATTGTTTTTGGCAGTACTGAGGGCTGAAGTCCGGGTCTCTGGCTTGTTGGGTTAGCACACTATCACTTGAGCCATGCCCCCAGCCCTTCTTTCCTTGGTTATCTTAAATATAGTTTCTCACTATTTACCCCAGCAGCCCTGGACTAGGGTCTTCCAATTCATGTTTTCTGAAGTAGCCGGGATGACAGTTACATACCAACGTGCCCAGCTTCTTCTGTGGAGAAACAGGAAAGGGTCTCTAAAGCGTCTGCTCAGGAGGGCCTGGAACTGCAGTCCTCAGGAGCTCAGTTTCCTGTGTAGCTAGGATCACAGGGTTGAGCCACTCGTGGCTGGCTGGATTTCACTGTTTTGATCACGTAGGAAGAAGGAGATGAGAAGTGAATCATCTGTTTCTCTGTCCCCGTTTTGCCTCATGTATTTTGAAACTGTGTTTTCAGGGCAATAGCCATTGAGGACTGATACATATTCGTGGCTTTTGATGAGCATTTGTATGCACAGTTTACTTTCTTCATACATTTAACTTAGCACACAGTGAGGTCTAGGATTTTCCCTCATCAGTCTCTTACAGTTTCTGTTTCTTAGTTGGGAGGTTCACTTAGAGCCCTTACATTTAATGTAATTACCGACAAGGCTGGATTAAAATGTCATCGGGTTAGTTTTTACTAATTTTTTGTCCCCTTTCCCCCTCCTTTTCGATCTGACTTTGGATTTAGTAATTTCTTTTATGGCTCCATTTTATCTCCACTACTGGGTTATATTTTATACCTTTTGGAATACTTTTAAGTCATTTCCAGTGAGATTTTCTAACATTAATTTCCTGCATGCCCAACACAAACCTAATGTTTCCACAAAATGCCAGATTTGATTTGCTGACTGTGTTTGATTGCTTTTGTCTGCTTTAATGAGTGGGCGAGGGCTGCACACCTTGTGCTGGTGGCCTCAGGAATGTGGACAGCTGTAAGCTCACTCCCGGTAGGCCAGGGCTGCTCCTGGGACTGGGGAGTTGGAGGAGTCACAGTTACAACCGACTTGACCCTTTTAGGGGAGAATCTGAACCACCACTGGGTGGCTGTTAGTGTTGCAGGACTATGCAAACTTTTCTAGAAATCATTTGACTCTGTCTAGGGCCTTAAAACTTGACTCCTTGACTGTGGAGAGCAGAGGTTACTTACTTCTTGATGCCAGACTTCTATGCACTTTTTCTTTAATAATGTGTTTCATTTTGCTTTCTTCTTTTCTAAAAGCTTTACACTATTCACTTTGGAACTTTTTTTGGGTGCTGGTATTGGGGCTTGAACTGAGGGCCTGAGCTTTTCCACTCGAGGCTGGTGCTGTATTATTTGAGCCACAGTTCCACTTCTGGCTTCTTGGTGGGCATAGAGAAGAATCTCACAGACTTTTTTGACTTGGTGGTCCTCACATCTCAGTCTCTCGAGTACTAGGAGAGTGAGCCACCAGTGATCTGCTTGTTCTAACTTCTTAAAGTGGAAATAGTTCTACTGGTCTATGGTCTCAGAAACCACTTCTGTTATTTTGTCCCTCATCTGCCACCATGCACTGCTGACACTCTGATGTATGCTCTGGTGCTGTGCATAGTAGGGTCGCCTGTGGCTCATGGTGAGACACTCTCTCCTCCTTTCCTCTGAGATGCAGTCTGGTCTCTGTCCCGTCACTTATGAAATCTTTGAAGCAAAGTGAGGACTAGTAGACTTAGAAGACAGCGAGAAGTCTCCCTGCCTCAAAAGAGTGCAATGATCACAAAGCTCAGGCAAAGTCCAATTCTTCCTTTTAAGTTTTCTTATAAATACTCTATAATAGCACAGCTTTAAATTAAATTATACACCCTAATGATACTTTTGAAAGAGTTTCTAGGAAGGATGGATTAGGTAACAAGGACAGGCTTGATCTCACAGCTAACACAGTTACAAAGAACACAGAGAAACTAAACCAAGTCACAGATCGCTGGTGAGCACAGCAGAGTGCTGGATAAGCAAGAGGAGGGCATTGGTGTGTCCAATGTGGACAGCCGCCATGAGCCGGGGACCCCAGGGAGCAGAGTCTGCAGGACAGAGGCCTGGGGAGAATTGTGCCTCATGGAAAGAGGAGGCCCCAGAGATCTGTGTGTCCCACAGATCACTGACAGGTGCCCCTGTATCAGATACTACCGCAGTCTGCACAGAACATCTCACAAGACTGATGGGCAGTGATTGCAGGGCTGAGATGACACTTGCCCAGAGAAGCCAGGCTGGGCCTCCTCTGGTTCTAATGAACCTAAAACCCCAGACCTCAAACCATCAACTTGTTTCAGAGTCGTAGTATTATTATTTGTGGTACAGGGCCTTGTGCGTGGTTGGCAGGTCCTTTACCTCAGCCACGTGCTCAGACCTTAATGCTTTAGTTGATTTTGGAACACAGTCTTACATTTATGCCCAGACCAGCCTGGACAGTGTTTCCTGTATACCTGACAGGATGCATGCCACCAGGCCCAGATTTTTATTGTTTGAAACGGAGTCTCAAGAACATTTTGCCCAGGGCTGGTCTTGAACTGCCATTTTCCTGATCATCCAGGATTACAGAAAAGAGCAACCATATCTGGCCTATTGATTGCAAGTAATTTAAACAAAGCCAAGAGGGCTCATTGTAATATGAAACTACCTAGCACTCAAGGAGGCAAAACTTCACAGTGCTGAGCATCCAATTGAAGACAACCAGGCAGGAAAATATGGTCCAACACATTAACCACTGAGAGCAACTGACAACAAGTATAGGTATTAGAAATAGCAGGTGAGGATGCAAATGTCACTTTCCAAAAAGTGGAATTATAGAATATGTTAGCCAAAAGACCCATGTAAAACTTCTAGAGCTGAAAACTAAAAATTCTCAGATGAGAGATATGCCGTGTGTGAATAAGAGCTTAGACACATTGAAAGAAATTTTGGCTTGGTCAACTTGAATTCATAGCTATGGGAACTGCCCAAAACTGAGGGCAGAAAAAGGAAAAAAAGACTCAAAATGACAGAAGAAAGGAAGAAAATTGGTACAGATACTAAAAGTTCAACAAAACCAAGTGTAAGACACTGAAGAGGATTGCACACAAGTCCATCACAACCAAATTGTCCCAGAGATTCATGAAAGCTTCACAGATCAGAGCGAAAATGGTCATGTGATACACAGAGGGAAAGGAAGAGAGCGGTGTCAATTCTTAACAGAGACAACAGAAGGAGGAGGAGAGAATAGTCTATCACTCAAGTTTTGTTTTTTTAAAAAACTCGTCACTCCAGAATTATGAACCCAATTAAAATATCGAAGTCAGAAGCGGCAAGAACTCGTCTCCAAGGCTGGTGAGGCAGTTCATGCCCAGAGTCCCAGGGCTTGTGGAGGGAGGAGGAATGCTGTCTCCAGGCCAGCCCGGGACACATGGTGACAATCTGCCTTAGAAGCAAAGCGAGACGAAGATTTCACTCCCAGCAGGAAAATAAGATGCTACAGGAAAAGTTAAGGGACACTGCCAGGCAGCAGGCGATGACCGAGGAGGAGCAGCGGCGGCGCCGTGTCAGGACGCAGGTCCCCCGGCCGGGGCCTGTGGCTGCTGTCCCCCGAAGGCAATATGGCTGCCACAGACCGAAATGTTTACTCTCTGGCTCCTTCTAGGATTTCAAGTCTCTTTCCATTGGAACTGAGTTATTCTGTGTATCGTGGTTTCTGTCTACATCTGGGGGGACTGAGGTCCACTCCTGTCTGTTAGCTGAAAACAGCCCGCACGACGGGGCTTGGCTTGCTGTCTATCAGCTTTCCCACGTCACTGAAAACTTAAGAATTTGCCATCCTTACAAAATGAAACCACTGGTTCTAAAAACAATAAAACTGCATTGTACAGAGATATAAAATACGGAAACGGAAAGGGGGAACTTCCTGGCCTTTGCCTGGAAATAGCCACCACTACCTTTCCAGCACCACTTCCAGGCATGCAGTAGGGGCCGAGCCTGCCTCCATCTCCTGCCCGGCCTGCCCTGCTGTATGGCTCAGCTGGGGCACCGTCCATGTCCCCTGGCCTCGCTCGCAGTGGGTGTTCAGATGCCGATGGTCTGGTGAGATGTAGGGGCCTTGATTTCTTGATTTCTAAGACTGCACTGTTGTTGGGTGGCTAGTCTTGTCTCTACTTTCCCTATGCAAGAAGCTGAGGTGTATAAAGATTTCTCTACATTTAGATCGTCTCTAAATATGTTCCCGAATCCAGACGTGTTAGTATTTTTGTGTCTGTTAGTCCTGCGTGTTCTCAGGACAGGCAGCAGTTCACAGCACCAGCAAAATTATATGAAACACTTCACTGGTGCCCATTTTGCCAACACAACATACTTTAATTTACATTTCCCCCCTCGCTTAATGGTTAAAAAAACCCTCCAAAAACCAGTGTCTCCCTCTGTTGTCTTACAGTTTTGAGCTATGCAGTGGAATGCAGTGGGTTTTCAAAGGACATATTAAATGAGTTCATCCTTTTTCTGACTTTGCCACTACCTTTAAACCGCTCTGCACAGCACACTTCCCTGGACTGCAGGGCCGTGGGCACAAGCACTATGAGCAGGGCTTTCCTTGGCCTTTGCAGACACCCCCATTCTCAGAGTAAGGGCAGAGACAGCTCTGCCATGTAGCTGGGTTGCTGCATCTCCTTCCAGCTCCACCCCAATTCCTAGGAGACCAGCTGCTCCTTCTGCGGTGTCTGGGACAGTGCCGGCGCTCAGGTAGCACATACTGGCTGAACAAAGCCAAGGACCAGTTTTACCAAGACAAAACCCATCCTGACCATCCATTTGCGTCACCCAAAGTCCTTTATCATGTGCCTCTGCCCTGCGCAGAGAAGACGACGCTTTAAATGCCCGCTTTGAACATCCCAAGCTGTGGTCCTTCCTTTGTGACCCGGCAGAGGGGTCACGGTACTGCCACCCACCGAGCCCCGAAAGCACGTTATCAGATAAATGCAGCTCAGTGCAACTTGCTTCAGGATACGGCAGCCTTAATGTTTGGTACAGTGAAAAGTGAAAAGTGAGCTGGACACCAATAGTTCATGCTGATAATCCTACCCTGAGAGCTAGAGGACGGTGGTTCAAAGCCAGCAGAGATGGAGTCTGGGGAGAATCCATCTCCAAACTAACTGGAGAGAGGCAGGGCTGGAGGCCTGGTGGAGGTGGTGGAGTGCCAGTGGAGTAAGCAAGCCAAGGGAGTGTGAGAACCTGTCCAAACTCTAGCACTGCTTCTCTCTTTCTTCTCTCTCCTCTCTCTTTCTGTCTCTCTCTATGTGTGTGTGTGTGTGTATATATATATGTATATATGCATGTATAGACGTATATATATATATATAACTCCCAAATATTTAGTGTCTTCCAAACACCAAGCAGAGTATGATATATCCACAAACCAAGCCACTCCATATCCAAGAATGGTTTTAGTGGCATGTTCTGATGCCTATATTGGTTGGTAAGTGGGATGGCTCATCATATTTCATTGTGCTCACTGTTCGTTGGTATGTTGTGTGCATGAAACCCAAGCCAGAATGACTGATAAAAGTTACTGAACAGGTGGTAGCTCATGCCTATGATCCTAACTGATTAGGGGGCTGAGATCTGAGGCTCACAGTTCAAAGCCAGCCTAGGCAGGAGAGTCTATGAGACTCTTATTGCAAATGAACCACCACAAAACCAGAGGAGGAGCCATGGCTCAAAGAGGAAAGGTACTAGCTTTGAGCAAAAGAGCTCAGGGACAGTGACCAGGCCTTGAGTTCAAGCTCCACAATCAACCAAAATAAATTTTTAAAAAAGCTATTGAACAGTCATCTCTGCAAAGGGAATATGGCTGACTTTTGTTCTCTTCTTTTTAACTTTAATTTTCTCCTTGGACATGGATACTTTAAGTAATCACAAAAACCAATAAAGCCATACATGGAAGTCAACCATCATGGGCAATATATCTTCTCTCTCTCTCTCTCTCTCTCTCTCTCTCTCTCTCTCACACACACACACACACACACACACACACACACACACACACATTTTGGTGCTGGTCCTGGGGCTTGAACTCAGGGCCTGAAAACTATCTCTAACCTTTTGTGTTCAAGGCTAGTGCTCAACCACTTTGAGCCACAGCACCATTTCCTACTTTTTGGTCATTAATTGAAGATAAGAGTCTCATAGACTTTCCTGCCTGGGTTGGTATTGAACCATGCTCCGTGACTATCAGCCTCTTGTATAGCGAGGATTACAGGTGTAAGCCACTGAAACCTGGCTTTTGGCAAAACTTTATAAACAACCCTGAAACAGTACACTTTTCACAAGTCTATATTCCAGCCCCTTTCCATTTCTGTTTTCAGGTTGCTGAGTATTATTTTTGAAGAGTATACACTTGTAACTAAAGGGGGTTTGTCACATATGCACACAATAACCTTTGAACACATACTCTGCCACAGGAGAGACAACAGAGACAAAGCGAAGCCCCTCCCCTTCTCCTAGCCTTAAACAGGACTTCACAAACCTTAGCCTGCATCTTTACAATTGAGTTCAAATGTCTATGAAGTCATTAAAAAAAAAATCAGACTAAGAGCAGAACCAGCCTAGTGCTTCCCACCTAAACAAGAGTCAAGAACAAAAATCCATAACCTGGAGACAAGATGGAGAACAGAGTCGACAACCTGCAGAGTCTCTGGGCTTCACTTTACAACTGGGTGATGCTGATGAGGTCTGGGACCTCCAGCTATTTCCCTTCTCCTTTTCATTAAGCACCAAGCAAGTGTCCGCCTGGATTTCTAGGCAGCCACAGACTTTTTTCTGTGAAATTTATAGAAGAAAGCAACAAGTCCTTTTCCTGTAAACAATGAGGGATGCAGCCTGTTTTTCCCAGGATGCATGGGGTGCCTGTCCCTCCCCATCCACTGCCCCATCCCGGCACCATTAAACGGGTATCCATGCCAGCTCTGTCCACCAGAGCCTTGGATCCTTTCCTGTGGTTCTGTGGGCTGTGTCTGTCCAGGTGCTTCAGTCTGTCCTGCACTAATGAAGTCAAGGTGACTGAGCTTCAGGATGAATTTTAAACAGACAATGAGTTCATCAAGGGTGTGGGCTTTTTCTGAGGATGGCTGTTTGGGTTTTCTCCTCTAAAGCAGAAGGAATGGCAGCGGCAAGCAAGGCCTGAGATGGTTTGTTTCAAAGGAAGGGTTAACATCATCCAGCCATGAACGACACCAAAGAGCTCCTCACGGCATGGGATGGGAAGACATTTCACTGATGTTGCTCAAATCCAACTTTTAAATTGCCCTTCAGAGGAGTCTCCAGGCAGACAAGCCGACCTTCTGCAGGGAGATCAAAGGCGGGAGGAATCATAGCGGCCAGGCCCTTTCATCTGGACGGACAACACCAGTGCCGGGTACCTGTTGCTCCGAAGGGGGTACGATGTTGAGAGAATTGCATATGAACTCAGCGTGCTGGGTGCCTGGTGCGCAGATGGCTGACCACTCCGGCCGTCAGACGGGTGAACGCGCTGTGAACAGCCAGACAAGGTCACGCTGCCAGCTCTGCCACCCTGGCCAACGCTGTGCTAAAAGCCACGGCCCACGCAGATGCCTGCTTCTGGGGTCAGGCAGCTTTGGCACACGCTGCTTGGCGGCTCTGTGGAGAGACCCAGGTCCTCACAAAATCTGTGCCAATATGTCAGATCTTGATTTTCAGCCTCCAGGACCATTTTCACGCACATGGAGATGGGCAGGGGCATTGCCCCTGATGAGCCTGGAAACGCTCCTCCGCGGAGCCACCCTTCCCTTTCAAACCTCAGCGCCAGGCCACTGGCCTGAGACCACCCCAGCCTGGAAGGTGGGAGACCCCTCTGCCAGGGTGAAGCTGACATCACGGATGTCAGGCAGGCAATCTGTGAACACGCGGCCTTCACAGTGAACGAGGTGACAGAGCTGGCACGGAGTACCAGTCCCCAGGGTCCCCACTGTCCCCAGGAAAGGACTAACGTACAAGTGTCCTCTTTAGCCACAGACAGCCAATACCATGAGATTTTTCTGTCACACACCAACATCATACCTGTAGCATCTCCTGAGGGCACAGGTGCTTGTGAGGAGACAGCACCAAAACCTCTCGCACCTCTGCGTCTGCCCAGGCCAATTCTCAGGTGTCCTCACAGTCTGAGATCACGCGTGCTGAGAGTTTACACGGGATGTTTAATACCTAAGTCACTGGTCCCCATAATAATCGCGAACTATTCGTAGTATCTATGTAATACAACCTACTTCAACAGGGACCCTTCAGCTCCGGGAAGGTGAGAGGCGTGTGGGCCGGCGACCCTGGCAGGGCTGGGGGCCACGGCGGTGGGCAGGGAGCCAGTGTCCTGCAGGAGATGCAGGCTTGCTTGCATGGCCCAGGAGGCGATCGGAAGACCCTGAGCTCACGGCTGGTGGTGGCCACTTTCTCCCGGCAGGACGGAGGCCAGTGCAGCAGGCTTCGGCTCCGGTGGCTGCCACATCTGCTGCACTGCTAGAAATGACAAGATTCCAGCGCTCGGTGAGGAGAGGCTGCATCCTCACCTGCAGAAGCAGGAAGCCTCTCAGACACGACTTTCCAATAAGTGTCAGCTTTCATCAGATAGACATTCCTAAATGTCAGCGAAGCCTGCCGGATTCCTCCTGAGATGCTTTGCCGAGTGAGTCAGCCGGGTTCTAGAAAGGTGACTTGGTGCACAGGGAGCATCAGCGTCACCGGCAGGAGCAGAGCTGAGGCGTGGGACAGCCACGGGAACGCTGTGCCTCTGTCCACACCAACACTGCGGGTCCAGCAGCATGGAGGAGCCCACGGACGCCACCGAGCCGCAGCATTGGTCAGGTGGGAAGCAGAGGACCGGCCTCCACATGGCCTCCTCTACTCCTCCCCAAACATGTGGTGACCCTAGAAAGCTTTCCTGAAAAACAGCTTCCATGGAGTTTATTTCACAGCAGTAAATTCCATGAAGTGACGGCTCCTGATGAACAGGGACCAGCGTGAAAACGAAGAGCAGGCCATGTTTATACGAAAGTACCCTATGTGGAAAACACCCCACGGCGTTCACGGCTTTTAAGGTGAAGCTGCTGTGTGGAGACAGAAATCCTCACCCACAGCACCCCAATGCATCGGGTCACCTCGACATAGAAAAATCAGGTCAGCGTTCGCAAAGTAGATGCACCCAGCACGCCAGGCCCAGTTAGTGACACCCACCCACAAAGCCAGCTCTGCTCTCATCCAGGACGCCAACCCACAGGGAAAAGCAACCGATCACTTACTCCTGGCCCACGATCACATCCATAGGACAAAACCTTTTGTGTTCTCTTCTAGCCAGGGGAACAAAGCATACCACTCGGTGTCTATGAAATACATAGCAGCGGTACCTCCCCATGTAAATACAGCAGACACTTAAAACAGAATATGAAAATACACTGATTTTGAGAGGACCCTGCCATTAAAGCACAGGATCCCAGGAAGGAAGCATTCTGTAAGAACCCTGGGCACTGGGTTTCTTTACTCATCATGGGTTCAAGAGCAAGTACTATATGAAGATGTTACAAACAATAAAGGCCGGGGTCAGGAGCACAAAGGTCACATGACCAAGGCTGGGGGAGGGAGGTCGAGGGGACAGAGCTTTGCCGCAGAAGCCCCACTGGTGTTTCTTCGGGGGAGGGGCAGGGCTGTATTTTCTTTTCTTCTTCAAGGTTCTGTTTTATTTCTAAGCTGGCTGCAGGAATCCTGGATCTCTCCCTGGAGAATCCCAGCTTCGTTTAGCCTGTCACCAACTTCAATTAGCAACGTCACACGAGCTAGACTGAGACACTTGAGAAGAAGTCGCTGGACACTTTGGCCGCATGGTCTCCAAGGCGCACCGTCCGGCCAGGGCGTCTTTCAGAAGAGCTTGTCTAGACTGAACACCCAGAAGAGCGTGGGGCTCAGGAGGACGTGTCCCGCACACCTTCTTCCCTCACCCCCATGTCTGGACTCAGCAACACCGTGGTCCTGAAGCCCTGCAACAAAAGCTGTTCTGCCATCTGCCATGCTGGGGACCCTGAGGGCCACAGTCCACCCATCCCCCAAGAGAGAGGAGAGGGGAAGAGGGGAGGGAAGAGAGGAGAAGAGACAAGATGAGGGGAGGGGCAAGACAGGAAAGAGAAAGCAGAGGACAGGCTATCATGTTTGATATTGTACATTAAAAAATAACTGGGTGCTGATGGCTCACACCTTTAATCTTAACTACTTAGGAGGCTGAGATATGAGGATTGAGGTTGGAAGCCAGCCTAGGTAGGAAAGTCTGTGAGACCCTTATCTCCAATAAACCACCAAAATGCTGGAAGTGAAGCTGTGGCTCAAGTGGCAGAATGGTATTCTTGAGCACAAAAGATCAAGGACAGCACCCCTGCCCCAGGACTGGTACGTGTGAGTGTGTGTGTGCGTGCGTGTATACACCACACACAGCACACATGGACACACACACACACACACACACACACACACACACGGAATTAGCTCTCGGGAGTAGTAATGAAGTCTTCTGAGGGCAGCGCCTCTCCTCTGTGCACACGGAGATCACAGCGGCCCCAGTGGAGGCAGCACCAAGTACAGACAAGGCAGGGCAGCGAGCGAGTTCTGCTGGCATCTGCGCTCCCCAGCCCTGGGTCAGCGGAGCGTCAGAAGCCGGACTGGTGCCACACTGAGGGCTGGCACTACCACAATTCAAATTCAAAGCCGACATTCTGGATTTCCAAATGAGATGAACCTGTGATTGGAGGGTCATTTCCAGAGCATTCTGAACAGAACCACATCTCTGCTTAGACACTTCCACACTGCAAAGATGAGAAAATCCGGGCCTGTGTGGAGTCTCGGGCAGGAACCTGCATTGCTCTGCTCCAACCAGGCCCCTCTCCACCAAAAACTCATGACCAACAGAAAACAGTAACTTCCTATCTCGAAGCTCTCCTGCTACACAGCAGCAAACAGGAAGTTAAGAAACTTTATGCCATAAACCTCGGCTCCTAATCAAAGGCTGTAAAACAAACAGGCGGTTCGTTCTCTCTAAAGGGATAATGGATAAATACAAGGACTCATAAAAATAATCACTTCTATATTGTGTCTTGTCTTTTCTTAATAGGTTCCAAACTCTATGAGTTAGATGGATAGCTGTACTTACATGCAAGATGATTCACAAAATTCACAGTAAACCCACATTTTCTAATTCCAATTAGACACAAGGGTATGATATATTTAATATCTGAGACTATTTTTAAAAAGCAAAGTGAACAGGAAATGGGTTGAAAATGTGGGACACTTCAAGCAGCCAAAGAACATTTGATGCATTTGATGTATTAGGTCTGCTAATTAACAACCAGAATATAGTTCCTAAGATATTCGAAATTCAGCCATTTGCTGATCCTTGCGCTCTGACTTGGGGCTGCTTTAATGGCCATAAACTGACCACCTGCCCTCCAGGTCCCCTGTCCTGACCCTGCCTGTCACTGCCCCCACAGCTGCCACCAACACAGAGTCCATCAGCACTGTCCTACAGCCTTTCAACAGTTTAAAACATCAAAATCGTCAAAATGGGTCAAGAAAAAAATACCTCCTCACTTTCAAGCTTATTCTAAATAACTTTCTAAATGATTGCTTAAAGCAAAAATAACGTGTTTTGGATTCTAACATGTGCATGAAATCCAAGACCGTTTTCACATTTTGCCCAAGGTGGCCTCAAATCACAGGGTATACAGGGTACACGGTCAGTGGGGGTGAGGGACCTCAGGGTACATGGTCAGTGGGGGTGGGGGGCTGAGTGGGAAGTTCCTGCACTGAGGGAAGTCACAAGACACCATTTCAAGCAGATCCGGACAAGTCTGATATTTGGAAGCCCTACAGCCGGACTTCCCGGTGTGGGAGTGATTACTTCCCCGTGGACGTTTATGTTTCAATCATTCGAAACTAAACGTAAGTCAGTGCCCAGGTTACTCCGCGGCACCAGTCATCCACCAAGTACTCAAGAGCGACCACACTGGACAGCACACACAGCACAGCTCACCTGGCTCATTTCCTCCCGACAGGACCTGGCCTGGCCCAACTGCTCACCGGCAACTCCAACTAAAGCGATGTGGTGTATTTGGGTCTGCAGACAGCATTCTATCTACAAGGCTTCAGGAAACCGGGGAGAAGCCAACACAGAATAAAATGTGTGAATGGGCAAAATAGTATAGCCGACCCACCCAGACGGATACCCACGCCCTCCACATTGAGAGACAGCACAAATCTGTGCCATATGGGGCAGATGCTGGCAAAGTCAGGAAGTCAGCTAAATGCAGAAGGAGGACAATGTGGAGACAAAGCACAGAAGCCTGGACATACTAGTATCAGACAAAGAACTTCAAATAAGAATGACCTGGAGTAAAAAGTCATTTCACAATGCTATGGATCTGATTCATCAAGAGCACATAAGAATCTTGGAAAAAACAAATTGTTCAAATAGGGATACAGGTGGACCCATTGCAACAATGAGATGTACAAGATGCTATGTCAAAAAACAAACTTTACAACTTTGGCGCGTGGGGGGAGAGAAGATGGGAAGGGATGGGAAGGGGAAACAGAGGAGGCAACAATGCTTGATAAGAAATGTGCTCATTACCTTGCTCATGTAATTGTGACCCCTCTGTACGGCATTTTCACAATTAAAAAAACAGAATCTTGCTGATTATATACCTATGGGTGGGTGCGTGCGTGCGTGCGTGCGTGCGTGCGTGTTTGGGGCTTGAACCTGGGACCTTTGCTCTTGTTTGTCTATTTCTGCTCATAGCTAGAGCCCTCTCATTTGAGACACACCATCAGTCCTGACTTTTTGCTGGTCAATCGGAGTCAGGGACTGGTGGGCTTTTCTGCCCAGGCTGCCTCTGAACTGCCTTCAGAACTCAGTGTCGGAAGCAGCTGTGGGACCCTCCGGTGGCCAGCTGGCAGTACACCCAGCCCACTTGCTTTACTGTGTTTCATACCAGGTCTCAGCTTTTCACGGTCTTCCTATCTATGCCTCCCACACAGCAGGGGTCACACGCGCACACCACCACACCTAGCATGGGGTTCCACTAACATTTTGCTCACGTTGGCCTCAAATCACAATCCTTTTGATTTCTGCCCGATGAGTGGCGTCACGAGCCACCAGCCTGGCCCCTGATCATGCATCTAGTAACCAATCTTCAAAAGATGATCAGTACTGTGAGGAAAAGATTAACTCACAATTCCAGCTAGAGACTGCCCCGCAGGCACCTGCACACCAAAGATACCCCTTTGATAGCCCCGTGGCGGGGCCTGGCCCCTCCAGCCTGGAGCCCATCACTTGGGAAGGCCTTCCCTTCCTTGGCCTTGTACACCTGGCCCTGCATCCTCCAGGCTCTAGTGCCTCTCCAGGGGGTCCTCCCCCCACACTAATGGTACCATCCCTGGCATCCGGGCCACTGAGCAATGCTGGAGCTCCACAGAAGGTGTGCCGTCTCATGTTCCGCCCGGTTGTCCTCTGGTACCGCAGCAGCGAATGCCCCTGAGTCAGCACAGCTTGTGTAGGGCTGAGGAACATTTCTGGAGAACGGAGTGCTCCCACGGAGGTGGGAAGTGCTCCTCTGCGGCTCAAGACCATTTCCTCGGAAAGGAGCAAGGGAGAGTGGTGCAAATCAGACAGCTTTTCTGGCTGCGCCTCAGATCATGTAGGCTATTATTTACAGAAACAATCACAGCCTGAAGATCAGAATAAAACTCATCTCCTGGTCCCCACCCAAGAAAAGCATGAAGAAAAGCAACAAAGCCATCATCCTTCTACCCTTGGAGTCACGTGAAAACATGCACAGGTGCAGAGGCAAATGCTGGTGCTACTCCTTTCACAACTGAAATCAGAGTGAGCTCAGTTCCTGGGCACCCTGGACAACTGGGAAACACAGTGCTTAAAAAGCACAGTGCTGACACAGGTGGTTCAGTGCATATGATGGAAAATGTCACATGTGAATGTTACAATCTTCTCCTCTTTCCCCTTCCTCCCCTCCCACAAATTCCTAATCAGACAAAAGAATCACTTTGAAAGCAAGGTTTAAAGAGAGAGGAGAATGGAAGGGCCAAGCAGGCGGAGAGCTCGGGCTGTGCTGGAGAATACGCAGGAACCCTGGCACGGCACTAGGAGCTTCCTAACCACACAGGCAAACACCCCAGTCTCTAGCAGGGCCCGAAAGACACAACGCACTGAAGCCTGGTGTCAATTTAAATGCATTGAACACCAGAAAAATGCCCCCAACCAAGGCTTCAAACTTGTCCAGCACATTTCCTCTCAACCCAACGAGATTGCCTGTCACAACTGACACGCCTCGTCAAAAGTTACCCTTCACTGCCCATGGGCAACGTCGAGGTCAAAAGACCAAGTACAATGGTCCAGCCAGGCCTGGGTGTTCCTTCAGAGGAGCAGATATTGAACTCTAAAATGACAAGACAGAGCAGGTTGAAACGGCTGACAAAGAAGCCAGAGCTGTCCGAGACTGCTGATCTGAGGGAGAAAAACTAGCCAGCGTGCGAGTGTCAGGGCTGAGGCCCTGCTCTGACAACCGCACAAAGGAGCCGCAGCCAGCACGGCGACACCGCAGGCACGTGGCAGGGACCTCGTGTTTCGCCGGCAATGGTGAGCGTGCTTGCTCCTGCCTGCAGAACACCGCTGCAAACCCAGGGCACTCGTGTGCCCACACCCAAGGAGCCACATGGGCTCCCCTTGGATAAAGTATGTTTGCACGCTTGCACGCAGCAGGAGGGAACCGCCACCCACACTCCACCAAGGTGATCTCTGAGGATTCTATGGCCTGGGAGGGAAGCCAGGGACTAAACAAATCCCGGGCAAGCCCACTTGGCTGAGGTCCCTAGGACAGGAAGATAGATCTGCAGACAGAAAGCAGATCTGAGGCTGAGCGGATGACCGGCGACAGGAGGAGGAGGAGGCGGCGCTGTTCAGCAGGAGCAATTTTGGCTTGAAGGTGGATGGCAGAGATGGTAAAGTGGCACTGTGGATGTGCTTAATGCCACAAAACTGTCCACTCAAAAACAGGAGTTTGTTCAAAACAACCCCGTGCTGTTCATCAGGAGTCTACAGAGCAGGACAGCTGAGCAGGTTTGCCCTGGGCCCCGGTACAGGAAGGGCATCCGGGGAGAGGAGGGGTGGGCAGCAGCCCAGCCGTGCACAGGGGCCTGAAGGAACCTAGGACTCAGGAGCGATGGGCTGAAGCACCGGCTGCCCTGAAGATAATGTGCACAAGGGAACTTACAAACACTTCTTACTTATTTGAAAATGCCACGTGGTGGGCGAGAACAGACGGGATCTCAAGATGGCTGAAGCCCTTCTCCAACGGGCGTGTCCTGGGCTCTGCCCATCTGGCTGCAGATACAAGGGCAACAACATTCCAGACACGGGGATGTCAGGGCCAGTCAGGGTCACCCCTGCCCCCGCCCACACTTTGCAGATGCTTGGAGAGGACGCCCATCCCCGGCAGGGCTCCTGACGCCATGCCCACCTAGTGGGGCTTTGCTTTCCACTTTACCCTTAGCTGGCAAGGATGCCCCCAGCTGTTGAACCACTTCACCAACTTCTTTATGGTTAGTATCTTCCAACCTGCCTTCAGGGACCATCACCTCCCTTTTAGAAAGTTCTAGTTCTACCAGAACCTTCCAGAATAGAACCTGCCAGCCAATGGGCCCTGCCAGCCAGCAGTGTTCTAAACATCTTGCATCCATGGTCTCCCTGTCACAGCCAGCAGGAATGAGGAGGGGAAGGTTAATTTGGAGGCATGCGGGCCCCGTGAGGTCTGTGGTGAGGGGTCTGGGCTGAGGATACGGTGTGGGTTATCTCACACATGGACGTAGCCGGGTTACAGACGTCACCGCAGCTTTGATGGGACACCAGGGGGACAGAGGAGGAGTTGGAAGCTGGATGTTAAGATGAGGGAGCCGGTTATGTGGGGTTTTCTGTCTCTACCCACTCCTCCATCCCACAGCAGCACCCAGTGGACATTTCCAGTGAGGCCTTAGAATGAAGATGATGAGGATGATGTCTTCTGGCAACTGCTGGTATACACACAAGGTCATGACCCTGCAGGGCTGTGGTGTGCAAACGAGGTCATGATCCTGCAGGGCTGTGGTGTGCACACGGGGTCATGACCCTGCAGGGCTGTGGTGTGCACACGGGGTCATGACCCTACAGGGCTGTGGTGTGCACACGGGGTCATGACCCTACAGGGCTGTGGTGTGCACATGGGGTCATGACCCTGCAGGGCTGTGGTGTGCACATGGGGTCATGACCCTGCAGGGCTGTGGTGTGCACATGTGGTCATGATCCTGCAGGGCTGTGGTGTGCAAACGAGGTCATGACCCTACAGGGCTGTGGTGTGCAAACGAGGTCATGACCCTACAGGGTTGTGGTGTTCAAACAAGGTCATGACTCTACAGGGCTGTGGTGTGCACATGGAGTCATGACTCTATAGGTGTGTAGTATGCACACACGGGGTCATGACCCTGCAGGGCTGTGGTGTGCAAACGAAGTCATGACCCTGCAGGGCTGTGGTGTGCACATGGGGTCATGACCCTGCAGGGCTGTGGTGTGCAAACGAAGTCATGACCCTACAGGGCTGTGGTGTGCACATGGGGTCATGACCCTGCAGGGCTGTGGTGTGCACATGGGGTCATGACCCTGCAGGGCTGTGGTGTGCAAACGAGGTCATGATCCTACAGGGCTGTGGTGTGCAAACGAGGTCATGATCCTGCAGGGCTGTGGTGTGCACACGGGGTCATGATCCTGCAGGGCTGTGGTGTGCACATGGGGTCATGATCCTGCAGGGCTGTGGTGTGCACACGGGGTCATGACCCTGCAGGGCTGTGGTGTGCACACGGGGTCATGACCCTGCAGGGCTGTGGTGTGCACACGGGGTCATGATCCTGCAGGGCTGTGGTGTGCACACGGGGTCATGACCCTACAGGGCTGTGGTGTGCAAATGAGGTCATGATCCTACAGGGCTGTGGTGTGCACATGAGGTCATGACTCTATAGGTGTGTAGTATGCACACACGGGGTCATGACCCTGCAGGGCTGTGGTGTGCACATGAGGTCATGACTCTATAGGTGTGTAGTATGCACACACGGGGTCATGACCCTACAGGGCTGTGGTGTACACACAGGGTCATGATCCTGCAGGGCTGTGGTGTGCACACGGGGTCATGACGCTACAGGGCTGTGGTGTGCACATGGGGTCATGATCCTGCAGGGCTGTGGTGTGCACATGGTCATGATCCTGCAGGGCTGTGGTGTGCACATGGTCATGATGCTACAGGGCTGTAGGGAACAAGACTCTGCTAGCGGCCCCAGCCTGTAGCTAAGTTCTGCAGGACCTCACATGTATGGCCATGTATTTCTGACCTCTATGTCCTTAGGGATGAGGAGGTTTGAAGACATTTGGATTTTACACTTAAACACAGCGCCATCCAGGTCCCTCCTCGAACTCTGCACCCGACCCCCAACTGCAGGGGCTGAGGCGGTGCCTCCTCCTTCACCATCCTCGTGTCAGCCGGGGCTGGGTTTCCAGGCTAAGTTGGGGACCACCGTCGGGGCCCCTCAACCTGCAGACATCCCTGAGGACCAGGTTACGATCTCAGCTGCACCCAATAGTCACACTGGGCTCAGCTGTCCTGTCCAGTCCCGGTGTCTGCTCCGGCCTGAGGGGCCACTCAGCCCTCCTCCCGTCACCTGCATGGGACCCAGAGGGCGATCGGACAAGCGCTTTCCTTCAAAGGCTCAATGCGTAGCTCATCCTGTGCACCGTGGAGACGCTGGCACAAAACACACGGCAGTGCTGCGAGAACAAAGGCTAAGACAGAATTAGAGCCTATCAGCCCTCTGGCCGCGATGTTCACGTTTGTTCCTTCATTCACTCAACAACCTGCCGCATGTGACTTTGTCCCGGGCCCGGACAGATTAAACAGTCAGAGAAACAGAGGGTCTGTCTTCCTGGAGGCTTTCATTCCGGTGGGGCCAGGCCAAGTGCCAGTTTAAGCCTTTACAAGTTCTTAAAGTACTTTAGGTTCGTAGGCCGACTGTCCTTTTGCAACTATCCAATTTTGATACGGCGACGAAAAGCAGCCGTTGGTAGCCAGATGTTCATGACTGTGACACAATCTAACCATATTTACCAAAGAAGTGGCTAGCCTGGGAGCTGCAGCTGGCCATCCCCACGTTAGTGACTGCAGAGCAGGGGCTAGGAAGAGGCATGGGGTGTGTGTGTGTGCGTGTGTGTATGTGTGTGTGCACATGCGTGTGTGCATGCACGTGTGTGCAGAGGAGGTGGGAGGATGAGAGGCCACTTGAAAACCCTGAGCCAGAGAACTGTGTTCATCACATGGTCTTGGTGGGGTCAAGTGTTCCAGGCCAAGGGGATTGTACATTCAAGGGCCGGCAGGTTCTAGAAACAGGCAGGAGGGCAGCGTGGGGAGGGGGGGTGTCTGATGGCACAGGAGGAAGCTGCTCTGTGCAGCCTCTGGGGCTCAGCAGACTGTCTCTAGGCCGCTGCTTTAACCATCACGGTGACCATTTACAAAGGGCACAGAGCCTTGGAGAGGCAGCAGGTTCTATCACTAAAGATCTCCAAGAGTCACCTGTGAAGCAGAGCCGTGGAGCTGGCTGGCAGCTTCCAGCCACACAGACGCCGTCTGCAGTCTGGACTTCTGTCCTCCACCCAGCTTCTCTGTTCTCAGTGTCTGCCCTCAGACACCGGGGGCGGGAGGGGGCACAGCCAGCCTGTGCCCCTGTGGCCCCTCCCCATGCCCACATGACAACACCCCTGTCCATACCCCGGTGATGCCCCACACCTCCCTTAGGGAAGCTCTTCCATGAGCTGGCTCAGAACTCAAAGAATCAAAGCAAGCTCCCCACCGAACGTGTCCCCATCACCATGATCAGCTTGGAAAGTTTTCTAAGAAGTGCGTTATCTCCCTCGAGGTGGGCAGACCAGCTCTGTGCACAGCTGTACACAAGGGGCGGTGACACACGCCTCCGCCATCCAGCTTGTGTGGGTCGGTGACACATTCTTCCACCATCCAGCTTGTGTGGGTCTGATACACGCCCCCACCATCCTATAGCTCGGAACCTCACACCCCACTTGTCTGGGAGAACCCGCTCCTCAGAAGCTGTCACTGTGGGCCCAGCCCCCATGCCCCCTCCCCTGCTCGCTCCTCTCTGTCCGCCCTGCCAGGAGAGGGCCTGGGCACTGAGCCTGGAGGACCTCGGGCGCTGTGGCTACACGGGGCTGGGCCTCACTTCGCTTAAATCAACGGCTCCGGCTCCTGTGGACAGACGGCGGTGGCGGAGGAGGCCCCTAGTCTCAAGTCCAGCCCACAGGGAAGGTGGCGTGATGGGGACAGAGCGGGTTCGTTCCTCCTGGCTCCGGAGTTTCCATGTCCCCACCGCCCCCATTACAAAAACCACAGCAAAACCACGGAGATAACTACCGCACCTAAAAGGCTTTTATGGAGTAACATAAAAGAAAGAGGCGGGAAGGTGGGGGAACAGGCTACTGGATGGAGAAACTAAATTGGAGTGCATCTAATTATATGCAAAGAGATTACACCTTATTTTAATATAAATAAAACTTTTAAAGCATAAGATAAAAAGCCATGCCTCGATACACCGGTTTTCCGACAGAATACATTCAATTTAAATGATTCTCATAATTTCAAAACAATGTTATTTGCTTTATTTGAGAAGTCTGATTATTTAGACATTTACAATGGGAGCAGAGTAAAAGGTTCAGTACATTTTGTAATGAGAAATCCGGCCCCACGGATGCTTCCACCGCCTAGCTAACTCGGGGTTTCTCCCGCCTACCTTCCTTCCATTACAATCTAACTCTGTGACTAACTTCAACAAGGTCCTCTATGTGGAGACTATTCACCACTCTGCTCCAGGCTAAACATTCTTCTGTGTATATACTAGTAAATTCAACAGCCTCTTTAACATCTGAGAACGAATTACTGACAAGTCATTTTTCCCCCTCCATATTGCAAGTCAACGTGGCAACCCTGTTTTTTTTCTATTATAAACATGTACTATACCCCAGGTCCAAGCCATTGTGGATGCTGATACAAGATTCATAATGGCTGTCAGAATCTGCAATTTTCCCTTTTGTTTTATGAGGTCAGGCAATATTACATGCACTGATATATTCCATTTTCCCAGCTGAAAACCTTCTCATTTGTGCCCGACAGGTTGCGGGAGTCATGATTTTGCAACCTCGCATGTGAAACACGGTATGAGGGGGCAGGTGGCTAACCCCACATCCTCCTCTTGCTCTTGTCCACTGGCAACACTAAATTAAACTGTCAAAAATGGAATTGTCCTGTCATCAACAAAGCTATAGCTTCACAAGTATTGCAACATCAGATATATTTCTAATTCTGCATTTCCCTGTACCACCTGTAATTTCATCAGAAATTCGCACTGGACCATGGTGAGAAGCTGTCCAGGGGACACTGGCATTGTGAATTCCTTTAGAGGTTTGACATGGCATTTCAAAGACAGAAATTAATGAACAATTCCGGCAATTTGTATTAGATATAAAAAGGGTGTTCAGCGCCGGGGCTTGACCTTCAGCAGGACCCTTTAAAAGGGCAGAAATGCTAACGTGGATGTGACATCCTGCGTAGCACGGGGAGGAGAAACGATACACAAGTTACTCCAGGCAAACAAAGCAAAACACAAACACCCTGGCAGCAACAACCCCCTTGAAATTACTTAATGGTCAGTGAGTCTGACCGCTGGCCTGGACTGCTATGAAAATAACTAGGGTATAGGAAGACCTCCTTTGAGATGGTATTTATGTGGAAAGGGACCATGGACCTTCAATTACAGCATTGTTGGGTGATCCGTTTTAATCCTAGGTATGAGGCAAACAATCCTGACTGCTCCTAGGTTAGTTCTTCCTCAGGGACCCTGCGGGAGTGAAGCTGCCCTCTGCCTTCTCAGGACTAAATGTGGATCCAGCTCTCCTCGCACCATCCCTGCCTGCTTCTTGGATTGCATTACTAATCAGTTAGCTCCTGAGCAGAGGAAGAGAGGAAGCAAAGGCTGTGTCCCCCTCCTCCCCTCCAACCCCCCTCCCCCGGGCCCATACTGTGAAGGGCTGGAGCCTTCTAAGCATTGATATGACACACCCTATAAAGAGGCCTTTCTGACCCTTTCCAAGGCAACAGAAAGTCACGAGGCTAGCTGATATTAAACAAATACTGCAATCAGATATTGTTCGGTATCATCGCTGAAAACAGGCATTGCTCTCCATCATTCTGCTCAAGACAGAAGGTGAGATTGAGATAAGGAGTCACTTCACAGCTTAATATAGTCAAAGTGACGGAATATGCCTTTATTAATTCTCACTTAATATCACTTTAAATTGCTGCCATTATTATCCTACAGTAGACGAAAGATTCTGTGTAATTAGTCTGTATTAAGCCCTTTTTATTTATAAGGGGCCAAATAAACAAACCCACTTTAATTACTGGGGCTCCACAATCTTGAGCTGAGCATCAAAATTTAATATGACTTTATTTCAAATTTCCATATGACTAGTATTGAAATTTGTTCCAGCAATAACAATTCTGCAGGCACAAATGACTTTTCATTCAACGTATGTAAATGATGCCAGCGCCAGGCAGGGGCTCTCGGTGCCCACAGCATGTTTGCAGAGACCTCGGGGGCCCCTGCTGCCGAGTGCCACCGTGCTCCTAATGCGGCAGGAAAAGCCACCAATTACCAAAAGAGACAAAAGTCAACGAAGACAGGGAGTCTCCTCCCTCCCAAACCGTGTTCTCCCCACGTCAGTACACGGTGTTAACGACATACAAATTTTGAGGTCATTAAGTATAAACAGGAGCGGGAAGGCAGACAGGCAGGCAGGCGCGATGCGCCCACGTCAGCATTTCAAGTACCCTCTTAATCCCACAATGCAAGTTTCAGCATTATTGTCTCAATTTAACTTGCATTAGTACCTAGCACCTTGATTACACTGTTGGGTGGTAATCTTCGCCGGCACACGCCATCATTACTTATGTCAGGCCTCTTGAGTTGTTATGAATACTCTGTTGTTTTACGAGAGAGAGGAAATTAGAGCCAGTCCCCTAGAGTTTTGGGTGCTTACCACAGAAGCACTGAGCAGACCTCACAAATCCCACAACAAACCCTTGTTTAGTGTCTCATGGAGATAAGGACTTTACAGCAACTCCTGTGCATAAATAACGCATGTCCCTCTTTATTTGTAAATGTCAAAAAAAAAAAGAAAACCAAAACACATCAGGGTGCTCTAGAGCTGCTTTTCGTAGGAACGCTGCATCACGAGTCTTGCTCGTAGTGCACGCACACACCAGTTGACTATGGCACTCAGAGACTGGCGGGACAGGCCGAGCTCAGGCACAAAACAAAGGACTGTCCGCAACATGTGTTTGAGGATTATTGTAAAATGCTGTTTTGGATGTATTTTTAATAAAAATGAACTTATCCAGTGCAGGGGAACATGAGGTAGTAACGCAGCCTTTCCTCCGGAGGACAATAAAGTGGAAAAAATGTTGTCGCACATGGTATTGCATTTTCGGTGTTTTTTAAAAATGGGATCCACTATGCTGTTGAAAAGAATTATTTTCTGGCATTGTGGGGATTTTTGCATTGTCTGTTTATTCTGTTTACACAGCAAATGAAACCTACAATATGAGTAGGTGAACTCCCCGGAGAGAAAACGAAATTCAGGAAGATGTACAGATGGGGCCAGGGGCCCATGAAGACAGAATATAAATCAGCGTACCCTCCACAGACACATCTGGAATGGAACGGGCCAAATAAATAATTTTGACATTAAAAGAAATTAAAAATCAAGCACCGCAAATAGAATAAGTTTTTTAAAAAAACAATATCATTAGTTTATAGCGTGTTGGAGATGGCATTTAGAATAATCAATATATAAAACCTGAAGGTACAGCCTGGAGGCCTTTGCTCTGCTTTCTTCCCTTCCTTTTGGGAGTTAACAATAACCTACTTAAAATATCACTACACATTCCACATCTTGTTTTGTCCAGTTCTTCTTTTAATTTTTTTTTTTTTTTACTTTAGACACAAAGTATACTAAATTTTTACATTTTGAGCTTGTGTAAAACCTTGAAAAAGGAGAACAAATAATCCTATGCTTGTTCCCAGCAGGAAAGCTCTGCCCAAACTTCAGGGCTGGACACCAACACTGTGATTCTGTCCCTTCCTGTCTGACCTACCGCCATCTTCCTTCAGCCAGCTTGAGGCAGAGAAAATCAAAAGAAAGGGAAGTTGGTGGCAACACAGCCAGTGCTGAGAACCAGGTTTACTGGGAGCATCATTCTGAGGACAATGGCAGTCCCAGAGACAGCATGGCCGACTTGGGGCACAGGTGGGGCCTGGTGGGGTATTCCATGCTCCTGGGAGAGCCCAGGCGCTCCCCGCCCGCCCGCGTGGAGAGGCTCCAGGGCCCGCCCCTTCCAGGAAGCACACTAAGAAAGTGGGTGATTCCACATGTCCACAGATGAAGCCAATTTTGAGCAATGGCTTCTGACAGCCCTATAAAACTTGCATGAAATGACCGAGCGGGTGTTGCAGGGTCCCTCGACTGACCACCGGCCGCACGTCCCACAAAGCACACGTTAAGTGTTGTGGAGTTCTGGAAGCGAGGCCTCTGCCAGACCACTGAGTCTTCGCCGTCAACTGCCTGTGGAAAGCACGGGTTTTGGTTTTTTTTTTCAGAAGGTAAAATATTTTTCAAAGTGTACCAACAGGCATGACTTCTCTCAGAATTAAGTGCTAGGCTCTCTGGTGCTTGGGGAGATGTAGACTACGACTTTTACTCCAGATCTACCGCCACTTCAGGACCTGGGGCTCTCTCAAGGCCCGGGCAGCCTCTACTGGTGAAGAGTGTCTCACAGAGCGCTTTGGGAAAGCTTGCAAACCAGGAGGGGGAAGGAGACAAAGCCATTCCTCTCCCCATTTCCTAAAATCAGTGAATGGATTTAGAAACTTCTTTGGGTACAATATAAATACCAAACTACAAATGTACAGTACCGACTTACCAAAACCCCCCACCCAAACCCCCCAAACCCAACCTCCAGTGCTCACAGACACGGGGGATGAGGCAGAGGGCAGCAGACACCCCCCACCCCACCAGCCCCCGCTACGTGCAACGTTCACAAAGATAAGACGCCCCGTACGGGCACAGTTATCAGCCGTCATCTGGTAGTCTGAGCAGCACCTTTCAAACTACAGAATCATCTCAGTTTCAAATTACATAAAAATAATTGATGAGTTCAATACAGCACTTAAATAAAAGAAAGTTTTATGCTCTGCAGTGTAAGTGCTGGTATTTTTTGTACCCGACAAGCTGCCCATACAAGAAGCGGTGGGCCTAATATTCTCGCCAACAAAGGCATTTGAAATTAGCAATTGCTTTTAGAAACTTTAATTACAATTTTAAAATGCTATTTCTGCTCTATAATAGATTCCAATTGTTTCAGTATTATCTGGCTTGCAAATAAAATCTACAGTAGATGACAATATTCCCAGGATTAATCACTCTTGAAATTCTAATATGCTCTTGAAATACCAAATAAAAAAGACAGCAATGTTGTTGATGTACTAAAGCTTCTTGCTTTTTGCAGTTTGCTATTATTATGCATATCCAGGTAGAAAGTTAATTAACCCAAAGCTTAAGCTAATTATGATAGCAGAATGCTATCAACCCAACGCGCTCAGTCAGACAGCTGTCCAGAATTTCATTTGCTAATCATTTGTCTTTTGGCAGAGCATATGGTACATTTTCATGCTATCAGAGGAACAACAAACAGCTGAAAATCATTAACTAAAAACAATGTGCATAAAATCAGAAGCAGTTTTTTATACAGCTTTGTGTCAGACAAAAAGCCAGATCCTTGCCCTATAAAAATTAATGATTATTTTGGTTCTTGTCACTTAAAAATTTTAGCTGATAGTGCAATAAATATGTGACAAGAATTTCAGTTGCACCAGTTACCTGTTTATGAGTCTGCAAAATTATGCTAAATTTATAACAAGGGCATTATATAAAATAAGTTTGGGGGATGTTATAGAACATGTCTGTTAGATGTTCTGGGGTCTGGCATTTCTTCCGAAGGGTGCCCTCTTTGTTTGCTTTATGCCAGACCTCAGTCTCAGCGCACCGGTACTCTAAAGATGGCTTCTTTAATTAAATGGTAAAAACATATGAAATATACTTGCACACATTCCTGAAGCACTATATGACATTTCTGAGGCCATCTAGAAATCTGTCGACACTGGGAAGACACATAAATCACAGAACAAAGTTCACCCAGTGCAGAGTGGCAAGGGGGGAGGAGGACAGAGGGGCCCGCGGGACCCAGCACTCCACCCGGCCACTGGATGCCACACTCCTGCTCAGCCTCCACCTCTGCCTCCCAACCACGTCCCTTGAGCATCACAGAGGTAATTACCTGGAAGCTGGAAGGAGACATTAAAGCATCAGCGTGCATCTACTTGGTTGCGTGTGGCCATTTTGGCACAGACACCCAGTGCCATGAACATCCCAAAGTCTTAACTCGACCAAGTGACCCTGCTCAGTGAAGACAAGCTCACAGATTACCGTTGCCCCGCCCAGGTCCTGGGTTCTATGCCCAGGCACGCCTACCCATGCTGTGAACCAGGGTTCCCAAGCACTGCTAGCATGTGGAGTCTGAGGAAGTATATTCCCTCCTAACGGCTCTGACGGCTCTGTGTATCAGGGCATCTTGCATGAATCAATGTGACAGTGTTCCTCTACCTCTTCCACAGCCATGGAAGTGGAGATTCTGGTTGGAGGTGTGGCTCAACTGGTGGAATATTTGCCATGCAAGCTTGAGACTCAGAGACCAAGCCCAATGTCATCAAATCAAATAAATAATGGAATGAGAAAATACATAAGGAAAAGAACTAAAAGTGCCTGAGTCATCGGGTATCATATCTGCTTTGCATGAAAATTAAAATATTTTTTCCCTAAAGAAAAACTGGGTCATTTGAGGAAAAGGTAAAATCGTTCTACAAAATGAAAATGAACTTTTGTCTTCCCGGGGAAAGCCAAGATCTGACTCGTGCACAAGGTGCCATCTGCAACTGTCGCCAGTCAAAGGCTCAGCAGAGCCTGATTAATTGTCGGCCCTCGGGGACTTCTGCTGGTCACGGACCAGTGAGCCACGGGCAATCTCCATGGCTGCGATATTGCGATGTGACAACACTCGGCTCTGCTCCTTCCACAGTGGCCACGCAGGTAACAAGAGCCTTGGAATCAATCCCTGGGCTCCGTGGATTCCACGGGCCCGTGGCAGCACCCATCGCTTCTCAAGATGGAGGGAAACCTGGGGAGACATCTTCCCCCTTCCTCCAAAGACTTCTGTTTATCTGAGCCAAATTAAAGGGAATCTGAAGGAGCATTCCTCCTCCCCCACCCCAGTCTCAGGCAGGCTCCCCACGGGGAGAGGGGAGGGAAGCCTGGAAGCCCCTCCAGGAAGTCAGGATGGGGACACGTGTGGAATCCCCACACAACGGGCCCTGGGTGGCTCCTGCTTCAGTCATCCCCAGGCTGGGAGGGCTGGAGTCCCCGTCACAGACACCCAGGTGGCCAAGCAGGGCTGCACCTGGCGCTCAGACACCGTGAGGCCCGAGAGGAGCCAGGGCCCAGGGTGGCACATGTCGATGCTCCTGTTGGCAAACGAATGGGCCGTGCCCAGCGCCCCACAGGGAAGCGAGAGCCGGGCCACCTCGCTCCGCTGTACAGCTTCAATCACACGCAGGTCAAATGTGGACGTCTCTTCCCAGTGCATGGCATTCTTCACAGTTAAGTTTTTGAGTGAAAAAGAAAATGCTTTCAGATGAAAAATGCGGCAGCCCAGGAAGGAACGTGGGGGCTACTTAAATCTGGTCCTTAAAATCCTGCCTTTCTCCCCAAAGGCACGCACTCAACACCGATACTGATATTAATATTAATTTGTCATTAATACTAATGTTTCACTAACCAACTAGAAGTAGTTTGAAATAACCAATTTCTCTGGATAGCTAAACCTCAGGTTCCACTATGAAAAATGTTTTCTAATTACTGATTTCCAGTAAGCCAGCCGACAACAGCCAGCTTTCCTATTACTGCAGGGCTTTCGTACGCGTGTGGCGCGGTGACCGCATCTGGGGCGGTATCCGGGGCAGGTCACGGCAGGCCCTGCGCCCACTCGGCCACGGTCCCCGTGGACCCAGGGGCTGCTCTGAGGACAGCCCTGCAGGGCGGCAAGGGGAAGACAGACCTTTGCCCGATTTGATTAATTTAACTTAGAAACACACAGTCCAGTGAGAGGAATGGGTGCCGTTCTTGCTAGTTCACTGAGCAAAAAAATAGGCTGGCGGACTCCCTGCCAAGCTCCCTCCGAAGAGCTAACCGCACGCACAGGGTGCACAGGGCACACGGCCCAGCCAGCCTGGGTGCTGTGCGAACTTCCAGATTGTTGGCTGCACTTCTGGCGGTGAGAACAGGGGTCCACACAATGAGGGCCCTCGCCTTCACCCCCGACCCTGTCCCTCACCTTCTGGGAGAGAAGTAGGAAAGGGCTGTCATCTGGTGCTCAGGTCTGCAGCCTGGAGGACTGGCAGGCAAGTGCACAGGTTACCACAGGCTGCATCCATGACCGTGATGGGGACACAGAGAAGCCGCAGCCCACATGGATGCAGAACGTGTCCCTGGATACTGCTGAGTGGTTAATGTGGTACACTGTCTGCGTGGAGGCATTGGCTCCAAGCTATCACCTTTATCTTGATACGGGCTGGGTCTTCTATTGCTATGTAAGCATGATGGGAAAGTTCTTAACACCTTGGACCTGTGGACCATCCCACCCCTCCCCTCCCTCCCTGTTGTGGTCCTGCCTGGACCCCTGGCCTTGCCTCACTTCCTGAGACACAGGGCCAGCACTGGTTCAATGCACACCACAGTACCATCAAGTGAGCTGCTGAACAGCCAGGGCGCTGAGAGGCCAGGCCCAGCCTCCGTGGCCTCCACATAGCCTGCCTACCCTGCTTTCACACACAATCTAGTCGGTATTCAACCTCACAGTACAGCACTGACAAGCGCCCTTCTGCAGCGGGCAGGCGAGAAGTTGGGGTGTTTTGATGCTATTCCCATGGTTTTTTAGACATGTGCTGCCCACTGGCAGGGTGGCGTGGGCTGGGGGCTGGCGGAGACTCTGGTCAGAAGCAAGTCAAGCATCGCGCCTGCCACTTTAGGTCTTGGATAATGACCTAAAAAGAGCTTGGAGGGAAGCTGAGCAGAGGTCACACCGGTTCTTCTCTCGGAGAGAGTTCAGGGACCCCCAAAGCAGAGGGGGCTGACATGCCTCCCCCTCTCTGGACCCACCTGAAGAGGAGGTAATAAAACAATGGGACTGAGAGGGAGGTTTTCCCATTCCCCAGAACGCACGTGAACAGAGCCGCGTGCATTGTGCTCTACTCCAGCTGTGCGGTCTGCAAAGTCCCCCAAGGCCCCAGCTTTCCAGTGGCAGCTCTGCAATTTCACGCGAGGGTGAAATCAGATGAACTTTCCACTAGAACGGCAGGCACAACAATGGGCCAATCTGCAGGGCGGGCTTTCCCGGAGCCTGGAGCGTGGGCACACAGCGCCCTGGGCCGCGAGGCCTCCAACATACTGCGCCGGGCAGCCCTCCGGGGCATGGCCTCCACTCACCGCACGGGGCTGGACAGCGGTCAGCTGCTCCACACGGCTGCCTTACCCTCACCGCCCACAGGAGAGGATCAGATGGAGGTTCTGGGAAAGCTCCCAGGTCCACACCGGAGGCCTCGCTGGTGGCCTCTCATCCCCTTTCCTGCCCGTGGCCCTTGCCCACCCTTATGCCCACAGCATTGGCCTCCGCAGGCCTCGATACAAACAACACGGCTCCAACAGTTTCTCCCACCCTCCCCATTCCCGTTGGCTTCCTCATGCTGTGGGACTCAAGGCTTGGTACAGGAAGACTGGTTCCACTGGAAGGGGACAGGCCTTGCCCTCAAATGAGCACCAATGGGTGGGCCACCCAGTCTGTGCCTGCGTGGAGGGTCTGCCGTGGGTCCCTAGCTACCCAGGGCAGGCTGGTGCCAGTGGGGACAGCGACAGCCCTTCCTGGCTGCCAGCAGCAGAGGTGTGGGTCCTGATGGTGGAGATCCATGCCAGCCCCAAGCCATCTGGATGACAGTGAGGTCCTGTGTCCAGCCTCCATCCCCAGGCCATGGCCGGATGGTCTATGAGAAGGACTTCCCAGGCCACCACGGAGAAAGGTGCGTCTTGAGCAGCTGTGAGGGTTAAAGTGTGTCTGGCTTTCAGTCGCCGGTCCTTCTTCCACCTCCGAACATCTCTTTAGCAGGGTGAACAGTGTGGTCTCATTTAAGCTTTTTCATCCCAACCCTTCGCCTTACTAATGAGGACCCAACAAGTGTGAGCCAGACCTGGTGATACGACCCCACTGAAGACTAGACCACAGAAACTTAAAGAGGCTTGAGTGACTCCTCTCAAAACACTTTCAAACCAACTTCAGAGTACAGCATGTAACAGCTGCATTAAAAGGAAAGTAGAATATTTCTGTCTTGGAGACAGGAGCATCCCTGGTGTAGGGAGAGCAAGGTAAGGTCCCGTATCATCCTAAGCAAATAGTCTGGCCCAGTGGCCCATCCATACAACCATAGGGAACACCACACTCAAGGTGTGTCTAGAATGTTCCAGTTGAGGAGACAGAGTACATGTCCAGGAGCAGTGGAGGACCACAGCCGCCCAGGAACATGGAAGTCCAAGAGGAGGCTTCCTTACCTGAGCCAGGGGCTGGCATGTTTCAGTCTGCCCTCTTTGCTCCTTTCAAGCTGCCCAATATCATCTTCGAAAGAACCGCTTGCATCCACTCTCGTTTTGGGCACTGCCACAGTAGAATGTGGGTAAGATGGGGGGGGACTGCCCCTCCTGCACAGACACAGCTTGTGCTGGGTTTTCCTGTATCCCCAGAGTCTCAGCTCACCCGCCCGGCCCCACAGTGACTACAGAAGACCGGGTCTGTCCAACTTTGGGCTTCTTCACAAGCACTCCCGATCAGAACCTAATTTGCTGACAGTGTGGACAGAGTGGTCATTTTGTCAGAGTTAGACACCGCTCGGGTTGGAGAGGTGACCGGGCGGCTCCCCTCTGCTGGCTCAGGAGGCAGAACAGCACTGTGGTTCGTTACTCGGTACCCAGCACCGAAGGTTCCTCACAAGGGATTCCCTGTCAATAGTAACATCCAGGCTGTGATTGCTAAGCCAAGATTCATAGCATTTAGAGTGCCAGTAACCTGGAGATTGTGAATCCCTTAAATGCTTGTATAGCCTGGTTTGCTGTATCCTAAATGCTGATACCAGAGTTTTTATGGAGAGTTCCTAGCCTCGCTCAGTTTTTCATTAGACTGTGAATGGTAAATGACACAGTTTTCAAAGTTTACGTTCTTTTCCTTGGCAAGATGCACAAAAATAAGATTCATATGTTCTTGCCTCTGCCAGCAATTCCGTGGCTAAAAACTATTCATTGCAAAATGGAAAGAGATTCTTATTTTGCTCTGATATAGATTCACAAAGTATATAGGAAAATTGGCCCATATTGTATACAGTGCTTTCCTTTATTAAAATTTAAATAGTGCTGAGCTGGCCATCTAATGAATCTAAGTTTCAAACACCAGAACCCAAGCCATGGAGAGCTACAGCTTTGGGTCTTTGCAGGGGAAAGACCCCCATGAACACCCCTCGGTTTACTGAATGCATTCAAAGTCACGCTAGAGGGAACTGTATTTTCACATGAAACAGGAGGGACTGGGCACTGCAGCGAGGAGGGGAGCAGCAGGTGCATCGTGTCCAGGCTCCTCACAGGGGTCCACACCAGCAACAAGCTATGGGATGAGAGGGGCACCTCAGGGCGATGGCTGCTGCGCAGATTAAGCTCTGAGCTCACAGAAGGCTGCTCCCTTACCCAAAGCACAGAAGGCAGAGCCTTGCATGGAGAAACAAATGGAGAACAAGAGCCAAAGGAACTGGCAGTCCACCTCCTGGAGAGAGTGATAAAATGATGTGGACGGGACCCTGCAGCTCAGGGTGGGGTCCAGGGAGCCTTGCCAAGAGGCCCACAGGCAGCCTGGGCCTGGAGCAAAGGGTGGAAGAGGCTGAGACCCGAGGACACCAAGTAAATGGTCTCCTGGCCCAGGAATAGGTTCCTCCAGGGGGTCTGAGCACACTCTTACACACTACAGGTAGGGCCTCCTCCTCCTGACTTGTTAAATCTCTAAGTAAAGTCCACACAAAGTACTTCTCTTCCTGACAGGCACAATGAGAAGTTTCTGTTTTGAAGGCCACACAGAGAGCTCACACATGTCAATACAGAGAGCTCACCCATGCCAACACAGATCTTATACATGCCAATACAAAGCTCACACATGTCAACACAGAGGGACCACACGTCAACACAGAGAGCTCACACATGTCTATACAGAGAGCTCATGCATGTCAAGATGGAGCTCATATACGTCAACCCAGAGCTCACATGTCAACACAGAACTCACATGTGTCAACATGGACCTCATGCATGTCAATACCTTCTTGCTCCATGCAGGTTATGATGTGACCAGGAAAACGAGGCCTGTCTAAGTTGACCTACAAAACTCAAGCAGAAGAGGGGGATGGCAGAGGTAGGCAGTATCTGTGATCTCGTGTGAGCACCAAGCATGTGCCCTGGCTCAGTGAAGCAACATCACACCAGGGATACACACTCTGCCTGTGTCTCAGGTGATAGAAGGAACCAGGCTGGACTGCCATAGAAATGGGATTCTTCCCAAGACAACAGGTTGTAGACAGAATTCCACTGGGCAGGACTGAATTCCTACAAGAACTAATACCCTGCACTCTCCTCAGACACTACTGTTAACAGCCCATACGCTGCCTGGTGCTCCAAAGGACTTGCCAACTAACGAGGAGGTAGCAAAGGGAAAAAAGTTCAGGCCTCATGGAGCCTTCAGCAGACATGGATAAGGCCATCAGGGCTCAGTGAAGTGGTACCAGCACGTGGAGTGGGTGCTGAAGTCCATGGCTTGGGCCACAGATGGGGTGGGAGGGGCTCGGAGCCATGGCTTGTGCACAGGAACCACAGTTCCCTCACTGACAATGTGGGTTATGATGTCTGAGACTTCTTGGCATATTCCCTACTCACTAAACTCTGTGAATAAGTGGGTATGTCTATCATATTGAAAACAGCTCTCATCACTGAGCTATTCCTGGTGATATACACAGTTCTGTGTGCTTTCCAACATCCTACTTCTGAGCATCCTTCCCAGAGTGGGAATGAGGGATGTGGGCACTGGATCTGATCCAAGCTGGTGCTCAGGATGGCAGGACTGCAGTCTAGGGTTCTAGGGAACCCAGTCTAGGGTTCCCCACATTGCACAAGTGTCTTTAATGGAAGATACACAGTGACTCTCAGAAAACAAGTCACAATGACTCTCAGACCTGGAACCATTGCAACCACTGTGGAACAATAAAATGTCAATAGACTACTTTCAGAGATTTATAGAAAATAAAAATGAAGCAAGACATAAAACTCATTTGTCAAAAGTTTCTCAACCACATGAGAAAAATATAAGCAGCATCACGGAATAGTAAATGAGCATACCCTTAATGGCTTGCACCACCACTAGTCCTCCATCTAGTCTCCATGGTCAGGGATCTATGAATAAGTAAACTGGAAATACTGCCCATGGTCATGTGGGCTAAATTACCATTGGCCATGCTTATGATTCCTGGTGGCTGAGGCTCAGAGTCACCCTATCTGCTCAGTGCTAGCTGGCAGGATAGGTTTCCCAGTAGCCAAAGGACTGGGGTGATGGTCTCTTACTAGCCACCTTCTAGGAATTTCACTTACTTACAATGCTGACTCAGTACTAGGGGATAATCAGTCCCAGACTAGATTCCAGTGCAGTGCCAATGGAATCTTAAGAATCAAAACCTACAAGATCAAACTATTTCCCTCTAATTTACCTGTCTCTCAGGACACACCTAAAATTTATTTAGAAACCCATAAGATCTAGTTCCCAGACATGTAAAATTCATACATAAAGCATCTGTTCAAAAGTCACTAGAGAAGCATGAAAGAAAACTGTAACAACTCTGTGGAGACAATGACCCAAACAGCCCAAAGCTGACATATGGTAGAAGTAGCAGATGAGGACATTAGTCATATTTATAACTAAATTGTGTATCTAAAAAAGGTTGTAGAGCTATATAAGATACAAAACTGATGAAAATGGGACCTCAGATATGAAAACTCTTATGAGAAGGATACCCTGAACAGCATCAACAGCAGACTGTACACAGCCAAAGAGAAACCAGCAGGCTCAAAGATATAATACAAAGTACCTAAAAGGAGACAGAAAATACTAGAAAAATTATTAAGGGGGGTTAGGATAACACAAAACAGCCAAATTCATTCATGTGATTGGAGGTGGGAGGCTCAAAAAGGCAAAAGGGAAAACATTTCAAAAATCATGGTCAGGAGTTCTTAAAGTTGATGAAATTTGTAAACCCCATGAACTCAAGATATTCAATGAAACTCAACACAAGAAACATGAAGAAAACTACACCAGAGCACGAAACTATCATGCCATACAAGACCAGTAATAAAGGAAAAAAAGATATTAAAAACAACCAGAGGGTCAGTGTTTCATAGATAAACAAAGGTAAGGAAGACAGCAGATTTCTGACAGAGATAATGCAAGTCAGAAGACAGTGGAACAAAGGAACTTAAGGAAAACCACTAACTTAAGATTCTACATACAAGAACACTATTATAGAATGGCAAAGGAACACATGTGGAAATGTTCAGCATTCCTGGCCACAAAGGAAATGCAAATCAAAACAATGTTGAGATTCCATCTCACCCCAGTTAGATTGGCCAAATCATGAATTTGAACAACAAATGTTGGCAGGGATGTGGGGAAAAGAGAACCCTATTGCACAGTTGGTGGGAATGTCAGCTAGTACAATCTCTCTGGAGAGCACATTGGACATACTAATACAAGACACTCTTGAAGTTCCTCAAAAAACTAAACCTAGATCTTCCCTGCCACCCAAACATACCACTCCTACGCATCTACTCTGAACATCAACCAGGATACCATAGAGACACTTGCACATCCATGTTCAGTGCTACACTATTCACAATAGCCAGATTATGGAAACAGCTCAGATGACCTACAATAGATGAATGGTTTAAAAAAAAGGTGGTACTTATACACAATGGAATTTTACACTTAGAAAGAATATTATGTCATTTGCCGGGAAATGGATGGACCTAGGGCAAATCATGTTAAGTGAGGACACATGTTTTCTCTCATATGTGGAAGCTGCATCTAAAATACATTGGGGGCTGATAAATGATGCAGGACTCTAGGCATTCACACACAATGAGACCAAAGGAGGATACTCTTAGGGGAGCATCACAAAGGCACAATACCTCTGTGCCTCCGAACATATAAAATACTATTTACCAAATGAATTCCAGGAAATGGAGAAAAAGAATATTATTATATGTTAGGATTAAAATACTTAGTTAGACACACAAAAACAACATATCACCAGAAAACTCCAGAAAAGAACATGAGGTCCTCTAGGCAGAGGGAAAATGACAAGAAAGCGAAGGGGAGGAAAGGCTGTGGGGAGGAAGGTACAATGGTGCAGCCTCTCTGGAAAGCAGTTTGCAATTTGTTAAAATGCTAAGTATCCACAAATCACACGAAGAAAAACTGCTTACCCAAGACAAACCCTATCTACCTTCCTAGAAAGACTACAGAAATGTTCACAGCTGCACCATTTGCAACAGCCCCAAACAGAAGGAAAACTCTCAATATATAAGTGGTTAAAAACACTGTGATATGCACAAATAGTAGAATATTATTCATCCCCAAAATGTAATGTGACGTGCGCTGGGCACCAGTGGCTCACACCCATAATCCTAGCTAATTAGGAGGCTGAGACCTGAGAATTGCAATTCAAGGCCAGCCTGTGAAGGAAGTCTATGAGAATCTTATCTCCAATTAACCACCAAAAAAAGCTGGAAGTGGAGCTGTGGTTTATAGGAGAGTGCCAGCCTTGAGAGAAAAGCTCAAGAATAGTACCACACCTCTAGTTCAAGTCCCAAGACTGAGACAAAAAAGAAAAATGTAGTGACCTGATGATGCATGCACCAAGTATCACGTGATGAGTTAGACCAAAAAAATGGTAGGATTCCACTTGTGAAATTATGAAATGCTCTCTGTGTAAGACAGACAACTCTTATATGCATATATGCCCATAGTAAAATTCTGTACTTAGTGATGGAAGATCAGGGATTTATTAGGGATAGGGAGAAAAGTGAAGGGCAAGAGGAGACAGAAATGGGCAAAGAACAGAACATGGGAGAGTGGTACGGCCACATCAAATTTGTTCAACTGTATGCTATGAATATGTGGGCTTCAGTAGACCATTTGCAACTCAGCAAATGCTGATCGGACACAAACAAATCCCATCACATTGCTTTCCTACAGTCCTGGATGGCTAAGGGTCTCCTCAAGGCCTCATTTTGAAAACAAATTTTGAGCTCACCCTTCCCAGTTTGGTGTGAAATGTGGTATCATTTCACTCTCATGATGATGGGTAAACTGGGAAAGATAAAGTAAGTTAGCGCAGTGAGTAGCATCGCATTGGCATGCCTTACTCTGTGAACAGGGATGTAACATGGTGTAGCCTGTTTGAAACCAGAAGTTTCTCCAAGTACTCAACATGGAAGTAGCCCAGGTACTGTGGATTCCACTCCTCGGTGGGGATGGAAACAAGCATGCATGAGCTGTCACAGCCCACCTGACAACTGCCAGCACACATCCATCGAGTGGAGAATGGATAAACAGGGGCCAGGGACCGGAAGGAGCAGTGTGTGGTCATAAAAACAGTCATGTTCTGAACATGCTAAGATGCAGATGGGCCTTGAAAACAAACCCTGTGACAAAAAAAGCCAGTGTGAGTCCCACCATTGTGAGAAAACTTCCACCGAAACCACTTAAAGGAGAAAAACCTATTTTGACTCCTGTTGAAAGGTTTCAGTCCCAGGTCAGCTAGGCCATTGCTCTGGTCTGGGGTGAGGGAAAGCAACACGGCAGCAGGATTGTGTAGCAGAGGAGGCGGTTCACCTCACCAAGGACAGAAATCCCGTACTAGCAGCCTTGCTCCTTCGAACTGGCCTCAGCCTACTGGATGGTGATGCTACCATTCAGGCCTGTCTTGTTCCCTCTGGCCTCCATCCTATTGGACCATGATGGTGCTGTTCAGGTGGGTCTTCTCCCCTTAGGTGTCCCACATATCAACAAGCTCTGGAAACACCTTTACAGATACACCCAAATATGCAGTCTCAAATCAGTCAAGTTGAAAGTCAAGATTCACCATAATAGCCACCTACAGAAGGTGCATACTGTAGGACCTGGTTCATGAGCGGAATCTGTAGAGATAGAGATAGAAATAGACTCGTTGTAGATGTGTGTCATAGAGAGGAGGAAGGCACATGCTGTGGCACAGGCCCTTTCTGGGAGGTTAAATGCTCTAGTAGTCACCATAGTAATGGAGGCACCACTGCACCTATACTGCACCTATACTAAGCCCCATTAGGTTGTAAATCTTCAAGAGGTGATTTTCAGATTAGGTAAAGTACACCCCAATAAAGCTATAAAATAAAAAGTAAAAGTAGATCATGTGCCAACAACAAAATTGAAGTTATATACTTCTAAAGCTCCCTCCCCCACTTTTTTTAATGTGTTTGAATGTAAATTTTACCATACCTAAAGATCCTGCAGTGGGCCATGGCCACTGGCACGTTACCCCTGGCCAGGACGAAGTGAGCAGGCTCAGCCATGGCCACCAGCACGCTACATTAGGACCCAAGTGAGGGTCAGCCATCACCGCCGGCACACTACACCAGGACCCAAGTGAGGGTCGGCCATCACCGCTGGCATACTACACCAGGCTGGGGCCAAAAGGCCCAGCCATCACCATTGGCACACTTACTATACCGGGTGCAGGGTCAAAGGTTTGATGATATTAGAGCCCTATCACCCTTGCATAAACCAAAAACACAGGAACTTGGGATTTCCCTACAAGAGTCCCACAGCTCTGTGTTTTCCAGTCCCAGTAACCTCTCCTGCTATCTGTCTAACCACCATAACCAAGGCCTCCCCTTAGGATCTCACTCACCCCTCTCTGAGGCTGGCCCTTTGCTGCTTTGCTCCTGTAGATCCACTATTCTGCTTCTGCATCAGAATTTTCCAGATTCCATGCACACACTGTGTCACGAGTGTCGGGACTGCACACGGCTGACGATGGTACAGGGTGGGGGGCCTACCTACTGCTCTCCAGAACCCGGCTGTGGAGCTAAGGGGCAGCCCTACCCATTGTCCCGAACAGCCACGTCACCAAACTCACAGGCAAGTCCCACAGCCCATCCTCTTCCTCTCAGTGCCAACAAACACTGCCCAAAAGGTCATTATTGTCAGTTTGGCATGTTTCAAAGGCATGGCAAGGGATGTAACTGTGGCTTAAGTGCTGGCTGAAATTCCTTTCCAGCTGTAAAAAGGAGGTGGAGAGGGAGGGGAGGGTGACACACCCAGGTACAGGGGCCACACTGCCACAGACAGGAACGTTGACACACATGGGTAAAAAAGTAATTCTGGAAAAAGGGAAGAGCAGAACCGCCCCCCCCCGCCCCAGCCCCAGGACACAGAGCATCCTGGGAGAGCCATAGGTCTATCCTCAGGAGGAAGGCAAAGTCCACTCCTCCACCTACAAACAGAAAAGAAAAGGGCTATCTGGACCAAAAGCAGGCCTAAATTGAAGAAAATGTAAGGGACAGAACAGCACTCTGTTATAAAAAAATATATCTGAAGAATAAATAATTGGCTTTATTTGTCTCTTCAAAACATCCATGGGAACCCGGTTATCTCTGCACAAGGAATCGAGTCTTTCCCATAGTTTTTATTTGCATGTTGATTCTAGAATAATTGTTTGTTGTGAGGCTGGCTAAATGTTTAGCTATTTGAGTTTCCATCTGATGTTCATTTAACTTATTACTCCAAGTGAAATCAAGTATACCCTGGGCAGTTCCGAGACGGGTTTCCGTCCCCGGCTTATTATTTTGCTTCTTGTTTGCAGAAGCCACGCAGCCTCGCTTCTCCTGGTTGTTGGGGCGGAAGGCAGCCTATCTGGAAGATATAAGCTTTTACCCCTCCGGACTGTTCATCTTTTGTGCTGGCAATCCATCTCTAAGGAAAGATGGAAGAAAGCCGATGCTTAGGTATATCAGGTGATTCAGTGCGAGCATCTCTCACAAGCGTGATCAATATTCTCATGTTTTTAGCGCTGTTTTCAGTCATAAATATCTTTCCTCTAAAGAAGAAATAACTCTCCACGCAGCCGACAAGGGCCTGCAGTCAGTGGCGGGCGGAGGACGCATGGCAGCCCAGTCAGCGTGGGGAACAGCAGGCGGCAGTGCACACACCTCCGCCGGCCTCCAGCAGGACCTCTGCAGAAGAATGGAAAGACTCTGAGCCTTAACATCCTCTGCATCAACAAAAAGGGGTGGGGGTGAGGGTGGGGTCTGAGCCCCTCACTCAGAAACAACAGCAGCTTGGGACTCAGTACTAGGCCGAGGCCACACTGAGGCTGCGTTGAAAGCACACACAAATACACATTTTACAAAGCAAAAGGCTACAGGATCTACTTGGGGAAGAACTGTGAATGTGATATTTAAATGTCTGTGGGTCTCCATTGTAGTGTGTGGGAACCCGGGAGGGAGAGGGAGCTGACAGGAAGGTAACGAGAAAGGCCACAAGAGCAGGGATCAGCTGACCTGTAGGAGGCAATGGGCAGGGCAGAAGGAGGCCGGGGGTGGGGGTGAGGGGACCCTGGCCACGCACAAAGTCCTATTCGAACGGCCCTTGTGTGCTCACATTGACCAGCTCCTGCTCAGGAGAACAATGCTGTGCCAGGGCTTTCTTGGTGCCAAGGACTCGCACTGTAGAAAATCAATCCTTGTGATACAACACTTTGCCAAGGTTCAGCAGAAATGCCTAGACTCCAGCAGCGCCTGGGCTGGCCTTGGGACAGCCATGTGGCCACCCAGCCGAGGCTTTTGGTTCTGGCAGGGGCAGAGGCCTCTCCTCTACCGACGGCAAACCTGAAGCCTGCACTCAAGGAACATTCAATAAAGCCTACAGTGCTTGTACAAGGGAGTTCCACAACACACCATCAACCTCACCCACCGAGCACCGCTCTGTCCCCTCCCACACCTCCTTCGTGAGACAATTTCATCAGGGTCCACGGTTCTATTTCCTTACATGCAAATAAACTCCACCTACCACACTTCATCCAACTGGCTCTGTTGGCCCTCTTTGCAATTATTGCTGGTACATCCCCCACACCCAGCATGTGTGTGTGTGTGTGTGTTAGTAATTGCACCAATGGATTTCACTACAGTATTTCTGATGTAAATCAGAAATATATTCCAAGTAGCCCCCTGCATTACTTTTTCTTCCCTGTTCTTCCCAACCCCCCACCGACCCATAGCTCATACTATAGTCCTTTATGACATGCTCACAGTTACATCACATTCCATCTTTCTTTATCCTCACGGCTTGCCCTCTCCTCCTACACAGCCCCAAAGTTTGAAGCGTGTATATGTGTGATGAACATGTGTGATTTTTAGGTTCGGCTTCCACATATAAGTGAAAATAGGCCATCTTTCTCATCATGATGTGCATAATGCCAGGCATTTTTCCAGCAATTGATATGGTCTGGCTTTGCTTTATGGCTGTGTAATATTCCAAGTTATATGTGGACCACCTCATTTTAATCCATTCATCTGTTGTGGAGTATTTCAGCTGGTTCTACCATTTGGCTATTGTAAACATGAATATGCAGGTATCTTTCTTGCTTATTGATTTATACTTCCTGGGGTATATGCCCAATAGTGGTATGCAGTCATAGAAAGCTGTACTTTTAGTCTTTTGAAGACTCGCCATACTAACTTCCAGTGGTTGCACTAGTCTGCATTCCCACAAGTGGAATATGTGGGTTCCCTTTCCCCATATCCTCCCAGCAGTGTTGCTGTCTGTGCACTTGATGGCACCATTGTAAGATGAACTCTTAGTGTGGCCTTAATGCACATTGCCTTTCTGGCTAACATTTATGTATGTATTAGCCAATCATGTTTCTTCTAGTAAATTTGTAAGTCTAATTCATTTGCCAGTTTATTAACTGAGCTATTTGTTAACTTGGCCTTTCAGATTTTCCTATTTTTTATTGTTGTTTTTATTGTAAAGGTGATGTACCATCTCATAAGTCAGGTAATGAGTACATTTCTTTTTGAACAATGTCTCCTCTTCCACCACTCTGTCTGTTTTGCCCTCCCATCCCCACCCACAAGTTGTATAGTTAATTTTCAACATGGAGTCTACTGAGTACCATAGCTTTGTTCACTCCTAGTCCTTCCAATTTTATGCTCTCCCTTACCCCCTCTTCACCCCACAGAAAAAGAAATAAGACAAAAAGTAACAGCAACAACAACAACAAAACCAGAAACAAACAACCAAACAACAACAACAACAAACTCTTTTCTTTTTCCTGGAATTCATTCCAATAAATATATTTTTCATGATCAGATTCCTCCCCTAAGGGTATCCTCCTTTGGTCTCACTGTGTATGAATGCCTAGAGCCATATATAACTTATCATACCCTGATGTATTTTAGATCTACTTTCTGCATATGAGATAAAACAGGCACCATTTCTCTCTCTGAGCTTGGCTTACTTCACTTAACATGATTTGTTCTAGGTCCATCCATTTCCCTGCAAATGACATAGTATTCTTCCTAATGGCTGTGTAAAATTCCATTGTGTATAATTCCATTGTGTGCTAACTTATTAACTGGGCCATTTGTTATTTTGTTTTTCAGGTTTTGAGCTCTTTGTATATTCTGGATGCCAGTTCTTTCTGCATTCAATTGGTGGTGAAGATTTTTCTCTCATCGGTAGGCTATTTGTTGGTTCTGGTACTTACCTCCTTTGCTGTGCAGAAACTTTTAAATTTTATATAGTCTTATTTGTCAATTCTTGTGTTTGTTTCCTAGGGGAATTGGAGTACCATCAGTTAATAACTATTTGTGCTTATCACTTCCTGGATTTTCTCTATGTTTTCCGGTAGTAGATTCAAAATTTCAGGTCTTACTTTGAATTCTTTATTTACAGTTGATTTGGGGGGGATTTGGGGTGGTGGTGGGGCTTGAACTCAGGGTCTGGTTGCTGTCCCTGAAGTGTTTTGTTTTTGTTTTTGCACAAGACTAGCATTCTACCATTTGAGCCACTTCTGGTTATCTAGGGAATAAGTGGAGATAAGCATCTCACAGACTTTCCTGCCCTGGCTAGCTCTGAGCTGCAATGCTCCAATCAGAGCCTCCTGCGTAGCTAGGACAACAGGCATGAACTATCAACACCCAGTTGCAGTTGATTTTTGTAGAGAATAGAGATGGTGTTACTTTCCTGTAAAGAGATAACTGTTTTCCCAATACTATGAGGCTGTCTTTCTTTGGTGTATGTTTTGTACTCTTCTGTGAAAAATTAGATAGTGATAGCTGTGTGGTTTTATTTCTCTGTCTCTCTTCTCTTCCACTGATTTTCAGGTTTGTTTGTGTGTTATTGCCATGTTTGCTTGCTTGTTTTTACAATGGTTCTGTAGAATAATTTGAAGTCTGGTCTTGTGATATCTCCAGCAGGTCTCTTTTTACTCAGAACTGTTTTCCTATTTGTGGTCTTTTATGCTACCATATAAACTTTTGGAATGATTATTTTATTTCTGTAAAGAATGATACTGGAACTTCAATGTGTATTGCATTGAATCTATAGAGCACTTTTGTCAGTATAGATATTTTCATGATACTGACTCAGTTAACCCATGAGCATATGAGATGTTTCCAACTTCTGATGCTCCCATCAATGCCTATCTTCAAGGTCCTATAGCTTTCATTGTAGAGGTCTTTCACTTCTTTTGTTAAAATCTAGTTAGTTCATTGTTTTTGAGGCTACTGTGAATAGAATTGCTTGCCCAGTTCCTCTCTCAGCCTGTTCTTTGTTCGTATACAAAAAAGTTATCGATGTTTGAGTGATTTTATATCTTGTTTCTGAAGATGTTTATCAAACCTTGAAGTTGTGTTTTCCCCCCCTTTGGTGGAGTCTGTAAGCTCTGTTAAATACAATATCACAGCATCAGCTAATAGGACTTGTTAGAATTCTTCCTTCCCTCTTAGAATCCCTTTTATTTCATTCTCCTGCTTTATTACTCTGGCTAGAAATTCTAATGCTATATTGAATAAGAGTAGGGAAAGTGGATGCCCTTGTCTTTTTCTTGATTTTTACAGCAAATGATTTTGGTTTTCCCCATCTAATATGACATTGGCTATGGGATTGTGACACACAGCCTTTATTAAATTCAAGTATACTCCTGTTCTTGTTTCCTTCAGGACACTTATCATAAAAGGATATTGAATTTTGACCAAGGCTGTTTCTGCATTCAAATGCTCATGTAACTTTTGTTCTTGGTCCTGTTCGAGAGGTATATTATACTTATGGATCTGTGTATGTTCAATTGTCCTTGTGTACTTGGGATGAAAGCGGCTTGAACATGATACATGATCGTTGTGGGTTTAAATCTGGTTTGCAAAAAGTTTATTCAGATGTTTTGTTCTACTGCTCATCAAAGAGATTAATCTATAATTATATCTGTTAGGTCTCTGTAGGGTTTAGGAATGAGTATAATACTTTTTACATAGAATTAATTCAGTAGTGTTCCTTTCCTTTGTATTTTATATAAGAATTTGAAGAGTACTGGTATTTAGTTTTTATGGAAATGTCAGGTAGAATTAAATGGTCAATCTATCTATTTTTGGGTTTTGCTCTGTTGAAAGACCTTTATGACCTGAATGTATTGTTCATTAATAGCTCTACTTAAGTGACTTATGTCCTCTTGGTTGAGTTTCATTTGGTCAACTATACCTAGAATTTTGTCCCAGTTCTTCTATTTTCAATGACTTTCCTCATGATCCTTTCAATTCCTTTAATATTTATTGTGATGTTGTCTTTTTGATCCTAGTTTCATTCACTTCTTTCCATTTTTGGTCAAATTAACTACAGATTTATCCATCTTATTTTTTTCTAAGAACCAACTTGTGTTTCACCCTTTGCATAGTTTTTCTATCTCTACTTCATTTACTAATACCTTAAACATTATTTCTTTCTATAGTTTTGGGTTTAGCTTGATGCTGTTTTTCTACAAGTGTGATATTCATCATTAAGCTAGTGAAAAGCTTTCTCTGCTTTTGTTGTAGGCACTCATACTCATAAACTTTCCTCTAGTGATCCCTCTACTGTATTCCAAAATTCCAAATGTTCTGGTAGATTGTGTTTAACTTTTCATTAGAAACTTTTTGGTTTAGTCCTGTTATCTCTTCAGTGGCCTAGCCATTATTTAATGTATAGCTTATACATCATGTTTGAGGATCCCCTGTAGAATATTTTTTGCTATTAAGTTATAGTTTAGCTCTATTAATGTCTGATACAATGCAGGTCATTTCAGTTTTCTCATATATGCTAATACTTGTGTTATGCCCGTAAATATGATCCATTTTGGAGAAAGTTCCATAGTCTGCTGAGAAGTATGTGCATTGTGCAGCTGCTGGATAATTACTCTAAATGTCTCAAGTTCATGTGCTGTAAGGTGTCATTTAGTTCTGATGTTTCTTTGTTTTTGTTTTTGTCTTTTGTTATGGATGACTGTTGATCAGAGTGGGGTATTGAAGTTTCCTATTATTACTGTGTGGGTTGGCTCAGTGCTTGTAAGTCCTGGTATATTTGTTCAATGAAAGGAAGCATGCTGCTCGTTGGTGCATGTATGTCAAAAACTGTAATTTCATCTTTATGGATTATTCCTTTTATTAATGTGTAATAATTTTGTGTCTTGATTTTAATTTGAAGTCCATTTCATAAGATCTGACTAAAGATACACTGTCTGCTTTGAGGGTCTTTTTGCTTGGAAAGTCTTTTTCCAGACTTCCACCCTAAGAGTATATTTTGTCATTGTCAGGGAGATGTGTTTTTTTTTAAATAAATTTTATTAAATTTTTTTATTGTGAAAATTCTGTACAGAGGGGTTACAGTTACATGAGCAAAGTAATAAGTACATTTCTTATCCAGCATTGTTGCCTCCTTCTTTGTTTTTCCCCTACATCCTATGTCCCTCCTCAACTACCCCTCCCCCACCGCTGAAATTGTAAAGTTTGTTTTTCGGCATAGTGTGGGTCAATCTGTATCCTTATTTAAACATTTTGTTTTTTTCCCTTCCCCTCCCCAAATTATACCGCTATCAAATACAGTGAAAACAGGGGTTATACCATGGGGGAGGGACATACAAAGCAACAAAAAAAAAAATCACATGGTACCTTATAAATACGTTAGAAACAATAGAAAGGAAGAAAAAAACCACTTGTGTCCCTATCTTTTGTTTAACATAATCTTATCTGAGCTTTTCTGCTGGTCCCAGATATATATTAGTTATTTCAAACAAGGGACACCATGGGACCTATGTTTCTTTGCACTTGGCTTACTTCATTTAATATAATTTTCTCCAAGTCTTTCCATTTCCTAACAAATGGGGCAATGTCATTCTTTCTGATGGAGGCATAGAATTCCACTGTGTGTGTGTGTATATATATATATATATATATATATATATATATATATACATATATATATTTATATACACCACATTTTCTTGATCCATTCATCTACTGAGGGGCATCTGAGTTGGTTCCATATCTTAGCCATGGTAAATAATGCTGCAATAAACATAGCTGTGCTGGTAGCTTTAGTATGGTCTTCTTTGTGATCATTTGGGTAAATGCCCAAAAGTGGGATTGCTGGGTCATAGGGGAGGTCTATGTGGAGTCTTTTGAGGAACCTCCATACTGCTTTCCAAAGTGGCTGAACAAGCTTACACTCCCACCAACAATGTAGTAGGGTTCCCTTCTGGCCACATCCCCTCCAGCATAGAAAGCCCAAGGATTGGGAGAAGATCTTCATTAGCCATACAATGGACAAGGGTCTCATATCTAAAATATCTTGGAACTCAAAAAATTAAATACCCCAACAACAAATCCTCCAAGAAACAACTGCCTGATAAATAAGTGGGCTAAAAACTTAAAGAGAAACTTCTCTGAAGAGGAAATAAGAATGGCCAATAGACACATAAAGAAATGCTCAACTTCTCTAGCAATAAAAGAAATGCAAATCAAAACAACATTGAGATTCTACCTCACCCTAGTTAGAATGGCTATAATCAAGAACTCTAATAACAAGAGATGTGTTTCTTACAGACAACAAATGGTTGGGTCATGTGTTTTAATCCTGGTTGTTATTCTTAGTATTTTGATTGGAGAGTTAAGACTTTTAACGTTCATTGTCAATATTGAAAGGTGTGTTATATTTCCTGCCATATCGTTATTATGATACTTACTACTTTACTAATTTTTTTTACTAATCTAATCTAGTGGGTTATATTCCTGTTGTATTTTACCTTTTTCTGTGAGTAGGATCCCTTTAAGTATCTTTTGCAATTTTGGTTTTGTAGTCATGAGTTAATTCGGTTTTGTTTATATGACCTTTTTTTTTTTTTTTTTCAGTCATGGGGCTTGAACTCTGGGCCTGAGTGCTGTCCCTCGATTCTTCAGCTCAAGGCTAGCACTCTACCACATGAGGCACAATGCCACTTGTAGTTTTCTGGTGGATTCTGGAGATAAGAGTTTCATGGTCTTTCCTGCCCGGCTGGCTTTGAACGACAATCCTCAGATCTCAGCCTCCTGAGCAGCTAGGATTTCAGGCATGAGCTAGCAGCACCTGGCTCTGACCTATTTTTATGTAACCAATTATAAAGAAGAGTTCCACTGGATGTACTAGTCCAGATTATCAACTGCTACCATCCAAGGCTTGAATTATGTCCTGTTTTCAGAAACCTGCTGTTATTCTAAATGGTTGCTATTATAAGTTAACTGTCCCCTCTCTTTTTCAGCTTTCTATATTCATTTTTTCTATTCTGTATTGTTTGGTGTTTTTACTATAAGTTTCATGATGTTTCTTTCCTGCTCTTGTGTGTTTAGTGGCCTATTGGCCTTTCTTTCTCTAGGGTGGGGGAATTACCTTCTATTTTATTAAATACATCCTTAGTATTTTTCCTTTGTATTTTTTCTCCTTCTTCTCTACCCATGATCCATAGGTTTTGTCTTTTGATGTAAATTCCAGTGTATCTTCTGTTTTTGTTTTTTTTCCCCACTGTCTTTGGTCTAATTCCTTTGTTTTATCTTCAGTCCCTCATACCTTCCTTTCAATTTGTTTTATTCTATTAACTAGGTTTTCAATTGGGCTTTTTGTTTATTTACCTATTTATTGTTATTGTAAAGGTGATGTACAGAGGGGTCACAGTTACATAAGTCAGGTAATGAGTACATTTTTTTTTAACAGTGTCATTTTGCCTTGCTTTCTCCCAGTTTTTTCCCTCCCAACCTTCCTCCCCCACAGTTGTATAATTCATTTTCAGCATAGTGTCTATTGAGTGTCACTGCTGCATTTGTTCACCATTTGTCCCACCATTTCTGTGCTTATTTAGAATATTAAGCTTTCATTTCCAGCATTTTGATTGCATTGTTTTTAAACATATTCATATCTTTATTAATTTCCCCTTTCATATCCTGCATTCAGTGACTTCTTTTAAAAGAGAGAGAGATTGTTGGAAGAATTTGGAAGATCCTCAGCCCATAGTTTTGCTTGTTTTGTTTTGACTTCCCAGATAGAATCTGACTACTTTACACATACTGGCCTTGAAGTTGAGATCCTCCTGCCTCTACTTTGCAAGTAGGTTGAATTACAGGCATCTGCAACGAGGCTCTGCTATGCCAGCGTGTCTCATTGTCACTTACCAAACTACATATGAGTACTGGGGTATGAAAGATGACTGTAGTATTTTAAACCAAACCGTCCCACTTGAAGGTGATATCATGGGAAAGAAAGCTGGATTTCTCATTTGACTTCTGACATGTATAGATTTGATTACTTTTGCACATAAAAATAGAGGGGATTTCTGGACTTGGTTCCTGACATGTAAAAAACAAGGTGTTGTTTTGGTGTATTTCTTCAGGATTATGCAAAATAAACCTCATAAATTTTTGCAACTCTTTGTATAGGATGAATAAAAACCATTCCTACAAATTGAAAAATAAAATAAAGTGGACGTCTGTGGTCTGCAGAGAAAAGTACCTGCCTGACCATACACATGCTGGGCTTCCTTTGGCATGCAGGCAAGCCAGCCCCAGGACAAGACCTGCGCACAGTGGTTCGCTTTCTGCCTTACACATGCTGGGTGCAGTCCACCTACTCTCCCTTTCATTATCACAGCCACTTGGCAAAGACTCATTCATCCTGTCTTATAAAAGGTAGAAACATAGGTTAACTCTCCTCAAATCAGACTAGATTAACTCTTCCCATTCACATTTTGTGAGATGATGTCTGAGAGACTCCCAAGCTGGTCACACTGCTCCCGATGGACTCCACTGCAGAAGGCAAGGCACCACCTGGACTCAGGGGGTGTCTTAACGTATAATACTAAGCTTCCAGAAGAAGAAACTATTATCTAGCTGAAACTCATCTGGCAACAGTTTCGTTAAACCTTGGACACTCAATGCAGGTGACTGGGGACCCTTCTGGACAGGTAAAGTTTCAATAAAGCTGTCCTTTGGGATCCACTTAAAGACCATCAAGTTCTTCAGAAGTGACCAGGGCCACATACTAAGCCAGGGGAACACCCAGGGGTCAAACACCTACACGTGAACAGCAAGTCCAATCTCACCTGATGTTGTCCTGATCCTAAAGAACTTGGTTGGAGAGCAGCTGGAGAGTTCCAGCTGGCCACTCACCTGCCATACTCCACACCCACAGAACACTGAGCCCAGGGTTCAGCAATGTCACGGGACGGTGGGGAGGAGGATCTGAGGGGAGGTAGTACTTCCTTAGCTCCATTTTGAAATGCTCACTAGAGTTACATAACTAGCTGTAAGAAATTCTAGCCATTTTTGTTTTAGAAAATGGTCAGCTCATCATCAGTCCTAGACTTAAACATCCTAAGAAAAATAAGAATGAAAACTGGCTTGGGAATGGCTGGGGGGCAGTGACATCCGACAGTTTGTAAAGTGGGGAGAACATGTCGGCTTGTGTCCTGGGCATCTATAACCAGAGGCAAGGCATGCTGGCTCTGTGAAAGTCTCAGGCTGAGCCCCAACACAGACAGGAGTCTCTGTGAACCTCACAAGTCCTCGGGTCACGGCTTGTGTCGACAGAAATCAAAATCAGGTATACAGAATCACCTGATTCAAGTCACTGAGTCTGAGGGCATCAGAGCCGAGAGCAGAACTCAGATAACGCTAAAGAACATTTGAGTGCCTTTTTTATGATGATCTATGCACATATATTTAAAGAGATAAAACTTACTACCAAAATATGATAAAGTACTAAGTTATTTAATATATTACCGAAAGTTTTCTGTGTTTCTCAGGACACAGAAAATGTGGAGTTTGTTATAGATTGAGTGTGTTATAGAATAAAAGCCAAGTTAAAATTGAAAGCTACAAATAAATAGCTAAGAGCATATAGGGCTGCCTGGCTTGCCTCAGTGCCGGGTTCAGAAGTCTTCACTGAAAACCGCCTGGGGTCTATGTGGCTTAAAGAAACACATATTTAAGGGCTCTGTGCAAAGGTTTTGTGAGGTGACTCTTTTTCCAAAGGAAAAATATCAAGAAGCTAGAGGTAGAGCTCAAACCATTTCCTGAAAATTTGTACGTGAAATTCTCTTCCTGAAGATGACAGCTGCACAGACCAAGGGCATCCTTAGTGGCATGTCTGCAACTGCAAGTCCGTCCTGACCGAGGGGTGACCAGTGCTGGGCTCAGGGACATTCTGTCCTCCATATGGCACTATAAAAACCAAGTCCTATACTGGGTAAGGGTTTTCTACCACCTTCAAAATGGTTTAGAACTATTTAATGATACAAAGTCCACTTGTCAAAATTACAAATACATTGATTTCAAGATCTAGGGGAAGTCTTGTCAATCCAATGATGTTGGAAAAATGTTTACATAAACAGTGTTAAACTCTCCTGGAAACCGTTCACATGTCATACATCACAAGAGAGCTAATATGCTCAGGATGAGCTACTAAACTGCAAAACAAAACAACAGGTCATTGTTTTCTTGTCTTTGTAAACCTGTGTAACCATACGGCTGAATGTATTTTTTTTTAATACTGAAATTGGGTTTAGAATGTGGATGAAAAGAAACATGAGCTCTAACAAAATGCTTTTGTAAAATGCCACTACAAATACATGAAAGATGAAAGGATGAAAACTAAAGCCAGAGAAATGTTAGAAAATATGCAGGACAGCCGACAACATTGTAATCATCATAGACAACAACAACACATCTGAAGTGAACAGACCATGACCTGACTACAATTGTACCCACGTTAACACCTTAGGCTCTGTAAATGTACCATGGCTACGTAAGTGATTAACACTAGGCTATGCTGGGCAATGGTTAGACCAAATCTCTTGGAACTACATAACTTCTGGTAAATCTAAAACCAGAGGGATTGGGGATTTACTGCAGTAGAAGAACACTTGCCTGGCAAGTACAAGACCCTGAATTTAGCCTTCAGCCCTGGAAACAAATGAACAAACACACAAAAAGCACCAAGGCGACTAAAATAATTACAAAATTAAAAGTGAAAAAAATAGGCAGCATATAGACAAGGTATGAGTGATAGATTGCATGGAGAAACAGAGAAATAATGAACTTTAACATGCAAGAGAATCTTAAGATTCAATGACAGGACCAAACTACCCAATAGCCAAATAAATAAGCATTTTTGCCAAGAAAATATGAGTTGTAAGTCACTTAAAATTCAGAAATGAACAAAACAGGTAGGCAATGGTCAATAATCTAAATTTTAAATTGTGCTTCTCAAAACTTCCTGCATAGACTTGCACAGAGATGTCTACATAAGATTATGTATCATAAACATGGCTTGAAATGGCTCTAACCAGCTAAAATATATCAATAAGAATCTAGAGAGATGCTAACTGCATGTTAATAGGGCCTTAAGATAAATATTGGTCCATTTGGGTGCCTATATCTACAGTAAGATAATAGGTGATTGCTGGGAAAGTAGCTCTTTCAGTCATGTCATAAAACAACTGTGGGATGATAGTCTCCATCCAAAATCATCATAAATACCCAAGCTTTGGGTTTCAAGACATTTTCCTAGAAGAGCACGTTTTTTAGTATCTACAGGAACCGTAAAGATTTCTGCTTTCATTCGCCAGTTCCCTCCCATGTATCCAGGGCCCCACGTCCAGCAGGCCTGGCTCTGTGCTTCAATCTGAATTCTGCAAACCTGAACAGACCTTTCACGTTGGGCAACGAGAGCCCTGGCAGGTGCGCAGCGGTCAGCTACTCATCTAGCGCTTCTCAGGAAGGCCTCAGGCTTAAGGCGTTCAGTGACAATCAGTACAGTGTCTCTGTATGCCAATTGACTTAAATGAACGTGTCTGAAACACACCTTGTCTAGAAAAATAACCTCCCTGTGTTAGTTTGAGATTTGAAGGAACAGTGTTGGGGCACAGCATAGTCACAGCCTTGCAGGTGTCTCGCCCTGGCCTGGTTCACTGGACGTATGCACTCACCTCACATTTACCTATTCCTCACACATGGGATCCCAACAAATCCCAGCGGAATTTTAAGGGACGTGAAACCAGTGCCCCTCACTTAAAACTCCTATATCTGCACCATTTTTTTTTAAAGGAGCCCATAGATGGTGCCTGGTTTAGATGTGTTTATCAATCCCAGATGTACTGACTGGAGGAAGATTATAGCTTAATTAAAGCCCTAGCAGGGTCAGTAGCGCTCATATGCAAGATGTTTCCATGGAGTGTCACTTGGGTACAATCAATTAAAATGTACTGTGAATTGTTAAATGGAAAATTCCAAAACAAGAGGCTCGTTGTCGCACAGAAGGTTCTTGCATGCATTAAGAGGTTAATTTATACTTTGTTCCTGTGCATGCATATGAAAGTAATATTTATATCAGATATTCATAGCTTACTTAGATGATTGATACCAATTTCTCTTCATAATATGACCAGCAAATAAAACACACGGTGGTTGTAATATAAAGAAATAACATGTGACAAGGTTCCCTAAAACATTTCTATTTTGGACCTCACACGCTAAATTGCTTTTGCCGGCCCCTTCCACCTCTCAGCGTGGTTGACAGACAAATTGATCGAAACATTGGAAAATAATATGCTTGCAAAACTTCTCTGGGTGAGTTTTCAGTCTTTTGAATTTTTCATACAAGAACAAAATGAAAGATTGCCTCCTTGATTTTACCTCCATTATGCGGTCCCGTCTCACACTACAGGAACATACAATACTTCAAACAGCAGCAATGCGTTGTAAACAAAATGTACAACATTTTTCATAAGACTCCCAGGCCCTGGGAAGTTAAGAGGCCCGGCAGCAGGCATCTCTGCCCTGCAGATTATGTTGTTCAATTATAATGAATTCATACATTTGAAGTTGCCTTAGGGCTTCTCATTAGACTTAGGGGTGTTTATTACAGGAAATATTGCCTGTATCATTTAAGAAGTAAGAGGGCTGGGGTGATTTGATTAGAAATGTTGACAGCTGAGGTGTGTGAAGGATGTGTCATTCACCTCACTCTCCAGCTCCAATATCAGGATCCTTCATTTGTCATGGACTCTGCAGCCTTCTAGGCACCCCAGTCACAGGGACACAGAGGAAACTTCGTGCCACCGTGGTCGCCGGCACCGTCACGGTGGGTGAGTGTGTGACTCACCACCATGCAGCGCACAGACACCAGCTCACAGGCACAGAGGTTACGGAGATACCTTGAGCTCCTAATTAGGATCAGCCATCCAGAACCCAAGCCATAAAAATACCCCTGCCTTGCTTCAACAGGCCTGGTCCACGGAGTTCACCAGCACCTCCATTCTCTGCTCCTCTACATGCCCCCAGCCCTCAGGCTCTTATAGGATTTTTAAATTAATGTCTATGGTACCACAGGATAGGCAGACTCCTCATACATTTAAATTTACACCTCATGAAAATTCTTATTAACTAAATTTTTTCCTCAATACTCGCAGGTCAAGAATCGATGAATAGTCAATTTTTCTCAGTCAAAATTAAACAAATCATAAAAAATGGCATAATTCTTGGCATTGCAGATTAGATTTAGTGGGTAATACCTGCCAGATATGAAAAACAGAACTCATTATGTTGTACTAAAATAATTTGTGCTGCAGTATTTTTATTTCACTTTATCAGCTTCCGTTTTGATAAGTTCACTCCAGTATCTTACAAAAATAACTCGCGTGGCAAGTAGACTCCGTGGCTCCTCCGTTCCCATGCTCTAGCAGGTGGTGTGGGTGCTGACCCCGGCCAGAGTGGCAGTGAGTGGACCCCATGTCTCATGAGGGTCCCCGCAAAGCCACGAACCTCAGAGAGCCAGACTGCCTAACCTGTGAGCACCTGGCTTGCAGACACATCACACGGAGAAGAGAACAGGATCCAGGGTGGTTGTTTCTTCCTCCTTAAATATAGTGGAACATAGAGTGAAACATAAGACTCCTTGAATATAGGACTCAAAACCTCTGAGTCTTGAACTGGTTGGACCCAGTTATTAGCTGTGAGCACAGAACCAGTGGTAATATTCAGAGGATTCACCGGAGGGCCCCGCAGGGTCCCGGTGCAGAGTCACCGGCAAAGGGAAGAGTGCCCTTTCAGAGAGAAGTCACGCTGCAGTGTAAGCTCGAGTCAGCCCACACTCAATTACAGACCAAGCTGTGTTCAGGCAGCAAAGAAAGAGCTGAACTCCCCTGGTGAAACCAAGAGGGAAGACGTATTTGTGCGGATGGTTTATCATCCTTGAATGCAAAAACCAATCTAGCCTGCACCCCTGGTCGCAGCCGGAGTGCCTACAGGGGCAGCCATGCCCCCTGGGCCAGGTGGGCCAGGGCCACTGCCCCACGGATCTGAGCCACCGACCTAGCGGGTTCCTTACGCTCAATCTGTAGACATTTGCGTCTTCAGGACTTCCTTTCCCCTCCCTAGAAACGCAGAGAACACACGGCCCGGGAAAAAAGGCATGTTTCAGTCCTGTGTCTCAGGCCCATCAACGTCAACCACTCTGAACCCTGAACAATGGTCCTTCCGGAGGAGACCCGGGGAGGTTGGCTGTGTAGTTCTGCTCAAATGAGGAGCTGGAGCAGAGGAGGGTACCGTGCCACCCAGGGCTGCACAGCAGAAGGGACTGACCTAGCAGGCTGGGATAGGTGGGCTCTGACCTAGAAATCAGTAACTGGAGAAAGTTGCCTGCTTACTACCTTCCCTTTAAGAAGCTGGTCAGCTAATTCTGAGGGGACTCTGGGTTCCTCCTCAGTGCTCACAGGTAAGCCCAGGAAGAATGGTCGGTATCAAGAGCTGATCAAAACAGCACCCCCCAGCCACGTGCTTCACATCCGCAGGCCTGAGGCTCCAACTTCAGTAGACAAAGCGATGGCGGCTTGGAGAAACTGGCCAGCCAGACTTCACCTAACACTGCAGGCCCCGGGGCCAGATGGAGAGCCCATGAGCCCTTGTCCAGTGAGCAGATGAGCAGCGGGAGGACACAGCAAGGCCAGGCGATGATATCACAGTGGAACACAAAAGCACAAAAGCTCTGTCCACCACGTGCTGCTGAGGCGCCGCTCACACTTTGTATCGTGGGATGCTCGTGTCGCTTCCTGGGATGCACGCGGCATTGTGCAAACCCAGACCCACAGGGTGTGGGTGGGCAGGGACAGCGGGAGAGCCCCGCATCCTGCAGCAGAGACTAGGAGACCCCACAGGCCAGTCGAGTCCCTGATGCTTCTCCAGGACTCCCGCCCTGAGGTCTCGCAATACCCGTGGACTCGAAGGAGGTCCTGGTTTTGTGTTTTGTTTTTTAAAATAGTCTACAAATGGGCCACCACTGGCTAACGTCTAGACTGTCTCCCGGGCAGCCCAGGAATTCACTGTTATTTCCTAAACTATCATATTAATGGAGATCTGGATGGAAATCAATGTTTTCCCCCACTTGGAGTGGAGCACAGTAGAAGCTCTGGTGTTTAAAGACATCCGATTCATCCTCACCTCTCAAATCCCGGGGCACAGATCCCCCTCAGGCCCCGAGAGACGCCTCCTGGCAGAGAGGCTGCCAAGAGAAAGGAGGCCCCAGAGGCTCAGCCCGTCCCCTCGCTGTCCTGCCCTGGAAATCCCCTCCATCAGTCCCCAGTCGGGACAGACCTACTCCAGGGAGTGACATTATAATCACAGTCCTTTGTAAAAAACCAAAACCCTGAAGTGGATGTGGGAAGCCAGAAGCCCACAACCCCAAGTGTCTCCTTTCAAGGGATTAACTCAAGGGTTCACAATCTAAAATTAAAGCTTAATGTGGTGTTTACACATAAAAATAGCGAGGGTGCCCCAGCCCACTCCTGACTTCTGTCTTTTTAAACGGCTGGTTTACATTTAAAACATGAGTGTGTTTCTCTAAATTGTTTATTTTGTTTCAGCTGTGCTACACAGTGTAACACGGCCTAATATCTTATATAAAAACTACAGTGTGGAACAGGAGCATTCCTAAGTTAGGAGTGACAAATCCGAGAAGACCTCGGCAATTTGGCTTCCATATCTCTGAATTGGTATTTCAATGACAGATGTTTGTTGCGGCAAAAACCTCTGTCAGAACAAAATTAGGTGATCTATCATTTTAAGATATGGTCTTCATATACTGTTTACGCGAAGATATCACTTGCCTCAAGCCAATTTTGACCAAGAACATTTTGTGATATGGAAGTGATTTGTATATCATCATTTTTGTGATAAATGTAGCTCTTGAACACAAAATAACCCGCCATTCCACAGTATTACAGTTAAAACCCCACACCAGTAAATCTGTGGGAGCTTTTATTACTACTAAGATACTGGGCCTGGACTCCAGGAGGGTTTCCCGTCCTGACTGAGTTGCTCCTTGCTGCCTTCTACCTAGGACACGGGTTTTCATCTCTTGGGGGGCAGCCCAGGGGCCCCGCTCCCAGTTTCAGAATCTTCTTAGGGATATGTCCCCTTCTCCCCCACCCCTGGGGGCTCCTGAGGCCCAGGGACACTTAGGTACAGACTTGGACAGACACATGTCGCAACCACAGGCTTCTCGGCACCTCTTCCAAGAACTCAAAGGAGCAGCCATTTTGGGGGGGGTGGAGGGATGGTCCTCATGGCAGGAATCCCCTTTTCTAGGAACAGTCCACGGGAGCTGGGCGCAACAGGTTCCATGCAGGTTTAACAGACATGGGGTACAGCAGGCCCACGGGCCTAAGGCACAGAGAGGCACACATTGCTGGCACAAATGGCAAGCAAAGAGGGTCAGGTGACCCCATTCTCCACCTCTCTAAAAGAGAAATACCCCAGAGTGAAGATGCCACATCAAGCAGGGATCTAGACACCCACTCCAACATCGCCAAAGAGATTCGGCAGAATGAGTACACTTCGCCCACCAGGTGTGGAGAGGGTACGTCCAGGCCTCGTGCGCCATCTTGGACGGCTGGTCTCACTCACGTGATGACCCAGCACCCATCCTTTGGGCCCCGGCCCCGGCAGGCCTTCGCTGAGACTGGGCAGACAGAGTCGCCTACAGCAGCCTACCCCTGCACTTGGGCAACTCACCGAGATGAGGGGCTGGTTACCACTGTGGAACTCAGTGCCTGGGTGGGTCAGGACACTGGCGAATCCCCGAGGACAGGGTGCTCTGTGTGGAGGGCATCTGTCCTCACACCGGGCACCTTGGCAGTTGACACGCATCCAGCTAGGATTTTTGTCACACACCACATACACACATCCGGCTGTTCCTTATAAGACCACAGTGGTGTCCAGGGCTGCTTCTACCTCTCAGGTGTGAGACTCTCCCTGCGACGGGGGGAGCTGTGTCACAGTCACCGGTAAAATGGTGACCGAGCCCCTCCCCCGACGGGCTGTGTGGACCCAGCCTCCCAGGCTCACAGAGCCATGCCTGGGAAGGCATGCTCTCGGGAGCGACCTGGCCTTTGAACTTGGGCAGAGCTCCCACCAGGAGCTCCTGCAGCCCTTGGGCAAGCCGCATGGCTGGCGCTGATCTCTGGCTTTGCTGCTGGGGTCTGACTGGCATGCACCATGCTGAAGGAGCCTGCGCCCCCCCACCCCCATGAAAACCTGGGCACCAAGCCTTCCATGACTTTCCAGTTAGGCAATGTCTCAAGCATTCTGCAGCTACCTGCCACAGGACAACCCAGGTGCATTAAGGGGAAGACTCTAGAAGCTTCTGCCCTCTCTCCCCCGACGTCTTTCCTGGAGCCTTTCCCTCTATGGCTTGGCTTTTATTATTTCACTGTAATAAAGCGCAGCATAGGTCTAGCCTCATTTGAGTCCTGAGAGCCACAGACTATGGGGGTGATCTTAAGACTTCTAGATGTAAAAGTGGGGGGCAAAACACACTGCAAAGGGGATTCCCTTCCTCCCTCCACTTCCCTCTCCTTCTCTCTCCCCCCTTCCCTTTCCTGTCTCCCCTTTCCCCTTCCCTCTTTTGCTTTCTCCTGTTCCTGGGCTTGAACTCACCACCTTTCCTCAGCTTGCTTGCTCACAGCTGGCATGCTACGCTTTGAGCCATGCCTCCAGTCTAGAGTTTTTTTTGCTAGTTAATTGGGGAAAGAGCCTTGAGGACTTTTCTGTCCAGGCTGACTTCTAATCACGATCTTCAGATCACAGCCTCCTGAGTAGCCAGTATTCCAGAAGCAAGCCCCTAGCCTGCAGCTTGCAAGGGAGATTTCTGAACACATAAGAAAGGTTCTGTGGCTGTCATACACTGCTCCCTCCCCCCCAGGCCAGGCCAGCGATGGCTGCTCTCCACACAAGGCCAGCCAAAAGGAGAAGTGGGGGTGGGATGCGAGCAGGAGGAACCTGCATTAGGAAGGCAGAGCCATCCTCAGAGGCTCACGAGGCCAGAGCCAGGCTGTGCCAAGGGAGAGGGCCCAGGGGAGCTTTCTTGTCTTTGTGACACAATACCTGACATAAACGGGGAAGGTGAGTGTTTCAGAGGCCAGCTGGGTCCGATGTTCTGGACCCTTTCTGGGTGAAGCGCCGTGGTGAGTGCATGGTGGAGCAGCCCAGCTCTGCTTGTGGGCAGGACAGACAGCGACGGAAGGGTTGGGAGCAAGCACTTCCCTAAGCTCGCCCAGCGAGGCCCCCTCCCCCTCCCGTGTCTACCGGACTTCTGAAGCCAGCCCTGGATGGAGGGCCCAAGCAGCCCATTATCACTCTGTGTACCTGAAGCCTTTGGTGTGGGATCCTTTTTGGGGGTGTCAGGGTTGAAATCCCAGAACTGGGGTGCTTGACAGCAGGAGGTGTTGGAGAGTGCAGAGTGGGTCCTTACATGTGCAGACGGAACTCAAGGCATGGGCTGCTGGTGTCAGCCCCAAGCAAGGGGTCCAGGTCCCACCTCCATCATCACACCGAGGCCTAAAGCCCAGCAGGAGAGCAGCAGGTGGTGCTGAGCTGAGTTTTCTGAGTGATAACATCTCCATGCTTTGTACCTCAAAGGGACGACTTCAAAGGTCAAACTCAGGACTGCTCCCGGGTCAGAGCACCTCAGGATCTCACTGGAGCTCGGTATCCAGCAGGAGAGGGGGCTACGTAGGGCTCACTCCTCCCTCCCACCTGGTCTGCCACGCTCAGGGCTTTGGCAGAAGTGCAAGGAGTGTCAGAATGGACACCATGCTCACGTGTAGTGCCCGATACAGACGGAAGCCTGCACGCGGTCTCATTAGTAATAGGCCTACCACATCTGAAGGAACAAGAAGTACGGACAGGCCTAGCGGCATCTACATTTCAATATCTGACATTCATTTTCTCTCAGCCAGAAGACAGGAGCAGCTGAAACCTACAGCGCCATATTCCTCACTCAGCAAGATACGCCACAGCGTCCTGGGCGAGGCTCAGGCCCCACAGCCGCGCGACGGTGTTCTCACACCTGCTGCAGATTATTCCAAGAGGCTTTCGTGGCCTTGCTGCTCAGTCCAGCGGGCGTACTGCCTTTCACCATTCCTCCTCCTCCTTTTTTTTTTTTGTCTGTCATGGGGTTTGAACTCTGGGCTTGAGCACTGTCCCTCAGCTCTTCAGCTCAAGACAAGCGCTTTACCACTTGAGCCACAGCGCCACTTCCCTTCCTTCCTTCCTTCCTTGCTTGCTTGCTTCCTTCCTTCCTTCTTTCCTTCCTTCCTTTCCTACCTTCCTTTCCTTCCTCCTCTTTCTCTTCTTCTTCTTCTTGTCATTTCCCTATATGTAGCTCAAGGTTCCTATAACTCTTCACACACACCCATAGGACAAGATGCCACCACATCCTGCCATGTTCTCTGCGGTTCTGAGGCTGGCTGCTGCTGTATGCAGGTTCTAGTCTCGCACTGGTCCAAGCAGAAATTCACATGCCAGCGCCAGTTTCTAGGCTCCCCACCCGAAGCTCCCTCACACCTTCTGCGCACACGGCCTGTCGGAGCTGCCACGCTCACCTCCAGAAGACAGCGGTGCAGTGGAGGTCTTGTACCGGCCCCATCTTTCTCTGTGCAAGCCCTGGTAGATAGATAGGAGGAAGACAAGCCAGCCTTCAGACCGTGACCGCCCTGGGCAGCAGGTGTGAGAAAGGGAAGAGACGGCAGAGACGGAGAGGCCCACAGGGCCAGCTCAATCTTGAGTCTGCAACACTCCAGGGTGTGGCCTCCTAGACAGGAAAGCCACGCAGGGAGGTGGTGGCAAGGAGCTGCAGTAGGGCCTGGGAAAGGAGCAGGAGGAGGCACTGGGGTCAAGGGTCAGGAAACCCGGGAGCACCAGGGATGGGACTACAAGGCCTTGTCCCTCTCCCCTCACCTGCTCTGCCCTCTGGCAAGCTGTGTCTGGCCACTTCATGAGGTGGGCAAGCTGGCGGGGGGCCGGGACTCCTCCCTGCATGCGGCAGGCAGATAGGGTGTGGGAATTCTCACTGCCAGGGCACTTACACCTACCTACAGCCCCCTACCCTCGAGTCATGGGTGTGAGCCCGGCCAGACCCAGGAGGGGCCCATGACCCTGGCTCCATCCCAGGCTGGGGGGCTGTCGGGTTAAGTATGCTTAATTGTACTGCACGGCTCCAAAAGTTAGCAATCCGTGAATGACAGAGCTGCCCTTCCCCACCTGTACCAAGTGACTTCCAGCTTTGCCCCCGCCCCACCTCCCCCCTCTCCATGAGACCACTGGACTCCAAGGCTTACACACAGCCAAGCCTTTTTAATTATTTGAGAAATTGGGTTCCAGGGCAAAATTTACAGTTCACCAAGAGATTTCACACAATAGCAAAGACCCACTCTTAACTACGCAAATGGCGTGAAATTCCACAGGGTGAGAGTGGAAGAGACCGGTCAGGTGCAGAGAGGCCTGGGACCTTCAGAGTCCATAGAAGATTCATCTCAGGACACCTGCAGGGGAGCTGACCTGAGCCTTGGGCCTGATCACAAGGCTCAAGCCTGGCTCTATGGACCACACGCACAGCCAGTGTCCAATCGGTGGTCGCAGAAGTAACCCCGAGGGCTTGCAGTGGCCAAGCCCGGCTCCTACCCAGAACAGCTGCTACTATCACAGCTACCAACTGGCAGCCTGGACCGGGGTGTCCCCCGTCAGACTTGCTGCACCAGGGAAAGCAAGTAAGTCCTCCTTTGCTGTCAGAGAAATGAATGCCCACTTCATCTATCCCTGTAGCTGCTTTCAGGATTCAGGATTTTCATCTTTCACAAAAAGGCCTGTGACCTTTAGTGTGGTTTTCCAGGAAGTCCTCCTTGCTACTTACCCTGTGATCTCTCTCTCTCTTTCTCTCTGTCACACACATACACACACACACACACAATCACTCATGTAACTGTTCACAAGAAATCATTACATACAATCACTCACATGATTGTACACAGGAAATCACACACACACACACAATCACCCATGTGACTGCACACAGGACATCAACACATGCACACACACACACACACACACACACACATCACCCACGTGACTGCACACAGGAAATGAGGTCCGGTTGTGGCATTCCTCATGACCAGGTGGGGCACAGACAATCACGAGCCAGGATAAGGCCAGAGGTGGCGTGGAGTGGAGCATGCAGGCCTTCAAGCAAGAACCACTGCATGGAAGGTTTGTTTGTTTTTTTAATGCTATATCAAGAGACCTACAAGATGCTTAAAACTTAAGCTATAGAGTTCAGAGGGGAATGGTGGCAGAGTGTTCTGAAGGATTTTGGTCATGAACGGTATATAATTTTTTACAACAAGTCTTGCTCCGGTCATAAAATACTTTATTCGCCACACTCCTCCCCGTCGGGGGCAGGCTCCCGCTTCCTCTGCCCGCCTCCTCTCTGCCGGCCACGCAGCTCCGGCAGGCGGTGCGCCCTCCGATTTGTTGGAGGGTCTGTATTACACAGCTCATTACGAGTGTTCCTCTTAGACAATGAGTCTGTGGGGTCCGTGACGTGGCTAATGAAGTAGAATGCTGTAACAACAAATCATTTGTAAGTCCTGGGTCCTGTATTTCTAATGGGGGAAGTTCTTAATCATAAGCAAATGTAATCATTTATGTTAAGCAACCCATGGACCTGGCCAATGTAGCACAAACAGCCATTAAGCAAAAGTTATGACAATAAGGGAAGAGAATCATAACATTGCAGACGTAGCAGTTTGTGCTGTTTGTGGCGTCTAATAAACTTAGTCTTGGTGAAAACTGAGCAGACTCTTCACCAGGCACGAGAACAGCCCCCACATCTCCAACGACAAATAGGACTTCAGGCATGGGGCAAGAGGGAAAACTGGCAGCATGGCATCTGGCCAGTCCTTTTGCATCAGGGAGCTTCTGTCCTTGAAGGGCACCAACGCAGCTGAGGCGGAAGCTGGGTTGACGGACCTGCGCCTTGCCCGGTCCCACGGCAGCCGTTCAGGCCCTGCAGGGAGCACGGCAGAGGCAGGGCCGGCCACATGCATCTCCCTGGCCCACTCACCGCCGCCTGGCATCCTCGGGCACCGTCCACACGGGCAGAGCGAAGCCAGCCCTGTGAGGGCTCAGCTCGGGTGCAGCCTCTCCTCCACACACACCACACAGCCAGGGTCCCAACAGGTTCCCAAACCCCCATCTCAAGAGTCCCCCTGGATGCGGCCAGATGAGAGAGCTGTGCTCTTTCCAGAATCATCTTCAGAGAAAACATCTGAAAAAGATCTGCTCCTGATGAGAAACACGAGCTCCCTGGTGTTCCACAGGGCTCTCATATTCAAATGCTTTCAAGGAAATCGCCAGCAGCCTTGAAGACAAAGGAAAGCTAGAAACAGACCGCAGCTCCAACAATATTGTGTTTTAATGGGCGAATGAAAATCATCTGTCAACAGGCCACAATAAAAGATGTTCGGCTGATGAATGTGTCACCGGCTAACTGCTCAATAATTTATATGTTTGTACTGAACTTTAACACTGAATTGGCGGGACACATAAAACACTCCGATCATTTAACGTGGAATGCCTGACTAAGTTTTGTGCACAGTAGGCACTCTGCTGCTCCTCCTAAGTCTGGTAGAGAAAGAAGGGCGTAGGAGAGTCAGAAAATACATCATGGACTCTTTTGCAGAAGAAAGTCAGAATGCACAGCAAGTTTGGCCACGAAGTGATCACCGGAGACTAAGGAAACCTCACCAATGGTTGCAGAGGGCATGGGTCGAGGAGCCTCCCAAAACTACCATCACCCCGACATGGTAAGGAGCCCACCGGAAACTCAAACTCCCCACGCACAGTGTGTGTCTTGTCAGCATCACACAGGATCCATCTCCCCAGGACAGCGAAGAAAGCTGCCAAAACCCCACCATGTCCGAAGCACGGCGAGGAAGGCTGCCCAGAACTCCACCACTCTGAGCTCAGCGGGTATGTGTGCATGCATGGGAGTGTGTGTGTGTGTGTGTGTGCTGTCGTCAGAGCCCAGGTATCACCAAAAAATTCACCCACTCGCCTGTACAAACAGGTGTCTACGCCGTGTCAGAACAGGGAAGCACACCTCCTAAGATTTCCTACAGCCTGTGCACACCTTCAGATCGCGAAAGCAGAGCAAGGCCTTGAGCTATCCTGGGGCACATTTAAACACCTCCCCTTTTTCCATGAAGGCTCGCCCCCCAGGAGGCCCACAAGCGTGCCCTGCGCGGCTCACGGTGTCCGTCAGGAACACCCGTGTGCTCTCGGGATGATTGATGATGCCACCTTTCTCACAGAATGTCAGGCTCTGCCTTTTTAACAACTGACCTTTCATAGAATACTACTGAACTCATAATTCCACTTTTGTTCAGTTTCTTATTAGTGGAGTTAAAATTAATACTTATGGGAGTGACGGCCAAGGCGACGCACGGTAAATCTTGAGCACGTCAGCTTTCCGGCCGACTGACTGAGCACCAGCACCGGGCACGGCGCCTGCACCGCGGCTGGCGAAGCCCTGGGACCCGTGGAAACCCCGTCAGGGTGGGCTGCCCAGCTTTTTTTTTTTCTTTTTGAGAATGAAGATGTATATTTTGAAAAAGACTTTAAAAGTTTGTAAGGTCTTTTTTTCTTTTTTACAGGACTTCGTAAAATTGCTAATTTTGATCATAAATTTGGAAGAATTTACCCTTCCTCGTTTTTCTGAAACAGTTGGATGACTGCCATGATATACAGCACAACACACCGGGCTGCCCCATCCATCTCGGAGGGTGACAATTTAATAACCCATCGAGCCATGCGCTGCGCCACAGCCACTTACCTTACAGCAGGTCATGTGGCAAGGAAAGAAAGGTTGCTACTAACATTTCTAGAAATTGCCCCTAAAATGGTAAAAGACAGAGAGACAGACAGACAGACAGACAGACAGAGACACACAGAGAGAAAGAGACAGAGAGACAGAGACAGAGAGACAGAGAGAAGAATCAGGAGGGAGCTTGAACAAGGCTTTCTTATCATTATTGCTGGGAATCACAAATTACAAGAACTCCATTCTTCACCATGCAGCCATGTCCATACTCAGACAGACCTACTTTCTACAAATCCCTCAACGGCCCAAACTTCAAAGATTGGATGAGATCGCAAGGCAAGGTAAGAAGGCTATGGTGTATTCAATTGTTCATTCTTATTAAATACTTGGGAGAAGTCACGCTGAATAAATACTGGAATTAGAGTACACAGGCAAGCGTGGGTGCAAGTCAAATCACCCTCGCTATCAACAAAAGCATCCCTTACAGGTGGTAGGCAGGACAACACCCCAAAGTAAGCACAATGCCCACACACGGCCTGTGCCCACACTCAGGCACACTTGGGCACACTCAGGCGGGCCTGTGCCCCAAACTCAGGCACACTTGGGCACACTTGGCAGGCCGTGCCCCACACTCACACACACTTGGGCACACTCAGGCGGGCCTGTGCCCCACACTCACACACACTTGGGCACACTCGGCAGGCCTGTGCCTCATACTCACACACACTTGGGCACACTCGGCAGGCCTGTGCCCCACACTCACACACACTTGGGCACACTCAGGCACACTTGGGCACACTCGGCAGGCCTGTGCCCCACACTCACACACACTTGGGCACACTCGGCAGGCCTGTGCCCCACACTCACACACACTTGGGCACACTCAGGCACACTTGGGCACACTCGGCAGGCCTGTGCCTCATACTCGGGCACACCTGGGCAGGCCTGTGCTCTATACTCACGCACACTCAAGCAGGCCTGTACCCCCCCCCACACACACTCGTGTCCCACACTCAAGCAGGCCTGTACCCCCCCCACACACACTCGTGTCCCACACTCTAGCAGGCCTGTGCTCCACACTCGCACACACTAGGGTAGGCCTGTGCTCCACACTCGCACACACTCGGGCAGGCCTGTGCCCCACACTCGGGCACACTAGGGTAGGCCTGTGCCCCACACGCACACTCATGTCCCACACTCGGGCAGGCCTGTGTCCCACGCTCATGCACACTCATGTCCCACACTCAGGCAGGCCTGTGTCCCACACTCATGCACACTCGTGTCCCACACTCGGGCAGGCCTGTGCCCCATGGTAAGGGAGGACTAGGCCCCTGCACAATGGAGGGCTTGGGAAGAACCTCACCGCTGGCAACATGCCGCAGAAGACCCGACACTGCTTATCTGAATCGAAATGCCAAATCAGAGAGCAGCGGCTGCTACCACGGCTGCGGGAAGCACAGATGACACAGGTGCCACCGCAGAGGCCAGGCAGGCACGCTCCACACCAAGGGTTCTCAGAAGGACGTCCACGATCAAAATGGAAAATAAGGGGAGGTTGAAAGAAAAGGAGAGAAACGCAAAAGCGATCTGACACACTTGATGGAAACCTCCAAGTCAACCGCAGCCTCACAAAAGCACAAAGAGCAGGGCCGGAAGACCAGATGGGTACAGCTGGCGCGGCTCCGGGCAGCAATAACAGAAAAGTCACAGAAGATTGTCACAATCACTGACAGAGAGCTGGAACATGATTTCCAATCTAGAGAATGGAGAAGGAAAGCGACCGCTTCCATTTCACAAAGGAAAATGGAAATTATCTGACTCGGTGAAAATGGCTGTGGGCGGTGGGCGGGCAAGGCGCGGGACGTCAGGGGGACACCGGGGCCACATCGCCACAGCTGTAATAGACACAAGCTTGCTGGAGAAAGGCCATAACGTATCGATATTCCTCACTTCTACAAAGGGAACAACGCATTCACGAAGGAGAAACACCCACAAGTCTTCTCATTTGCATCCCATAATGGGTCCTGTGGCTGCGCCCCAAGGGGCAGCATTCCACACGGCTCCCAGGGAAGAGCCCACAAGCCATTTCAGCACAGCGCCATCATTTCTACCTGGCCATTTATCCACAACCCACCAGCTTTCGAAGTTGAAAACACTGAAGGCCGATCCTGCTAAGGTCCCTCCCACACCCCAGCCCAGCCTGCCAGACTCTGAGACCTGGGGAGCAACTGGTGCTGTGGGAGAAGCAGGCAGCCCATGGGCCGGAGGCCGGGGGCTGCTCCTGCACGGGGAGGGTGGGGCGGGGGAGGGCAGGGTGCTTGCCGGAGCAAGCTGTACACACCAGTCCTCGGCCACTGGCAATGCCACACCTGTACGCTCACATTCAGAGATGCGTTTTCTCTCTTCTCTCTCCTGCGTGTACACACACACAGCCTTCTGCAAGGTTGACTATAATTCAAGGCATTGTATTCACCCCATGGAACGTGTTACATAGGAGTGTTTGCAGTTGGAGAAACTGACGCCCCATTATTGAACTTTGGCAAATGGTGGTGGGTTTCTATTTTATCTACACAATATGTAGATCACCAAGATGCTTGTTAAGCAGCTAAGTAAAAACTCAAAAGACTTCGGCATAATCCAAACCTGTTACCAAACGACTAGCTGCTGTGTCCTCTTCTCCTTCGGTCCATCTGTGGGCTGTTCTCGTAGTACAGACGGGCACCGGGGCAAATCACTATTTCTACTGTGGAAGAGTCACAGGCAACACAACCAACGTTTGGGTACCGTGTTAACGATCAAAAGAATACCATCAGAACCAGCTCGCGTTCCAGCCAGACGCAGACAAGGAGGCAAGGAAGTGCGAAGCCCCGGGCAGAGGTGAGAGGTGACAAAGGGAAGTTCCCAGCAGTTGGCTAAAGGAAGGAAACCCTAGGATGAGTCAAGGCCCGACACACGCAGCATGCTCTGCACCCGAGACCAGCTGAGACCACCCCACAGGCGGGGTCAGGCAGTGCCCAAGTCCCATCCAGACCCATAGCAGGAGTCACAGAATGTGAATTCTGTATCTAAGAAATGCAACATCTCAGACAGGCGTCCGTGGCTCACGCCTGTAATCCTAGCTACTCAGGAGGCTGAGATCTGGGGATCATGGTTCAAAACCAGCCCCAGCAGCAAAGTCTGTGGGACTCTTTCACCACCAGAAAAAAAAAACAGAAGTGGCTCAAAGTGGTAGAGCACTAGCCTTGAGCAGAAAAAGCTCAAGGACAGCACCCTGAATCCAAGCCCTACAACTGACAAAAAGAAAAAAGAAAAGAAAAAAGAAAGGCAAAGTCTCATAGAAGCTGCTTGCCCTTTAGCAGCCCAGGCTCCTTTCTGAGAAGCATGTCCTGTCCTGAGGCTGAGCCCCAGATGGTGGCAGCCACCACGCGCTCCAGGCACAGGCTGGTTCTCGCTGGCGTTAGAGAGCAACCTTCTCCCATGAAACACCTGCTAGACTCTACCATTCAAGATAATCCCTGGAGTTCAGGGCCATTTCCCACCTCTGAGCTCCATCACCAGGTCGATCATTCACAAAGAGCACTAAGGCTCATGGCCTTCAGTCGGGAGGTCTCCGAATCATTCCTGGGCTCTGGACAGCGGTCAAGCCTCAGACACCAACCCTAGGAAGTAGCACAGAGAAGCCTTGCCTACCAGATGCTTAGGAGCGCATGAAGAGGTCTCTCCTGTAGCACACATGTGAGGAGCCCCCCAAAAATGTTCCCCGGTGCTGTTTCCAGAGCTTTCTATCATCCCCTTGTGTTCAGTTGGCTCCTCAAGTCCATGTGCTCCCTGTTCATGGATGCTACCAATGGTGGAAGAAAAATATCCGAACGTGTTCCTTGTCATTATCCCTCAGCAGGGTAACAGCTGCTGGCTGGGCGTCGGAATGGAGGTGGGGCTTACGTTACCTAGACAGCTTCCAGGGCACGGGACCATGGGCTGCTGTCACACACACGTGTCCCATCACTGTGCACACAGGGCTTGAGCATCTGGGCCAAGTCCTAGGATCACGGCCTGTGGCTGTGGATGAGCGGTTACCCGTGTCTCTGCTGTCCTCACGGTGCCTCCACTGGCCACCCAGCAAGGTTTCAATTCCCCGACAGACAAAGCTCCAGAGGACAGACTCTGAGTGTCATCACCCACCTCCAGGCCGCCAAGAGACCGAACGCAGAGGAGCCCCTGGGGCTGCTGCAGAGCTGCGTTCTAATTCCAACCCATCCCTTTGCTGAACTTGTTCATCAGAAGTATTCTGTGCACTGGGGGTGCCCAGCATCCCACGCCCTGGGCCAGCACTGCTTGCCAAGTTGGAGGGTCCCAGCACCGACAGGACATGCACCCTCTCCGGGGAAGCCCCCACCATGAGGTGTTCCCAACCCATGAGGGTGTCTACTAGCCACTCTCCTCTACTACCGTCTCCTGGAACACAGGAACAGAAACCTGGGAATCTGTGTGAAAATGCCGCTTCTCCTCCCACCCCAACAAGATGGATATCACCAGCAGGAGATGCTGTGCCAAAGAGAGAGTCTTTGACCCAAAATATCTGAAGATATTAAACGGAGGAATGATCTACTGATGCGAATCATTAAATCTATTTGCATGTGCCTACTGAAGCCCGTCCCAGGAATTAAAGGCGGGGCGGTGGCGAGCCTGTGCGCTGGTTAAGAGGAGACATGGAGGATCCACACCGCAGGCCATTAACTCCCTCACTCCCTCATTAACAAGTCAAATGTTTTCACTGCTTGAAAAGTTTTAATAAATAGGAAAAAAGCAAGGCAGCTGACATAGGTTTTTAATGTAAGATACAGGGTTTTTAGAGCTGCCGCAGGGAGGGCACAGGGTGTCTGCTCTTCAGGGGCCCCAGTGATGTTCAGGGAAGGAGCCCCAGATCTGCTCAGCCAGGGCCCTGTGTTCCGGGAACCCACAAGGCAGGCTCTATGTACAGAGCTGGGCCACTCTCGCTGGTACTCACCTGGCTGCGCCCACACAACCAGAGCTCCCCCGAAACAAGCCCCAGACAGACAGCTGTGGACACACTGCTGAATTCATGGCCCCCTCACAAGTACTCCCGTGGTTTGGCTGAAGTCTTGAGAACTTTCAGAGTCTGCGGGAGCCAAGTCACAGGCCACATGATGACGTGTTTCTGACAAAGGACGGCGGAGGACAGAGGCTCCCTACGATCCTGACTGACTGAGAAGCCTCTCGCCGGGCGTCTTTCCTGCATCTTCTCCATGTTTACACACGATGCTCACGCTGGTGCTATGGTAGCCTACAGGACTCAGCCCAGAACCCACGGCGGAATAGGTAATGAAGGGGACGTGGCCTGTCTGGAGAAGGCGGTGCCCCCCCCCCCACACACACAAAGCGTGTGTGTGAGCACTCCTAGGGACAAAGTTCTTGCTTGCTGGAGAGCACCTGACTGCGGGATTACCTGTAAGCTTTGCAAACAGCACCCCCAGTTCTACGTCCCTGGTGTCCAGCACCCTGACAGCCATGAGTCCCTTGTCACGTTCCTCTATTTGCGGCTGGCTACGCCAGGTGTGGTGACACACCACTATAATCACAGCTACTCAGGAGGCAGAGGCGGGAGGATCCAAGTCCAAGGGAACATCCATACAAAAGCAGATGTTTTCTAACATGCAGTCTAAAAGCAAAAGGTCTAGGGGTGTAGACCCCTGGGGAGAACGGCTGCCTCACCCATTTGAGGCTGTAAATTCAATCCCAGGACTCCAAAATATAAGACGGGGGGGCCCCATGGCACCCACTAAGCAGAGGTTCACCAGACAGGGAGCATCCTGGTAGGGACAGAGGCCCATCCCGGGGTGTGCCCCGCCCCACCCAGGCCACCGCCAAGCCCGGCCCGCCCCAGCCCGCAGGCCGCACACCATTCTTTCAATACTCCTGCCCAGAGTGTCACAGTGAAAATATGATTTCCAATAAGAGTTTGTTTACCTAGGGAAGATTCAAACACTCCAAGAACTTTGAAGGAAATCGGTGTCCAGTTCTTTTTAATAAAAGCAGTGCTTGGTAATACAATAACTCTTCCGAGGAGAGCTGGTGAGCTGCATAAAATAAAGATCAGAAAGCTCTCTATTTTTCCAGGTGATTTTTTAAAAAGGAAAACCCATTCTAGGGACGGGGTTACCTAATAACTCAGAGGGGTGGTAAACAACTTCTTCCTAGAGCAAGTGTGTTTGGAGTGGAAGGGACACTCTTAAAGACAAGCGGAAATTTCCAGAGTGCTGCACCACAGGTATGCATAACTCATGCACACTGCACAGGGAACATTTTTTCTAGTTAAAAAGAAAATCCTCCTTGCACTCCAAGTTCCTGTTTTCCTATTACAATGGGCGATCATAAAAACAATGTCAGAGGCTCACACCTGTCACCCTAGCTACTCAGAAAGCTGAGATCCAGAGGATCATGATTCAATGCTGGCATTGGCAGAGTCTCATGGACTCCACTCCAAGCAACCAGCAAAAAACTGGAGATAGAAGTGTGTCTCAAGTGGTAGAGCACCAGCCTTGAAAATGAAAGCTGAGTAAAAGCGTGAGGCCCTGAATTCAAGTCCCAGTACAGGCAGATGCATGTGTGCACGCACCCACACGCACTCCTGAACATATCCTGCTAGAAGTGTTTGCAGGATGCTGGGGAGAGAGGGGAGCCATCTTCTCCTGGCCTGTGAGCTTAGTCAGTGACTGTAGTTCCATTTGGAGAGAATGTCCAGGCTAGAAAGTGTCCCGGACAGGAGGAAGGTGAGGAGTCTTAAATGTGAGCAACTGTTGCTAGGGAACAGTATCCCTCCCACAGTCCCTCCCCAGTCCCAGACACTGAGCACTGGCACGGACAGGGCCATCTGGTTGGGGGTGTCTGAGGACCCACAGCAGCTCCCTGATGGCCAGGTACTCGGGTTGGGTCTGATTTATCTGGGGATGGAGCCAAAACCATTTCCACCTGACACGCAAGGTGAACGCATTCCACGTAGCTGCCATCCCAACCCAGACTCACCAGGGGGGGCAGAGGCTGCACTCACCGCCCCATCCCTGTAAATCCAGCCAGCTCCTGCCAGCGCCCTGGGCCCAGCCCTCACCGCCCCCATCCCAGGAATCCAGCCAGCTCCTCCTTCACCTGACAACCCATCTCACTGTCCCCTGGGCACAGGCTCCCTGAAGGTAGGGGATAAACACTTCCATCTGGAGAGTCCCCAGTGCCCAGGCTCAGCCTCAGCCTGTGATATGACAAGGCCCTGAGGTCTGCAGAGTGGATGGAAGTAAAGGACAGAGCATAGCCGCACCCTAAATTATTTACCAACTTTGTTGTATAAGAGGTCCCACTTCTGCCAACACTTCTGGGTGCGTTTGCTGCAAGACAGTGCTTCAAGCTCAAACTTAAACTCATTTAACCCTGGTCATATTTAAATTCTGAGACAACTGTACGCAAGAGCTACCGTGTACACTAGCACCCTAGAGCCGACCCAGTTACAATGCAGCTTGAAAGGAAATAAGAGACCAAGAACACATTGAGCTCACTGTATCAAGGGCATGAACACCTTCACACCCAAGCCTGCAGTTATCCACCAGCTGCAGGCCAGAGAAATAGCAGAGAGCATTCTCAAAACCGAGTTCCAATGACAAGCAGAAGGGCACGGTCACCTTGTAAGAGCTTCTTGGCTCAGAAGGGTGTCCACAGGTGTGGCCAGGGTCACCAGCTACAGAGGGCCCATGCCAAGTCTGCCTGGCAAGGCTGGAGACCCCCTGCAGCCACCAAGGGGGACTCACGGACAAGCTCCCAATTGGCCCAAGCCTGCCTGTGCTGACTGCTTAAAAACCAAACAGAAGTTTGCGAAGGCCACAATGGGTCCTGGCCTGGGTAGTGATCCAGTCCTTCAAGAGGAAGAGGTGGCCAATGAACAGGTTTTATTTTCAAGAAACAGAAGGTCTTCTGTTTACGCAGTTGTACAACAGGTTACCATTCAACATGTCAGTTTGTCAGTGTGAAGCGTCTTGATCAGTGCCACCCCTTTCATTCATCTTCCCTCCAACCCCCCCTCGCCCCTCAGTTTTCCTAGTTTCATAGGATATGCAGCAGATATTATGACTGCATACTTATTAGAAGATCTAATTGACAAACAGAATGAAAATGGGAGGCGATCTTCGGGAAGTGAAAGATGAGCTCTGTGTGGTTTCCTCTAGGGGGAAGAGCCACAAGTTTGTAGGTCACTGTTTCCCAAGCACTACAGCCAGTATCTCCCAGTAACCAAACGCTGTGATTAACTGTACGGACACTACACACACCTCAAAATAACATTCAGGAAATAAACATGTGCACAACCCTTCTCATGAAATCTGAGATGTTGCAGGGCTCAGTGATGAGGTCATGGCTCCAGCGACAGGTTCTCTTACATGGAACTTCCATTCATGGAAGCCTGGGGTGGGCAGGAGGTGGTAAAGTTGCAACCATCACACCACTTTCCCAATTTGTGCCTTAGACTCCAAGACTTCGGGGAGGGAAAGAGGAGCGAGTAACCAACCCATGCAGAACAGAAATCAGACCCTGCAGTAGACCTAACAACCAAGGTCACACGGCTTTAGAGATTATAAAGATGGCACCTGTGTGGAGTCCCAGGAGTCACAGAGAAGGGCCTCAGGGAAGCTGCCCGCTCCAGATTTCCAGGGCATCCGTCATCACTGGCAGGGTGGCCTGAAGAACGCAGAGGGCTCCTGGCAAAGCCTAGTCTGTGGGGAAGGAGTGAGGACAGCGCCTGGAGGCTCAGACACTGAGCGCCAAACCCAGCCAGCATCACAAGTGAACTCAACCAACAACCGAGGGCAACAAAGGCCAATCCCACACAGCGCACTTCCGGACAACAGAAAGGAGGGCTTCCAAACTCACCTCAGAATAACGCTGACTCTGAAACACACACACACACACACACACACACACGCACTCACGCACGCACGCACGCACGCACGCACGCACGCAGAGTGAATAAAGGCATGTAGTCCAGCATTTCAAGATTGAGTTAACATTCTAAAATTTTCATATTTAAAATAGGAGGAAACCTCACCACTACATGAGTGCAGACAGAGATCACTTGAGCAACGCCAGCGGGCTCAGGCTGAGGAAGAGTCTGGAGACCTGACACAGGGTGTGTCACCTGGACTGGAGAAACACCGGAAGTAGCCCATCCCTAGAGACAAGGAGGGTCACTGGCATGAACTGCTATGTCTAATGGCACAAACAGCACAGATAAAAGTTGAGAACATCACAAAGCGGGTGGCGTATTATCTTCATGCATGGACCATGAATTTTTATACAGAAAATCCCATGATCTGAAAAATAACCCTGAGAACAAATACAGATGCTGCCCCTACCCACCGGGGGAACTGGTCCCAGACCCCCAAAGATGCCAGAATGCAGGGACGCTCAAGTTGCTTGCATAAAATGTGTGACTTTTGCCTACAACCTCCCCCTCTTCCTGCATACTCTAAATCACCGCTAGAATGCTTACAGAATGTGTGTGTAAACAGGGCATGACCTGTTGACTTAATGCGTGGTTGAGGGAATAATGACGAGGAACAAAGCATGTCCACTCTGCAAACAGAGGCAACTTTCTAAATACTTCTGATGAGTCCAGAACTATGAAGCCCTCGGGTAAGGAGGATCGACGGTGCATAAGCCCCCTTTCCACGGCAGAAGCATTCCAAGACCCTAGTGGAAACCTATTAACACTCCGCCTATGATACCATCTAGGCACAGAAAGGGACACGCTCCAACACCATGATAAAAGAGAAAAATGGCGAGAGACTGTGCTGCCTGTTAGGTGAGTGTGGGCCTCTCAGATTCTCTTACTGTCCTATTCCCCCTTCTTGTGATGATGGATGTGACTTGCACACACTGGTGCTTCTCTTGCCAGCATCCCTCCTGTCATGATCCAGGGTCATCTGAACACAAGCACTGCAGAAGTACAAAAGATCTGGGTGATGGCAGCTGGGCACATGGACAGGGCACGGCCGGATAAAAGCATCATGGACAGGGCACGGCCAGATAAAAGCATCATTTTCACCCCAGGATGAAATGGATGGAATCCCAGGATTTCACCATTACACAGAATAATGACGTGCAACCTAAAACCATGAACTGCTTCTGGAATTCTCCATTTGTTTCTAGACCCCCAGCTTGATCACAGGTAACAAAGAGCAGAAAGTTAACCCCAGGGAAAGGGGAGTGGGTACTACACATGAATTTACCCAAGATTGCAAACAAAAATCAATGGTAACGACCAGCAGCAATAATTTAAAAGTTAAAAAAGTTTTAAGCGTATACAGAACACCGTCAAGAACAAAGTAGTTAGAGATCAATCTTACCAAAGACACGCAGGGCCTCTCTGCTGGAAACTACAAAAGCCTGCTGAGAAAAATGAAAGGAAACCCAAATAAATGCAGAGAGAAATCATATCTCAAATTGCTGTAGTCAATATTGAGAAGATGTCAACTTGCCCGGAATTGACATCGACAGCTCCCAGTCAAATCCTAACAGGAAGCTACAAAAATGGACACCTGGATGCATGCTAGAGGCAAAGCACAAAGCTAAGAGAGGAAAGAGCCAAAGCAATCTTAAAAAAACAAAAAAGAAAAGCAAGACAACTTGTGCTAAGTCTTAATCAGGTAAAACAAAGTCACAGAACAGTACCCACAAATGCATGTTTTCCCCCACAAACCATGAAATAACTAACCAACCACATAGGGAAAATGAACTATACACCTCATAAAGAAATAACCCCAAATGGATAACTTGAACACACACACCAAAAAAAACTAAGGATAAAGCTTCTGAAAGAAATTGTAGAATACCTTGGTGAAATTACAGCAGGCAATTATGTCTTAAAGACAAAAATTGCTAGAATTAAAGGAAAAAGGGGTAACTCATTCCAAGTTAGAAACTTCTCATCAAAAGAAATTATTATCCGAGCAAAATCATAAGCCACCAAGAAAAAAATCGTATCGTTCATAGATCTGACAGATGACGCATTCCCAAAACCACAACCAATACATGCAACACACCCAAGGAGACACAAAATGGGCAAAGCACTTGAAATGAAAATTAAAGGCACAATGAGATACTACATGTTACCACCTGGAGGGCTAAAAATTTTACAACCTGAGAACATCAAGTACTGGCAAGAAAGCAGAGCAATCGAAATGCTCACGTGCGGCCAGCGGAAACAGCAGATGACACAACTTTGAAGAAAGTTCTGGCAAATTCTAAAAAGGTCAATACATGCATGCTGCTCAATCTGGTAATTCCTAACCTTGGAATTTGCTCAAGAGAAAATGAAAACAGATGTCTACAAAGAGGCTTGGCCAAGGCTCCCCTGCTAGGATTGACTTGGGGGGCACAAGGGAACTGTTGGGGTGTACAGGCTCTTGGCTGGGGGGAAGCGGTACTGCTAGCTGTAGGCTTTTGTCAAAACCTATTGAACTGTACACTCAAAATCTAAAGCTTCACTACGTAATGTTTATTTCAGTCTTTCAATGTTGAAAACTGTTCATTCCGAATTTCCATCATTTTCCTGTTCTCTAGCTTTCCAATAGTCCCCCAAATTAACTCTCTCTGTCTGCCAGTTGCCCTTAGCAACCAGGTTCCCATCGCTGGCTCACTGACCCTAGCTTCCCACCCTGACCGCTCACCTGCAGTCCCAAGGGCCTGGGATACCAGCCTAGGAGCCTCGAACCCAGGAAAGTTGTAGATGGCAGGCAGAGAAGAGACCACTGGCTGAGTTCTACCACGTGTCTTCCTGAGAAAGTCAACTGCATCTTGTTCCCACGGCCAAATCTGATCTCTCTTGATTTGAAACGTCCATAATGTAAAAACTCATCACAATCCAGAATGGATACTTCGCTAAATGTATCTTATAATACTTGCTTTTTATTTTTATTTTTCCCCCAAACATGCTGTCAGGTTTTCTCTTTTTCATTTCCTTTTGGAGGAAAAAAAAAATCCAACACATAATTTCTATGATTTATTGTGCAACTGAACATGCTAAGAGATAAAATGACATTTCCCTACAAAGTATTTGGTGCCTGTGATTTTCTCAACACCACAGCCAGATGTTTCTCATAGAAGCTGGGAGGCGCATGTTCACACAGTTCAAAGGTTTGCTTATTTTTTAGTCCTAAGAAAGACGATATTGATTGTAGCACGCAGCTCTACAGGAAAGCCGGCCGGGGAGGAGAGCGGATATTTATTACCACACTTGTGCTCATTATGGTCGCCTCTGACAGGGGTCCATTAAAATCAATTTTTATGTTTCTTATGTATTTTCTTTATCTAATGTTCTTGGCATTGTGTTTATTAGCCAGTTAAGACAAACACCAAGCCCAGGAGTGGGTTGGTTTTTTTTCCTCTCTCTCTTTCTGTCAGAAATAACGAGAAGTGCAATTTTAATACAACTCCTCACAATCAATGAATGGAGGAAATTAAATGTTATGTTTCAGAATGAAACATTAGGAGTGCTTTAAATTTTTTATGTTTTTACAATTAGGGAAATATAGTGGGGATCATGCAGAGAGAGGCTCCATCTTCCTGGAAAGGAACGGTGCTCCCCAAGTCCCCCAGGAAAAGCTTACTCCACAGGCCCCACCCCACCCCACCCTGAGCCCCATGAAGGAAACGCAGAGTGGAGGCGCTCAGGGTGCCCTGCAGGGCGTGTGGGCCTTTCCCCGGACGCTGCGCCGCAGGCCCGTCCTGCCTGAGATCGGCGCGATGAGGCGCACACCGGCCGGTGGCAGCCTCCTAAAAATGCTCACCACTCCCACTGCTTGGCCCATCACGGTGCGCCCCAGAGGTGGTCACGAAGCAACCCTGGATGAGACATGGCTGATGGCTAAAGGGTGACTGGCACTGTTTACTGAGACACCGGTCATGGCGGCTGATGGCATCAGACCCAGTTATCACCCGGCATCGGGTGGAGAATGTGCAGGAATCACGTGCGATTCTGACCTGGACTTCTGGGATACGTCAGGGTCACTGGTACTTACTTGGCACTGGTCATCTTCCCGCTGGGCAGCCGGATCTGGTGCAGGCCTTGCCCACAGCCCGCCAGCTCAATCCTCCCCAGAGGGCTGTCCACCGTCTTGTACTGCAGAGCACACGTATCCATTGTGCCACCTACCTGGAGAGGAACAATCATTGTTTATTGTTATTAAGGGAGAGCAAGCTTTTTACTTTTTTTAAATTGTTATTTATAAAGGTGATTACAGTTACGTCAGTCAGGTAAAGAGTACATTTTATTTTGGACAATGTCATCCAGGAACAATTTTTAAGTCAAGTAAGAACATGTGTCTAGAAACTTTTGGTCAGAAAAGAAAATGAATGAATGAATGAATGGAGGGAGGGAGGGAGGGAGTTGGAGCGCGCGAGGGATGAAGTGTGGGAAGCCAGAGTGCTTGCGTGGCCTGGGCAGGAGGTGAACCGCTGTGGGGGTGATGCGCACGTGACACGGCCCAGCCCTCCTGGGTGCACTCCGGCTGGGGTCCAGCGGGAAGGGGGAGCCCTGGGCCCGTTCGAGGCATGGGCTGGGCTCTGTGGATTCCCACTCCAGACCATCTCGGAGCCCCGCAGGCCAGCCCTAACCATCACCATAGTACCCACCGAAAGCCACAAGAGGGGCTGACATTAATTGGTGGCAGGAAAAAAAATTGATTTTTCATGGCTATTTGGAGACCTCTGAAAAATGAAGTGAATTTCGTTTCATCTCCCTTTTAGCATGAATGGCGTTTAAATAACCATGTTCTGAATTAAGCAGTTGGCGCCAGAGGCCACTTCCCACCATATTAAAAGCCAGAGACCTAGAGACAGTGAGCGCTTTCTCTCTCCTGGGCTTGCACTGTTCCAGGCCTGCCACACATGTCTAAACCCTGGCCTCCCAGCACCGTCTCTGCAGCTCCATACCTTTCCTGTTTAATCATGTCCACGTCCGGGGTTCTATATCACGAAAATGCTCAGAAATCAGCCAAAAGGCAGGAATCCCAGGAGGTCCCCGGCCCCATGGGCCCAGGCTGAAGATGGTGGTGTGGTGCAGCACCCAGGACGGGGCCTGGACCCCTCCGTCCCCACACAGCAGTGGGGGACGAGGCACGTTTGCAGTCCCCCAGAGCAAGAAGGGCGGAGGCCAGGAGCAGCCACAGGCTTGCATGCTCGGCCCACCTGAGGTCAGGTCTGGGGGGTCCTGGAATTAGGGAAACCCCAGAGAACCCTGTGTTCCTACTTCCTGTGGAGGTGGGGAGGGAGCGGACTGGCGGCCTCACAGGTGAGCTGCCCTGGTCACGTGCCATGGGCGACAGGCGGATTTTGCAGGGTGACCACCGACAAGGGTAGCACCTCCTGACGCCTGTGGTAAAGAACTCTCACATGGAGGACCTGGGAGTGGAGTGGGGTACAGACCAGGCCCTTGCTCTGGGTCCCTGCAGCACGCCAGGCCTGCACAGCTCCTAGAAGGCCTCTGCACACTCACCTAAACAAGGCGCTCCATGCACACGTGCAACAGGTGTGCAAAAAATGTCTGTGCATCCAAGCCAGCCCCCAACAGGCACCATCTACATTTAACCATCAAACTTGAAGTGGGTGGCTCATGCCTGTAATCCCTTCCTCATTCCTCAGGAGGCTGAGATCTGAGGATCTCAGTGTGAAGCCTTCTGCCATGCCCTGCGTGAAACCGCATAAACGGGGCAGAATCGGGGAGCATCCAGAAAACTACAGTCCAGTGTGCGTGTGAGTGTGAAAGAAATGTCACACACGGAGAAAGAGAAGAAAGCTTGTTTGTGTAGAGCTGACAGACTGCTTCAGAAGTCCCCAGAACTTCAAGCACTTCAGAGAAACGTTTCCAGATGACAACTACCGCTCACAAATCCATGCCACAGCCTGGTCGACAGACAAGCTCTGTGTCCAACCGGGAACTGACATGTGTGTGTCCAGCATGGCCCAGAGCACTCTGTGAGCCCCGTGGGAAGCTTAGGGAGGAACTCACCTGTTCCTGCCCTGTCTTCCTACCCCTGCCCCTGCCTGCCCGTCCCCCCTCTTCCCCCACCCGCCCTCCCCTGCCCCTGCTGAACACACAAGCACCACCCTTGAAGGCCCAGGCTTCAGGACTGGTGGTGAGGGCTGGAGGGGAGACAGTCGCAGCTCAGCTGTTACAACGCGGAGGAAAACCTCTGCCAAAATGCAGAGAAAATTGACAACTCGCAGAACTCTTAAGGCAGCACAGGAGACCTGCTGTGTGTGCCCAGCTCCAGTTCCTGGAAGCTACACGTTAGTCCTCTCTGCTCATTTAGAAGATGGGAAAAGTTGTGGACTTTTGCTGTGCTCACTTTCTAGCAATCATTGAAATAAGGAGCTGGGGATAAAGCAGAGAGTATCATTCCATAATCAATGTGCCACTCTGCCAGCCAAATACCCGCGCTGCAGATGAAAAGCAGAAGCAGGTTAGAAAAACAAATGAACCCCGAACCTCCTGTGGATGAAGAGGGCAAAACTTCACATCCACAGACTGCTGAGCTTTTCTGAAAATGAAGCCAGGATCCCTCACAGGGAGCCTGACCAGGGCAGGTTGGATACAGCTTTACCAGGGGACCCCCAAAGCCAGCAGAGCTGCACCGCAGCACCCAGACCCGGTCAGGCCCAATCTGTGCCAGTAGGATCCCTGCGCTCCACAGGCTGGGTTCGGGAACCAGAGTCCACCACAGGCGGACATCTCAGAAAGAAAGACAATGGCAGAGGCACAAGCCTGGGCCTTAGACTGGATTTCTGTGTGTCAGATTCAGGGAGGGCAGCAGGCAGCCACTCGGGGGATGAGCCGCTCCCAGGCTGCTCTGCCTTCCCGCACCCCAGGCTTGTGGGCATACAATGAGTGATGCACCTGCCTGGTTGCACCACCTCCTCGGCCCCACGGGTCACAAAAGGGACACTGAGCCACTGAGAGGTGGCCCTGCTATTTCCAAGGAAACTGACAAGTCCCTGAGGTCACAGGGTGAGAGCACATGCACAGAGCCCGGCCCAGCTCCGGCAGACCCCAGGACTTGAGCCCAGTTTGGCCGGGAGGGAAATGCCAGGGCACCCAGCACCGGGAACCGCAAAACGCAGCCTCTCCCGCGCTCCCGCTGCAGGGCTGGGGTGGCTTTTATTCTAAATAAAAGTTTTCTTTCACCCTTACTTCCACGTGCAAATTGGAGGAGAAGGGCTTCACACCCTGACACCTTGGGAAGGAAGCAGACTCCAGGAGAGGACACCCCGAATCCTGTACAACGTGGGGAGCAGTGCCCTCACCCCCAGACACCTGGCCATCGCGGGCGCCCAGGCCGGCCATGGATCTCAGCCACCAGCTGCATGTCCTGACAGCTCACAGCTGGCGTCCTCACTCCGTGACGTTCCCGGGTCACCTTTCCAAGCTCCAATCTTGGTCCAGCACGGCTCATTTCTATTTTGCTAACAGTGAAAAAACACACCCACTCCACAGCACATTTTCCCTCATTTTTAACTTCTCTGTGCTGGAGTTCCCCACGCCCGCAGGGCAGCCCGCGTGTCACAGGAAGGACGGGAAGCTGGCGTTCGGTGTGTGGGGATGCCAGGCCTTGGGCCCGGGGCGGGATGGGGCGGGACGGGGCAGGGCGCGGGTCACCACCACGGGCCTCACTTCCCACTCTGCCAGCAGCACCGTCCTCACGGGCCATGAGGCTCCTAGCACTTCAGGTTCCAACAACTGTGGCGCTGCTTGTGCTAGGCTGTCAGGTACAGGATGGCGGCCAGGACTGGACGCAGGGTGGCAATTCCCACAGCACTTATGACGGGAGCTGCCGCTGAAATATGGCCCTGCAGTGAACACCAGTCCCAAGGGGTGAATACCAGTCCCACAGAGCGGACACCAGTCCTGCGGTGAGGGGTGGGGCGTGGCCAGAGCAGAGTGAGACAGTAATGTCACCACAGTGGCGACCCTGCCCTGGGCAGGCAGCAGGGGACACACGGCACCGTGGCAAGTCAATCCCCTGTGCCCAGGAAGGGGCCTTCTGGTGCTTGTCCACAGCAGGCCACGGGAAAAGAAGAGCATACAAATGGTGAGTGCAGAAAACATGGGCTTTCGGCCTGGGTGACCCACTCCGGGAACCGGCTGGGAAAGCCCAGGCCCAGGCTCAAAAACAGCCCTCACCTGCGCCCACACAGGGCCTGTGCAGCCGGCCGGTCACGGTGGGATCCAGGGACCACCACAGACCCTGCACCACCCATCTCCGCCACGCCCAGGGAGTGAAGTCCCAGCGGGGCTGGGAATCACAGCGGAGTCGCTCTTGGGGAGGCCGGCAGAGCTTACTGCAGCCTGACACGGGTGCCAGGGCTGACTCCCTTCTCCACTCCCCGCCGTGGCTGCCTCAGTACTGTCCTCCAGGTGTGACCTGCAAACACCGAGGAGCTCAGGCTGGCAAGACCGGCGAGAGAGCTGCCGCCATGCCGGCAATGGCACCGGAGGGTCCCCCACCCACAGCAAGGCCGCTCAGGCCAGCGTGGTCCCCAGCACGTGGTGCCCGGCACACGGTCCTGTTGGGACGGTGTCCAGGCACCTCAGTTCAGCACACAGGCCTGAGTCTGCTGGGCCTCCAGCCACTGGCCTGCTCCCAAGCCCCCGCTGGCTGCAGTCTGTTCCCCCGGCCACCAGCACGCTTTCTTCTGGGCACACGACCCCATCTTCCCACGCCCTGTGCACAAGGCCCTGAATCCTCCTCTCTACCTGCCAACAACAACGCCCAAGCCGCCTGGCTAAGCTTCGTACCCACCACTGTCTCTGACCTACGGCCTCAATGAAGATTCCATCACTAGCATTTTCAGGAATGTTCTCAAGCTCTAGGGAAGCAGGGTCTGCTGTCCCCTGATGCCAAGTGCTGGGGGCCTGGCATGGCTGCTTCCTGGAAGATGAGCCAGCAGGATGATGCTTCCTTCCCCGAGTCAGGAGCAGGCTCTGCAGAGGCTCTGGGGTGTGGGGCTGCTAGGCTGGGGGTCAGGGGGAGCGTGTGTGAATTTATGTCCAGCTCCCAGTGGGAAAAGCGTGATGCTCCACACGTGTGCGCGGGTGGCCGTGAGCGTGCCGGGCCTGGACGGCTGGTGTTCTCTGACAAGCAGGGGACACCACCTGACACCTAGGCCACCCTGCCTTGGAAATGCTCGCGCTGCCAAGTGATTAACCCGGCTCCAGTCCACACAGCAGCAAGTTTTATGTTCTAAATTAGTTACATTATATCCAGAGACTATCAATGGGCTTGATAACTTGAACATATAATTCTATGCCTTTTACTCTTTGAACAATAATTCAGTCTAGGCCTGCAGCTGAAGCCAAGATTTCCAGACCAAAAGTGCACTTTCCATTTGATTAAATACTAATAAATGCAAGAATAAGACACCGGTCTTTTATCTTACAGTAAATTCTTCAAAGAGCATATACTCGAACAATTAATTTCTTCTCTGGAGAAAAGGACAGGTCCTTCCCTTTCACAGACAGCTTCGCGGTCTCAAGTCTTAATTACAACAGTTAAAACGTAATTTATAGTAGTCCAGGGCTTACAGAGAAATGACATCATAGCACAGGTCCTTGGGTTATTGAAGTCGACAGGCCTCTATGGGGCGCCTGGAGCAGCTGCTGAAGGACAGCAAGAATCAATGTGGTTCTGCACCTCAGTGCAGACACACTATGTGCACAGTCTCCAGCCCCATCCCTCTCATGCTGACACACTATGTGCACAGTCTCCAGCCTGTCCTCTCAGTGCTGACACACTATGTGCACAGTCTCCAGCCCCGTCCCTCTCAGTGCTGACACACTATGTGCACAGCCCCCAGCCTGTCCCTCTCAGTGCTGACACACTATGTGCAGTCTCCAGCCTGTCCCTCTCAGTGCTGACACACTATGTGCAGTCTCCAGCCCCATCCCTCTCAGTGCTGACACACTATGTGCACAGTCTCCAGCCCCATCCCTCTCAGTGCTGACACACTATGTGCACAGTCTCCACCCCATCCCTCTCATGCTGACACACTATGTGCACAGTCTCCAGCCCCATCCCTCTCAGTGCTGACACACTATGTGCACAGTCTCCAGCCCCATCCCTCTCAGTGCTGACACACTATGTGCACAGTCTCCAGCCCCATCCCTCTCAGTGCTGACACACTATGTGCACAGTCTCCAGCCCCATCCCTCTCATGCTGACACACTATGTGCACAGTCTCCAGCCTGTCCCCTCTCAGTGCTGACACACTATGTGCACAGTCTCCAGCCCCATCCCCTCTCAGTGCTGACACACTATGTGCACAACCTGCAGCCCCATCCCTCTCAGTGCTGACACACTATGTGCACAGTCTCCAGCCCCATCCCTCTCAGTGCTGACACACTATGTGCACAGTCTCCAGCCCCGTCCCTCTCAGTGCTGACACACTATGTGCACAGTCTCCAGCCTGTCCCTCTCAGTGCTGACACACTATGTGCACAGTCTCCAGCCCCATCCCTCTCAGTGCTGACACTCTATGTGCACAGTCTCCAGCCCCGTCCCCTCTCAGTGCTGACACACTATGTGCACAGTCTCCAGCCCCATCCCTCTCAGTGCTGATACACTATGTGCACAGTCTCCAGCCCCATCCCTCTCAGTGCTGACACACTATGTGCACTGTCTCCAGCCCCATCCCTCTCAGTGCTGATAGGCATTACACACAGAGGCACAATCCTCACAAAGCACAGGAATAAGTACCAGCCAAACCGGGAGGTGCATATGGCAAACACAGCACTTTTCCATTGTCTTTGGTATTTTAAATTTTATAAACTATCTTTACATGAGTCATTCATTACAAGAATAAAATGTGCCAGAGGGAGGCACACACCCAGTGCTGGTCACATCAGGCCATGCAAAAAAGAGCACAAAAATGGCTAGCAGGACTTCCCTCTGCATATAGACTGGAGAAAACAGGGGCTTCCACTCCTGAGAATGGCTTAACCCTGGGAACCGGCTGGGAAAGCCCAAGCCCGGGCTCAATAACATCCCTGGCTCAATAACATCCCTTGCCTGTGCCCACACAGCCCATCCAGCCGGCCACGGTGGACAGTAAATCTCATCTAAGAGGAAAAAACTGTATTTTTTTCTGATGACATGAACAGGTTGGGAGCCAGGACACAGACACCGACACACAGCAACACACATCTGTGCAAGCACAAAGCCCACAGGTGGCCCCTGGCCGCCATATACTTTTCCCAGACCACGGCCTCCAGATGCTCTTCCCCAATGGGTGAGGGAGCTCCCCTCCAAGGAGATGCCCCCCCAAACAGGGGTGCAAGGCGTGGGCTGACCCACCAGCGTGCACCACCACATTTCAGGGCCGTCTCCCGCCGTCCAGGCGGGGAAGGAGGAGACCACCCGTCCCGTTTGGAAATGGGCAGCACGCCTGTGGGAAACCCAGGGAAAGAATCCATCCTCCAGATCCATGCGCTGGACAGTCCAGGCTGGAAGCCTTGTGCGGGTTCACTTGAGTAACAGCAGGAGGGTCAGGATCTGGAGAGAAGTGAACCCAGCGCAGGCCCCGGTCACCCGGGGCACAAAGACCCCGGCCACTCTCGTCCCAGGACACCAGAGGCCAAAGAGACAAGAGTGAAAAAGCAGCCAGCCGTCATTACGGGCCACCCCACTGTCAGCGAGCGCCATCGCTGGTGAGGTCTCGGTACGCCTGGCCAAAGGGAGAGCAGCCGGCCGGGCCCATGCACATGGATGGCAGCTGCAAGATGAGAGTTATGGGGAAGCAGGAGGCAGGGAGGCCAGGAAATGGAGGGCAGGCAGCCAGACAGGTGAGGGTAGCAAAGAGCAAGCGGCATGGTGGGGAATCCTGAAGGCCAGCGGGGGCCGGTGCCTGGCTTTCCAGCACACCAGATAAACGCGCCTTTGTAACGACAGAGAAGCCACTCACTCTGTCGGTACAAATGAACTACGGGAGCGACCCCCAGGACCTCCTGAACAAAGAACATTCTGACCAGCAGTCAGAAGGCTCTCCTTGCTCTCTGAGCATCCCAAGGAGGCCAAGGGAAACACCCCACTGTGAGCTCCAAGCAGCCATCGGCAGGTGCCCAGCCGCATGTTCAGACACCGAGGGCTTCTCCTGCGGCACCTACCCAGCGGAGCTCCCCTCCGGAGACCCGAGGTGGAGCGCACCCAAGTGCTGCTCACCCACACAACGGTGGTGCATCCACACAGTGGAGAAGCCTGCAGCCTGGGAAAGGGGACAGATCCTCATGCTACAGCGTGGAGGACACAGGGGACTGTGTGCTCAGGAAAAAACCACCACAAGTATCTTAAAGTTCCTCTTAAGGAATGAACAATAAAATACTTGAACTAATATAGCAACCGTCCTAGGACAGAACGGATGGGACTGCCACCAAGCTCTGGCCTCCTGGCCGGCCGTGAGCTGCCGGAGGGCGCCAGGGCCATGCTACCCCTCCAACACAGCCCTGGTGTCAGAAGCAGATTCTGCCACAGGCCACCTACTCACCCCACGCAGCTCTGAGGAAGAGCGACAGGCCACGCGGCACCTGCAGGTGGACCTGCTATGGATGGCAGCGCAGACCTTGAACCGGCTGCCTGACCTCTTCTTTCCTCTGAGGACACAGAAGAGTCATTCGACACAAACCTTCCCTCAGGCCAGGCCAGTCTGTGGGACCAGGCGAGAGGCGATAACCCACCCAGTTGGTCAGCTTCAGGAGAGTGAGGGGGTTTGGGAGGGTGTCTGTGCGGGGTGTGCTTTGAGTCCCTTTGAATGGCTAGACCAAATACCACCCAACAGTTGCTTATAAACTAGAGCTCGAAGGCTTCAGACCCAAGACCCAAGTGCCAAAGGTCTGAGTGCCTGGTGAAGGCTGCTTGTCTTCTCATGTGAAAGGGCCTTTTTCTCTCTGGATTCCCTCATCCAGGCTCTGACCCCATTCCCTGGTGCTTGTGAGCCAATCACATACCAGAGCATTAACATGGCCGCCAGCCGTTAGTCTTCCTGCGTGAACTTGGGGGGGGGGAGGCTGGAGGGAGAGACACCCAGAGTGCAATGCTCACAGGCAAAGGGACTAGATTAAACTAGCAGGAAGTTTAGTGGTTTAAATGAAAATTTAATGTTTAATATAGAAAAGTTCATTTTTCTCAAGCTATTTGATTTAAGATACTTGCTGTTTACATGAAGAAGATATACATAAATTCCACATTTACACACTGTACTTCAATAAAAACAAAGGCCAACCTGTAACCAATTTACCTACAAATGACACAAAGACAAAATGCCGCGCACGCATTGTTCCTTGGAATGCGTGATTATTACAAAATTATATATAAGCTATAGCCAACCTTCGCCCAGATAATTGAGTAATGTCATTATTTCTCTCACACTGATATAGTCTGTCATTACAATGTATTTCAGAGCTAACAAATGTAAAAGTGTGAGCAAGTTATTACATATTTTAGCAGGTACATTTTATCTAGATTAGAGCAGAATGAATTCTTCAAACCAGACTCATAGATGGAAACCCTGCAGGTCTGAAGTGCTACTCTCAGACATAACTTGGATTACCAGAAAACTCCAGGCTGTGGAGAAGAAAGAAACTTTGCTATTCATCTGCTTCTTCAAACCTCCATGCTGAATCCACTAACAGCGGCCCCGGTTCTTACACCCTACGGCGTTCTCTGCCCCTTTGAGGTATTGCAGAGAAGGAGGCTCAAGCTTATTTTCTGTGTTGGTTTCTTTCCCGAGCCCATGGTCTTCAAGGCTTCTCTGCACTGTGTCAAGGGTATCTGCTCCCTTTTCAAGGCTGCAGAGTACACCGCTTGTAGACAGACCACATTATCCGTTCACCCATCAGTGAACACTTGGCTGTTTCTGTCTTTTGGCTGCTGTGAATGGAGCTGCTATTATACCAACGCGTATGCCAGTCCTGTTGGACATAAACCTAAGGTGGGAATGGCAGGATCATTTCGTTTTGTAGAGCACACAGATTTCTCGGCAGTGGCATCACCTCAGCCCTCTGTTCCTTCACATCCTCATCGACAGAAATCACCGACGCGCTCACACTCACGGCACTGAAAGGCAGACTACAACTCAACTTCTGCAGTGCTAAACCACAGCCATACTCTGCTTGCCAGGCCCAGGCCAGCCCTGAAGACAGAAACCTCAGGCCCAGACTTCTAACCAGGGGCGGCCAGTGGCTTTGATTCCTGCTGCCTGCGCATGCCACCAGGGGTGACCATCACTGTGGGATCACAGATCTGAATCGATGCGTAACACAGGCTCTCAAGCCCTTGTGACTCACTGGGATTCTGAGGTCAGAGCTAAAGTACCCTTTAGATACTTGGTAGAATGCATGAAGCCTCTGAAACGAATGAGCCAGGGAAAGGCAGGCCGAGAGGAGATTCTGAGCCCCACCACAGACTACAAAGACTAGGGAGTCTGCCCTCAAGAAAAGGCCAACTGGGTAGGAGAATAGGAAGGCAGACGAGGCCTCAAACGCGCAAACTTCACAGAACTAGAAAGTACCCCCACCCCGCCATAGGGCTTCATACACCACCCAGAACCTAGAAGCTTAGTAAATGTTTTATCTCCATTCAAACCCTAAAAAACCTGGTAGAATATAAAGAAAAGCTTTAAGCTTGTTTCCCCGCTGCTAAAATTTAACAGATAAAATGTATTGAAAGCAGATCCGCGTTTATTTTGGAGGACTGAAAGGTTTCTCCATCACAGAAGTAACTAACACAATCAAAACACGAGCAAACACAGGAGCGCTCGGAAGAAATACAGTATTGAAGTGGAACCATAAAAAAGTTGCACAGAAACCATTTGTCATTTTGGTCCACTCACCAGAGGCTCTGCGCGCCTGCTTCCACTGGCGTGCGTCATAAATCAGCATCTGGGTCCACTCACTCACAGTACTTTGCTCCCCTGGCCCCAGAACAGGGGACCTTCTAACCACCGGAACGCTCATTCCTGGGCCAGCCATGTACCCGACTCCATAACACCCAAAGGTTGTGCTTTCTTCCTGGGGCGGGGCCTTACGCTCCGTAGCTACCACCAAGCCACGGGGACATCTGTCCGTCATCCACACAAAAAGACCCTGGACTTCCAAGCTGAGCCTTTCCCACACGGCATGATATTCCACCTACAGACTAACAACCAATGCCTACATTATGTGGATCAAACATGAAGGGGGCATCCCCCGGGGCACAGAGGGAGAAGCGAAGAGCTCAGGATTAGAGCAGACATGGCAGCAGGCAGAGGCTCCTAGGAGAGCTGGAACCCAGTTCACTTCCCCGAGGGCTCAAACTCACGGTGCAATAATTCGCAGCCCCATCTGACCGTGTGCTCACAGGCGGCCATCTTCCCGCTCGTCCTCAGAGACACATCCTGACCTTGTCCTCAGGAGTCCCCTCCCAATATGCTCCGCAGCCATTCTCCCACCGTGGCCTCACCGATATCTTTCTGCCTATTCCACACATGATGTTCTACCTGGCTCTCTAGCATCGAACCATAAATCACTGCAGTATCAGAACCTCGTTGTAGAGATAGAAAAATGTAGCCAGGATGGAAGACGGGCCTCCCACTGACAACATGGGGAGGAGACCGGGGCGAGCCCATGGTGAGATGCCTTCAGGGCCCACTGCGCTGCACTGCAGTCCCCAATGACAGTCCAAGGAGGCTTGATGGGAAGAAGGGAGCAGGGTGGAAGACGGCGCAGATAAGAAGGTTTTTCAAATGGTTGGGACAGAGCATGCAGAGTCACGAAGAGAGAACGAGGCATGTGCAGGTCTACCAACACCGAGTGGAAACACGGATGGAGAAGCGTTCAGAAGACCGATGAGGAGGACGTGGCCGGGCCGGCTGAAGACTTGACTGTCTGATGGGGTCAGCGGTGCAGAACAGGACAGCCAAGGGCTGGAGGATGCTCAGAGGTCAGAGGTCACCGGGGCTGTGAGGCGCACAGGGAGCCTGTTACACCTGGCCCGCACAGCTTTAGAGGAGGAGAGAGGCGCCCGTCTTCAGAAAGACCCGCAGAACTGAAAAATTATTTTGCCATGGAGGGGTGAAAAGACAGAAGAAAGAGGAGAGGTCAAAAATGGTGTCTGTGAGCCCTGCCTGAGAGGGGGGTGTTCCATGGAGAGAAGGGCGGCAGGGAGGGGGGTGAGGGAGGAGGAGGGAGGGGCTGGGCGCTGACTCCTGAGAGTGGTACAGTCCTGGCCCCGCCCCCCTCTGCTCCCGATCTCACTTTGATTGTCCCTGGTTGGGACCATCAACACTGTCTCCAGAGAGAACCGATCCACCCGTGTGATACCCACTGAGGTAGTGGGGTGCTCACATCCATGAGCAGAGAATTCCACAGGCCAGGCACCGCCCTCTGACGCCTCACGAAGCCTAGCAGGGTTAGGGTGCTCAGCATCAGCATCCAACCCGGAGCACACACGTGCTCGACAACCTCCGGCTTCCCGTCCTGCTCACCGACAATAAACAAGCAGCAAAGGGCTTTTGAATGCAATGCTTGGTAGAGTTAGACAGCCAAGTACACATGCGAGGAAGACACCAGGAGCCAGAACAAGCAGAACACACGGAAAACTCGTGGCAGAGCCTCCATAAGCTGAGATGGTAGAGTGATCAGAGACAGACAGAAAGTTACGCTTAACCATTTCCAAAGAGATGGTGCTGGGGGGTAACTCGGGGTCGAAGGTCTGCTTAGCACACACAAGGCCTGGCTTGAGCTGAGGCTGACCCCAGGCTTCCTGGGGTCAACACAGATCAGGAGGCACCGGGAAAGCAAGCTCCATTGTGCGTATATCCCGGTGGTATGGAGCTCCTCTCCTCAGCCCATCTCTGCCTGAGTGTTCTGGAAACGCAGAGGGGTTTCTGTTCATCATAGAGAGTGTGGAAGCTATTAACATGTCAATGGCAGGAATAGGAATGTTCTGGAATGTGGATAGGGAAGTCCTCTATCCTATTATCCTGTACCCTCACTTCCAAATGCCTGCAACACATTCCAGTCTAAAATTAATTAAATCCTAAAGCATGACTCCACTTCACATTAAAATACACAGAATCATTTGTAGGTTTTTCCCCCCCACTTTTACGACTCACAAGGCTTTCCAGGAACTGGGCCATAACTCAGCAGAAAGATAGACCTCATTTCCTTTAAAGTTGGCAGAAAACTTGTCAGACCACCACGGTGGCTGAGTTATGTTATGTGTCAGGTGAGATGATGTGTGTCCCCCGGACAGATCACCTCCCTGGGCAGCCTAGCGGTCAGTACCCACACCAGGTCACTGTGGCACCTCTCTGGGCTCGACCCTGCCCAAGCCCTCCTCTTACAATAGGCTCTGTTATAAATCACTGCTCTTCTCTTCCCACAAGCTTTTTTGTTGTTGTTCTTTTAATTAAAGAGTCTGTATAGGTAGATGTTATCCATGAATTTCAAGGATATAAAGGGAAAGTTATGAAACACACGTGTTTAAAAAGGAGAACCAGCTCTGACATTGTTGACAGCTGACTAGCTGAGGAAAGAATCCCTCACACACACACACTGAAAGATAGGAAACAAAACAGTTTTCCAAAAGCCTTCCTTAGCCCTTTTAAAAATTAACTCTTAATATTTAGCCTCCTATCTAAATGGCTTTATAAATTATATATATGTATATATATATATTTTTTAAAGCCTGTACCATCCACCCAAGGGGCACTGCTCCCGAGAGAATAGCCCCCCAAGTCATCGCCTCCGACAGAGTCCGAGTCAATTTCTACCTGAGCGTTGGAAAGGCTGAAGCAGAAGCTGCTAAATAAAAGGTAATGCGACTAGGCATAACACAATAAAAGATATTACCTTCAAAACGCATTATTGTTGCCAATTATAAGAATCACTTCAACTTAATTTCAAAAGCACAATCACCTTCCATAGAAACAGTCTCTTTTTTAAATTTCAAAGAGTATTACATTAAGGCAATAACTCACCTTCCAGCCATAATATCGCTGGGGCTTATTGCAACAACACATTTCATAAATACCTCTCATCGACAAGTCAAGCTAATTCAGGGTAATTTTATTGTATTTTGGTGCTACCTCACACTGGTGTGCAATTACCTTTATCATTTTATTGCCAAAGCAGAAAGTCATCAGAACAATTACTTGAAAACGGAGGTTTATAAATTCTAAATCACAGTGGCTGGCATTTTTGATAAAGCAGCAGCTTTATCTCTGCGAGTGGCCGGCCCGGGATGAATCATGCGTCACTCAAGCACGGCTGACCCCAAGTGCATTGCACAATATCTGAAGTGCTTCCAGAGAAACTTTCCCGCAATCATCCATCATTCTCCATCATACTAAAACAGCTACATACCTGGAGAACAGAAGCTGGAGGATAATAATAAAAAAAGAAAGTCCAAGTAGAGTGGGCAGATCATGAGCCGCGCTCCCTTTTAGACGATAAGATACCGGCTGGAAACAGGACTGCGCACATAAACAAATATGACTTCACAGTAACTCTAAAGATCTGTATTCATATTCATCAATGCGCTTTTAAATATAAATGAAATATGGAGTGGGATCATAAAAAGAAGAAGTACAGCTCTGGACTGCCTGTGTTTTTATGCTGCTTTGCAACCCAGCGTGAGAAAAGAGGAAGCAGAAACATCCGGGGTCTGTGTGGCCACCAGAGAGGCTGCCCACCCCTCCCAGCCCGGCATCTGCTTCTCGACGCCTTGTGTTTGACCCTATGTCTACTGCTTAAAAACATAAAGAGTGCCACGTGATTTGAAGGGAAAGAATAAAGGGGGAGGGGGGAGTTGCGGCAGAGAGCTGGCCTGTCCTCACTGCCCGGGTCCTGGGCCACGCTGTCCTCAGGGAAGGACAAATGCCCCATCACAGCCCAGGCCCGATGAAGTAACTATGTGATCATTTATGTCCTTTGTGTGCAAAAGCAAGTGCCCCAGAACAAGAAGGCTCCTGCACCCCTGGGCAAGTGACCTCAGGCCAGTGGGGAATTAACATCCAGCTGGGGAAGGTGGGGTTTGTTGGCTGCCCAGGTCTGTGTCGGGGCTAGTGCTTTACATACCTTGCCACACCCATGCCTCACAGCTGACCTGGTACAGATCAAGGTTTCTATAGAAGAGAAAGCAGATGGGGAAATCTAGAACCGGCCCGAGGACACAGCACAGAGGGTTCCCAGCCCTCTCCTGGGCACAGACAGGGTCTGGCTGAATCAGGCAGACAGGGCTACCGTGTTCCACCGCCACAAAGCCCACTATAAGCCACTACAGGCCTGGGCTAGCCTCTAGTACACGGCCTCCATGTGGGACTAACCTCCAGCACAGGGCCTCCATTTGGAGCAAGCCTCCAGCACACAGCCTCCATGTGGTTACAGCTTGTTCCATCTGTGGCCTCTCCCTCTGGGTGGATGCCAGGGCAGTGCCAGGGGAGAAGAGGCATGGAAAAAACCCACACTTACATGCTCCCGCCACAAAGCCCACAGGCCGCTTCAGCTCGTACGTACTGCACTGGCCGAGGCGAGGCAGAGCCTGCACCCCCCTGCAGGGGGCGCTGTCGCTGTGGCCCCTGCATGTCCAGGAAAGCAGACCTGAACAGGTGGTGCCCAGCACCTCCCAGGTGTGCCAGACATCGATGCCACACACTGCCATGTTAAAACCACTTCAGGCTGGGCCTGGTGTAGAAGGACAGAGGCAGGAGGATCAGGAATTCAAGGCCAGCTTGCACTGCACGGCAAGACTACGAAAAACAAAGCCCCACGGGAACCACGAACGGACAAGACACCAGGGTGGTGAATGATACACGTGATGGCCGCATCACAACCATCACCTGCCAACTGGTGATTCAGGAAGAAGAGCTCGTGATAATCTTAAACGGAGACATGAGGGTGGAGGAATGGATGCGAAGCAACTGGGTAGTGCTGATAAATGCATAAATCCATAAAGCTGGCAGCAAGCAGCAAACGCCGGAAGAACAAAGCAGGACAGCCCCAGCCACTAAAGGGGTTAACAATCCATCTGAGGCCGAGAGGCGTGGTGAGGTTATCTCGAGAGCCATCCTCAGCACAATTCCAAACCCTGCAAAGTAGACTCTCAGCTCCCCGAGGGGACGAACAGTACTTTCTCAGTTTCAAAGTGACAGCCGCTGTCCCTCCACACAGGGCATGGGGGGGAGGCATCCTTCAGCTGGAGAAATCCAAGGGGTCCCTCCCCACCTCAACAGAGACAAGGCCCAGCTGGGAGAAATCAGAGCTCAGAGTGGAGAAGCAGCAGCCACTCTGAGCCAATGAGGACAAGAACAAAGTTCTGCTCAAAGGCCCCACTGTTTATAAGCACAGGCTGGAGAAAATGCTCCCAAGTCACCTGCTAGGGTACAGCTGAGAGCCAGGAAGAACCGCGGGTTCACAAAGGGGTGCAGGGGTGTTCTCAGTGCCTCCAAGAACATCAGGTAGACCTGCCACCGGGAGTTGGCTGGCCCAAAGCCACTAAACTCACTGCTGTAATGTTAGCTTATCTCCAACGCTCTATAATTATGCTGCGTCTTGAAGGGATATGATAGGTGTCAGTGAAATAGAATCAAACCAATCAGAACCACCAAACTGTCTGAGCAAGGCAACAGTGAACGCAGGATGTCGCATGGTGAACATTTCGAGCACTGATGACATCGAGAGGCGCCGACATGACCCAAGCCTGCGGGTGAGGAAGCCGGCTAAAACAGCAACTCATTTGGTTGCATTTCTACGACAAGATAGAAGATGCTACAATGAGACCTGGGATGGGAGCGGCAGAGGCCAGCCTCTTCGCCACCGTGTCTCTGTCCTCTGGACAGCTCTAGAGGACAGCTCCACAGGCAGCCAGGGTGTGACCTCGGGGGTCTCCGCAAAGCTCAGGCCTCCTCAGCGTGAGCAAGGCCACCCGAGACAGGGAGCCAGGAGAGGTCTTCTGAGCACGCGCGCCCCTCTCCCACACAGCCTGAGGGGCTTCACAAATCCAATCTTTAGGCCTTTTTCCAGCCCTCAGATTTGTCATATTGGTTCAGACTTGAAGGTTTGTGCCAAAAAGAGGCTCAGAAAAATGAAGATATGCTTCAGGAAGAATGAATTAGGGAATACCTAACCTATTAATATGCAATGAGTAAATTTTCAGGACAATTAACTCCAAATTATTTTTCCACAGTTTCCAAAGGCAAGACCTAGTCATTTGATAAGTACATCCACCAAATAGCAGTCTTCCTGCCCGAGAAAAATGGGCAGGGAGTTTGTGTTTTCCTCAGCTAAGGATCACAGTCCCGTCCACCAGCAAACTTAATGCCAGCAGAAACCCTAGGAAGCTGGAGTCTGATGCTAAGGGTCTGCTCAACACAGACAGTATCAGTAGGATAAAACTGGAGACCTCTCACTGGCCATGCTACACTGCAGGAGGACCAGAGGGGATGCCAATTTAATGTCATTTCAAAATTTCTGTTCATGGCAAAGACATTGAAGGCCATAGTGAATCACAAAACAGTATAAAATCCACAGAAATGAGAATAAGAAATTAAAACAGGTTAAAGAATAAGAAAAAATCCTAAATAGAGAATGTGATGAGAAATAATTACTGTTGAGATAAAAATAACTGGAGGACCTTCATTGCTTTATCTTTACATGATCTCAACATGCAACATTCAGGGAGTTGAGAAATACGCTAATTAGTTGGTATATCTATTTGGAAACATGCCATCGATTTTAAAAACAAAATGACTTCATTTCCTGTCTATTTTAGTCCATATGTCAACTCTGTGCTTCTAACCAGGCTGAAGTCTTTCACTCGCAAGCACAGGAGATGCCCCTCCTCACAGCAGAGCTCTGCCCACGAAGCCATCTACATCGAGAGACCAGAACACAAGGACACTGGCAGCCGTTTAAAAGAGGCCGTGATGGAAGTGAGCATCTGCAGGTTGACAGAACCAGTTTCCCAATGGCAAAGAGACCAACAGATAGGAAAAGGGCAGAGGCCAGAACCCAGAAACTTCTGGAAATGAGAGGAATTGAAGGTGAACTTGTGTCCACCAACATGCATGCAGATGACAGACGGGGGAAGAAAGACCACTGCATGTACACACACTGGTCACCATGCATGTGTGCAGGCAGGTCCGCACGGTGGACCCCACAAAGTTAGCACCCCTGAGTCCATGCCAACAGACTTCACGGAGTAATTAAATAAATGGAAGGGAAGGGACAGCACGCCTCCAGAGAGAGGAGGGCGTGAGGGCAACACAAAACGCCAACGAGCTGTACCAGAACGGCAGCCACCAGGGAGGGTCTCACGTTAGCGCTGGAGACGGGACAGAGCCGCGGGGACCAGGATGAGCAGCAGTGCTAGTGACAGACGCTGGCATGCACCCGTGCCAGGCGCCTGAGAGGGCACGCACTGCTGTGTGTGGCGTGAGGTGGCACTGGCCAGCCACGGGAGAGGCGGTCCACACAGTGACCGCCAGGTCCTTCACAAGGGCAAAGAAAGGAACTGCCGCAGACAGGGTGCCTCCGTCCCGGTGGGTCGCGCTGGGCCAGGTGGTGCGCGAACCACCAAAACTCATCCTCATAGCTCTGGAGGTAGGGTGTCCAAAATCACAGAGGAGATCGCTGTGTGAGGAGGACCAGTGTCCCAGCTCAAGGAGGACCAGCTTCCTGGCTGGAGGAGGACCAGTGTCCCGGACTGAGGAGGACCAACCCTTTGCTCAAGGCTGGCACCTTCTTCCTCAATCTCCCTGTAATCATCTCCCAAAGCCGCCTAATATCACCGCATGGGGATGAGTACGTCCACCCGGGAAGCAGGGGAGGAGGCGCCACGAGCCTTCAGACCCAACACTGGAGAAGACAAAAAGGAAACAGCAGGGTGTGGTCCACCCCCAAGTCGACATCCCGAACATGGCCACTGTGCCCTGGACGTGAGGCGCGGACGCTCAGCCGCGAGGCAGTGGACGCACAGACTTCCTGCGCTAAGGGGCAGCTCTCCTCAAGGCTCTCCTCTTCTACCAGGGTGAAAGTCACACAAAAACCAATTCCACCGCCACCTGTCTACATGCAGGCTCCCTTCTGACCCAAGCCCGGCAGTTCAGAAACCAGGGAGACGAGGGGCGGCGTGAAGCCCCCGCGACGCCCTCACCCCTGGCTGTGGACGGCAGCAGAGTGGGCCCCAGCGCCAGGACAGAGGCAGGCAGCGGCTCACAGCAGGCAAGAAGGAGCCCCGCGCACCACACCCCCACATCCAGCTCCAGGATCCCACACCGCTCCCCTCACAGGCCGGTGCAGGCCGAGGCCAGGGTGGTGAGATGAAGCTAGGAATAAAAAGGTTAAACAGATCATAAATTAAGATTAGTGTCTGCCGGCCAGTAGCTTTATATCTCATTATAAATTAGATCAAGAAATGAGCCTCCCCACTTAGAACCAGACCCTGACTCGGTACCTCCTCCACCAGCATCTCTGCCAACAAACTAGCCAAAAAATGAATACATCAACACCCCTGCTGAAGTGTATAAGAAAGAGGGGAGGAGGTACCAAGAGCCTCTGGGTTTGTGGAATACAGCACCGACCTCAGCCACCTTGTGGAGCACTTGTCTGTGTCTGTCTCGGAAGACATCTAGGCTGCAGCCGGCTTGCCCGGCGTCTCATCTGAGACCAGCTAGTGGCACAAACTGCAGTGGCAGGAATTGGGGGACCTGAGCCCAGACCCGCCCACCCAGAGAGGGTTCCGGGTCAGGACACAGGGAGCGGATGGAAATCACAGCCAGAGACGGCAGCCACTATTTTATTTGGACATTTTTATAAGGAAGCCAGAGGTGGCTAGCACGACCAGGATAGCTATACAAATTTTGATTTTACTAAAATGTTATGTCCCTTGAGTCAAGGTATTAATCTTGTTATAAAAGTGGTCTCTCCCCTCACTGGTCATTCATTAAACTTTCATACATTTTAAAATGTACTTATTGTTATTGGATCATATGTGAAAGGCAAAGAGAAAGTGTGTGCAGGAAGCAAACCGGCTGAAAATCCCAGGCACTCAGCTTCCGTAAACACTCATAAAGCCCGCCTGTCCGCCGCTAGCAGCGCTGCATCTCAAAGAAAGACTTCAGCTTTTCTTTTCTTTTTTTTTCCCAAGGATGAAGATAAATTAAAAGAAAGATTGCAAATGGTAAATATTAAAACAGAAGTGCCTCGCGGAACCGTGTTCTCTGCAGACAGCAGTGCGCCAGAGCAGGTCTGTGGGGCTGGTCCCCAGCCACGCGGGCCCCGGGAATGGCTGGTGTCACATCAATCTTGTCAGCCGCGTGCCGTGGTCCGTGGCCTGCCGGACACCGGGGAGGGCAGCCGGCTCCGGCCTGCGAGCGTCCTGGGAATGGTAGGCCATCATCCTCTGTCTGCGGACCGCGTGCAGGGCTGTTTCTGCGGGAACCCACAAGCAATGACTTTCCGATGTCATTTTAACCACGTGAGGCCGCTGTGCCTAGGAAACAGGGAAGAAGGGCGGGGGGGGGGGAGGGGGGAGCAGCCAGGGACAGGCTACCCTCGTGGCAGGGTGGGCCTGGCGCAGGTACCCTCTCACCCACGGGGGATTTTGATTACGTAAATGCTTGCGGGATTGTAGAGCAGGCCCTGTGGAAAGGGACGGGTTTTCCCTCTCCATAAGGAAACTGGAATTTGAAAGCTCAGGAGGCTGTCCATGACGCAATACTAGCCAGCTCAGCAAGTAAAGGGTCCAGGCGACCTCTCACCGCCCGGCCTATGCAAGCTCCAGATCCACAGAGTAAAAATAAGCACTGAACTTTAATAAGCACTCCATGATAACAAATAAAACCAAACACCTAATTACCAAGCGATTATTTATAATTTCTAAAATAACTTAACCCAGTTTTCCAAAGCGGATATTTTAAGATTCAAAGGCAAGTCCTGCTTGAAGCCAGCTTTAGGTAATACATTTATTCCCCCAGAGGATCAAGAGATCTGTAACTCTAAATTGCATTCCTTGTACCAAATAGACATTAGTCTCATTTACAAACAGCAATTACTTACCACAGAAAAACTGAATCATAAATTTAAATTAATTCTGACAAAAATTCTAAACGCGGTTAAAGGAACATTATAGAGTGAACACAGCAAAGCATGTGTGCATGCAACAGCATCTTCCTTTACTCAAATGGTTTTGCGAGTTATTGTCAACCCACCCTTCCATCCTTCCGTCCTACAGCACACCCCCACGGTGAGCAGCTCCCTTCCCTGCGGCTGCCATCCTGACAATACTGCCAAGGAGAGCCTGCCACGAGACCACACAGACCTGAGCTCCGGTGCTCAGAGCAGATTTGAATAACACACAGACACACATCCCTCTTTCTCTCACCCTGGCCAGCGTTTATGGATGTTGTGTTCTCAATAGCAGCCACTCTGAAGGCGATAAGACAAAAATCTCAGGGTCATTTTTATTTGCATTTCCTTTATAGCAAAGGATGTTGCATATTTCTTCATATCTTTCTATTCACCATTTGTGAACACACACACACACACACACACACACACACACACACACGTAATAGCATAATGAAACCCACCAAAAATTGTTTTAAGGAAAGGGAAAAAGAAAAGCGGTTAAGTAATAGAGATGATGTAAATCTGATCAAAGTACATTATATGAACACCATACACATCACAGTTTGTTACTAAAATTTTACAAATAAACGAATACAAAGAAGAACGGGCACCAGACTTTGAAGAGACCCTGAAGATGACTGAGTAAGAGCACATGGATGCTGAATCCACAGAGACGCACAGTCCACGTCACAACGTGGCCACTCAGTCCACCCACACGTGGCCGCTCACAGTCCACGTCACAACGTGGCCACTCAGTCCACCCACACGTGGCCGCTCATAGTCCACCCACACGTGGCCACTCAGTCCACCCACACGTGGCCGCTCACAGTCCACATCACAAAGTGGCCACTCAGTCTACCCACATGTGGCTGCTCACAGTCCACTCACACGTGGCCACTCACAGTCCACGTCACAAAGTGGCCACTCAGTCCACACACACGTGGCCACTCACAGTCCACATCACAAAGTGGCCACTCAGTCCACCCACACGTGGACACTCACAGTCCACATCACAAAGTGGCCACTCAGTCCACCCACACGTGGACACTCACAGTCCACATCACAAAGTGGCCACTCAGTCCACCCACATGTGGCCGCTCACAGTCCACCCACACGTGACCACTCACAGTCCATGTCACAAAGTGGCCACTCAGTCCACCCACATGTGGCCACTCACAGTCCACCCATACGTGACCACTCACAGTCCAGCCCACACATGTGGCCGCTCACTGACACTGAACGTAATGAGAATATGTAATTCTGTTTACCATTCTGCTTCCAGGCTGTGCCCACTCTTCAAGCTCACGTTTCAAGGACACAACGGTGGCTGACCAATAGTGGCTGCCATTCTGGGTGACACACACAGAATGCTGCCATCATGGACGCGGTTCCTTTGGACCACTCTGGTTAGTCCTGTTATTGTGCCTACTAGAGAAACTGAGATTCAGGAGGCGATGAAGGGCAGGGTCACTGTGCCTCCCCAGGGGTCTGCCACCAGCTGGGCCCTGTGTGGGCCTGAACTCCGTGCGGTCAGGACTTGCCTGGCCAGCTAGGCCCTGTGTGGGCCTGAACTCCGTGCGGTCAGGACTTGCCTGCCACCAGCTGGGCCCCGTGTGGGCCTGAACCCCATGCGGTCAGGACTTGCCTGGCCAGCTGGGCCCCGCGTGAGCCTGAACTCCGTGCGGTCAGGACTTGCCTGGCCAGCTGGGCCCCGCGTGAGCCTGAACTCCGTGCAGTCAGGACTTGCCTGGCCAGCTGGGCCCCCCGTGAGCCTGAACTCCGTGCGGTCAGGACTTGCCTGGCCAGCTGGGCCCCGCCTGAGCCTGAACTCCGTGCGGTCAGGACTTGCCTGGCCAGGGCCGCCCGAGCCCCACGCACTCTGCACTCTACCGCCTCACAAACTCACCAGATGGATGCCTCTCACGTAGATGTGAAGAAACAATGACCCTAACACTCCCGGGATTAAAACGTGGATGGTGCCGGCCTGGAGGCCAGACGCGGGTGGCTGGTTAAGAACCTCACTACCCTCAGTGCACAGCAGCGCAGAGCAGTTTGAGGGTCCCCTCCAAACACAGGCACAGCTGTGTGATCATATGAGGGGTCCTGTCCTGGGGCCCTTTCCTAAAGAAAGCTGTGTGTGCCTCTGCTGCCCTCCCACCGTGTGAGGACACTACCCGTCCTGTGGAGGCTGTGTTCGCGCCGGACAGCGCCCGGTGCTCATGTGTCTGTCTGTGGCGGACAGCGCCCGGTGCTCACGTGTCCAGCACAGACAGCGCCCGGTGCTCACGTGTCCGGCACAGACAGCGCCCGGTGCTCACGTGTCCGGCACAGACAGCGCCCGGTGCTCACGTGTCCGGCACAGACAGCGCCCGGTGCTCACGTGTCCAGCACAGACAGTGCCCGGTGCTTGATCATGAACTCCCCGCCCTCTAAGGACTGAGAAATACGGGGTCCTTGGTTTTTTGTTTGCTTCGGTGTTTGTTTTGCTTTGTTTTGTGGTTTTTGTGGTAGTGGTGTTTCTCTCTGCTTGTACTTTTTTTCACCCTTTTTTTTCTTTTGCTCTGTTTGCTGGGCAAGGTCTTACGCTTCTGCCCAGCACCATCCTCCAGCCCCTTACGCTTCTGCCCAGCATCCTCCTCCGGCTCCTTAGATGAGACGCTCCTACCTACCCCTGTGAAACTGGGATGGCAGGCAGCTGCTGCTGCACCTGGGTGGGAACCTGGCTTATCTGTTGGATGGGCATCCGGCTTATCCCTTGGGTGGGAATCTGGCTTATCCGTTGGGTGGGAATCTCACTAGCATTTCCCTAGCCTGGCTGAGATCTCCTAAACTCTGCCTCCCAAGTAACTGCAGGCTTGAGTCACCACTGTCCACTACATGTCTGTTTTGTTCCTTTAAATATGTGTGTGCATGTTACCTAGTCTTTAGTATTCTGTGATAGCACTATGTAACAGACTAGACACCATATTAAACACCATCGTGCTCAAAGGTTCATTCTTTAAGACAGAGTCCCAGATGTGAGCCTGCCTTGAGCCAGTGCTGGAAGCACTTCAGATCCTTCACCGCAGGGCACCTGGTCACATGTGGAGTGAGCGGCCGGGTGACAGGGAAGCCCTCCCATCCATGTCCGTTCTCGGGTGAGGAGAGCAACACAAAAATGACTTTCCTAGTACAGACTGTCAGGGTGTGCCGTGCGGCTACAACATCTTCAATGGTGTGAGGCAGGCCCCAAGGTCACACCCCTGCGTCCCTTGGAAAGCCTCGCAGCAACCTCTCCCAAAAGGAGTGTTCCCCGTATCAAAGGCAGAAAATTACTAGTCAGTGAGCAGGTTGTCCTGGGTCCCAGATGGCCACCTTTCCATGCCAATGAGGCCTTGCACACCGGACACTTGTGACACCACCCCGGAATGATGGAACCCACACTGTGTGTCCATTTTTGTACACTGGCTAACCTTTCTTGATCACTGATTTGAATATTACTTTTCTCAATCTTCAAGACTTTCTGAATGCTTAACTTCTTGTAGCCTTAGGCAAAAACATTATCATTCCAGTTCTTTAGAGACAACTAGATTGAGGGACTCTAATAAACCAGACAGTGAACAAATAACATTAAAAAAAATTGTGTTGACCTCTCTAGCACTCAGACAACCTGGGGAGGAAGATAGAGCACAGGGTACACGTGACATGCAAAGAAAGGCAGAAGTCAATCACACGTGGGAAACCACTGTAGTCCACATACTGACAACGGGTCAGAATCCAGGCTGTGAAAATACATCTGATCATCAGCAAGAAAAAGACAACCAGTAGACTCTTAGGCCAAAAACCTATGAACAGGCATTTCGCAGAGAACAGTCACAAGTGGCAACGTAAAAGCATGCTGAAGTTCACTGCCAATCCCAGAAATGCAAACTGCAATCACACAGAGATACACTGTCTATCCCGTGGGTCAGCAACTGTTAGTAGTGCGGTTGCACCAGGTTTGGGTTATGATGTAGATCAGCTGATAGGAGGGTAATCTGCTTTAACCACCTTTACAAAGCAGTTGCTATCTTGTAGCACTGAGCACTGACAGTCCAATAGTCCTGCCCCGGAGCACACACCGGGGAGACATGGTCAGACGTGGGTGCTGGCAGCCATGTACATGTGACCAAGCTGCAGTCCTGGCAAATGCTGGGAACCAATAAATGCCCACTGACAAGGGGGTAAGAAAGTGTAACATCAAACTGTGGAGAAGTCGCATGAGCAAGTGCCATTCTGCACTGAAAGTGAATGAGCTCCGGCCAAACATAGCAACGTCGATGATTTACAGCCACAAGATTCCCACAGAAGGGCAGATCTCAGACACACAGCACAGCACCCTCGCTAACAACACTGAGGGATTTCTTGTTGAGAAACGCGAAGGTCTGTGGTCAAGGCAGGAAATGGTAAGTGTGAATTTTGGCGTAGTGATAAGGCCAGGGCCTGGTGAGGGGGAAGTCTAGTGCTGGCCAGGAGAGCAGGGCCGAGGAGCGGTGCTGGGGCTGTGACGTGATCGTCTCCGGAGGGTGGTGGTCAAGTGTCCACCTGGGCTTCCATGTTGTAACCCAGGAATCCTTTAGTGGGCCTCAAATAACACGTAATAAGGAGAGGAAGGAAAGGAGAGAAGGAGGGAGGGAGAGAGGAATGAAGAAAGGGATGGAGGGATGGAGGGACAGAGGGAAGGAAGGAAGGAGGGAGGGAGGGAGGAAGGGAGGGAGGGAGAGGAAGAAGGAGGAAGGGAAGGAAAAAAGTTATTAGAAGGAAATCAGTTTGCTTCTTTAATCTACCTCAGTAAAAACACCAAAGCCGTCTAGTGCACCAAGTCTGTCGAGGAAGATGAAGGACTTACATTTTCTTTGTGGACCTTTGTGAGGGCCACGAAAGCATGTTGCGTGCCCTCAGACAGCAGTCCACAGGTGTCACCTCTGCCTGTGACCACAAGCCCGGGTCCGGGGCAGAGGACCTGCCGGGCGAGCGGCGCCAGTGCTCGGGAGATGCAGCTGGCACCCTCCTTCTCACAACGATTCCACTAAAACTCCAGCAGGAGTTTACACTCCAAGCCAGGACGGAAGGGCAGAAACCGAACATGGCTAAAATAAACTATAAGAAGCAATGTCCTGGGGGACCACAGACAGCCAGGACTAGGATCCCTGAGGTGGGGGGACAAGGTGAACCATCAGCCCACGGGCCACCCCAAAATTCAGATGGACGCCTCAAGGTAAGGATAAGAACAAAAAGCCACGAATCCGGGAGTACACGAGCGGAGAGGAAGGCTCCTCCTATTGAGAGCTGTGGGCATCAGGACAGCCTCTGCCCCATGTCCTGGGCTGCAGCCTAGAAAGTAGTGATTACCACACTCGACAGAGCTGGGAAGAGCTGTGTCCTCATCAGGCAAAGATCATAGAGCTGCTTTATTTCATACCCAGGTGTTCCTCAGCTCAGAGTGGAGTTATGACTCAACAAAGCCACGGAACCGCCAACTGAACCAACACAAGTCTGGGGCTGCGTAGGTATCTATATGTACACACACACACACACACACACTGCATACCGTGTATACCTACTCACCTCAACAGTCAGGCTAATGCTTCTATAGACTACACCCTGTATCAGAACCAACCTCACAAAGTGCAAAAGCAAGCTTTGAGGAGAGATACATTCTTTCAACTCATAGTGTAGCAAGAACATTTAGTCCAAAACTCATTATTAAAAATTCAACAATCACAATAAAAAAATAAAAATTCAACAATAACACACAACAACAAAATTATCAATGTCAGCTATCTGATAAAAAAAATTAACACACAAAGAAGCAGCAGGAAAGTATAATCCACACCCAGGGGGAAAAATTCAATGGAACCAAACCAAAACAGAGAGGAGAGGAGGAGAAGAAACAAGACAAATATAAAACACCTATAAGTGACTCTTACAGAGGTGAAAATACATTGTTTAAAATAAGAAAAACACCTAATGTGATTAACATATTATATAGAGTAAAAGGAAAAAAAGTCACAATGAAAGCATACAACTGTGAAATTAGTCCTTCCAGAGAGAGAATGAGATACAAAAACATCAGAGAGGCAGAGAAAGTTTCAAGCCTCACAAAGTGAACGAGCTTCCCAGATAGAGGAAGGATCTGAAGAAATAATAAATGCACTAATGAAAAGCCTACATTAATACATGCAAGAAGCTCAATACACCCAAACAGAAGAAACATAAAGACAACTACACCAAGGCCAGTAACCAAATTACCAAGCCAAACCCTTAAAGGTGGCTGGACAGAGCTGGGTAGCTGCAGAGGGAATTTCACAAAATGGAATGATTTTAAGAGAGACAGCAAACTGTTCATCAGAAGTTAAGAACAGCAGGCCACAATGGAACGTCTAGAATGTGGATCCAGAATTCCTTATTTAGTGACTTCTTTTCAGGAGTGCTGGTGAAACAAAAGTTTTTCCAAAAAGAAAAAACTGGGTGCCAGGAGCTCACACCTGTAATCCTAGCTACACAGGAGGCTAAGATCTGAGGATCACATTTCAAAGCCAACGCAGTCAGGGAAGTCCTTGAGACTCTCATCTCCAATAAACTACTCAAAAAAGCCGGAAGTGGCACTGTGGCTCAAGTGGTAGAGTGCTAGCCTTGAGCAAAAGAAGCTCAGGGGCAGCGTCCAGGCTCAGAGTTTAAGCTCCAGGACTGGCAAAAAAAAAAAAAAAAAAGCAAAAACAAAAGCAGGATAATCTGTACCCCAGCAGGCTTGTCTTTAAGAAATTTCAGTGCAAGTTTTTTGAGTGCAAAATTATTATAGGATACTAGATTGAATTTTAGGATCTATAATAAGGAATAAATAATTCAAAAATGGAAAATGGGTAAATACATGTTGAATTTTTTTTTCTGGTTTCAGTCTCCTTAAAAGGTAACTGATAGCTTGCAAAAAAATAGTTACATATTTTGGTGTTTATCTCACATGCAGCAATAAAGTGAAATATAACAAAAAGAAAAGAATGCACGAGGTTGAAGACATTGTAAAGCACATAGGTTACACACCAAGCCACCATACCAGGCTTGCAACTTTAATTCTGTATGCGGTAAACAGTGATATAGTTGGTGTATTTTCACGTTTGAGAACCTAAACCACTGTGAAGTGAGAATTTTTGAGAAAAAAGCATCCATACTGAACATGTACATGTCTTCTTATGATTTCCTGATATTTGCACATTGTTAGTTATTATTCATGATCTAGAGATGATTTAAAGTATAAGGGATGTATGAGCAAATGCTGTACCTCTATGTATAGAGAACTGAGCATCTTTGCAGTCTGGTACCCAAGAGAAGTCCGGAACAAGCATCTCAAGCCCACTGCATGTAACTCACATGAGCTCTTTGGTATCACAAGGGATAAAAAGCACACACAAGATCCAAGACCAGACCACATGCGGATGCCTGGCTTGGGGGAAGCCTGCCTGCCGTCTCCAGGGCTCTACCAGTGGAGCACCCGGTCTGCTGTTACAGAATCCTTTCCAGTACGCCCACCTCTACCACCAACCTGCACCAATTCCTCTCAAAACCGGGAAGAACTCTCTAGAAGAGAGCTCCATCAAGTTACACTGCCAACTTCCCACCATGTCTGCCCAGGCTGAGGGTACAACGAGGCAAAGAAAAAAAATCCTAGGACATAGCAAATCAGCACAGGAATACAATTCCATACAAAAACATTTAAAATACATTAGATTTTGGTCAAGATGAAAGACAAAAAAAAAAAAATCAAACAATCTATTCTAATTGGGTTCCCATGGTAACTGTGCAATTGGGTTTTTCAATATAACATCCCAGAGGCCCAATGCACACTCATAAAATATACTTCCAACAGCCCAGATTGTTTTCTACATTACCACATTCCCAGGAAGATCAATTACTATACATCCCCACCCTAACTATTAGTGGCAGGAGACTCTAACACTGTCTGCACATTAGCGTAAGTTATGTGAGGAACTCTATATGTCACAGTAATTATTTAAGACTAATCAGATACTTCAGATACATCAAACATGTTCTGAGTAATAAACCAATAGGAATGTTGTCATGAAGTTGTGTTTATGAAATGCAAGGAATCAGACCCAACTCCATGCCAGACCATTATGCTGCTCTTATTGATTCTGAGGATACGCAGAATCAATCATTAATAATTACATTATACAATGACCCTCAAGGTTAATCATATTCTTAGAGACTCTCACTGTGGAATTAAGCAACAAATATAGCTGCTAATAAATAAATAAATTCAAATCCATGTTCTATATCATAACAGCACAACACACCACCCAGTGTGGTTCACTGCCTAGGGTCTTGGCTGACCACCAGAGATCTTTCTCCTGGGTACACTGGGCCCCTGAGGCCGACTGCAGGGCACAGTGTTTTGCCACATCGGGATATCCCACACCCTGGGGCCTGGAGGCCAGGATACTCCCAAATACGCCTGAGTTTTTCTATGCAACCAGTCTAAAACTATCCACTGTTCCGATGCATTCTGTAGATCTACAACCCACAGCATGAACTGGTGAGGTAGGCAGAAGTAGATCTCCTACCCGTATAGCTTCCCAGGGATGGTGTGGATGAAACACAGACATGCCTGGCAGCCACAGGCATGGCCTGCAGCCTTTCAGGAAGACACGGTGGCTGGGGTCCGCTCGACTGAGCTCGGCGAGCATTCTGAAAGGGCCCATGCTGTTCTGCAGACCTGCAGCAGAAGTCCACGCGCTGAAGACCGCCTGCTGCCTGCTGCCGTCTCCAGGAACCACGGGTCTGTGCCAACCGCTCGGCAGCCCTCCTCCCTGGCTCTGAGGGCATCCTGCCAGTCATGGGTGCCCACGGACGCCCATCACTGCCCTGCCTGCTGCAGCCCTTTTCGGAGTCCCTGACGTTCTGTGACCAGTCTGGGGGCCCGCTCATGCTGCTTCCTCTTATTCCCGTACACGCTCACCCCCGCGGGATGCCAGGGACTGAACTAGCATGGGGACTCCTCAGTATGGTCTAATTAGTGATCCTCGCCTCCCCACCCCACCTTCACACGCGACCCCAGGGAGTCTTATGGTTTTGAAATCAGACGCCTTGGTTTTGCCCGGATCTTGGTCAGCATGGCTGCCGGAGCACAACCCCACAGTGGAGGCTGGAACGAGGCGCGCTGAGCAGCTCTGAGGTGGGAGCAGGCAAAGTTCACAGGGAAACAGAGGTCGCGCCCGCCCCCCAGGCAGCAGCTGGCTCCCTGCTGCGTCCTCCTGTGGGTACAGGCATCTCCCTTCCCTGCCCAGCCTGTGAGAGCAGGAATCTGCTATGGCCTTGTTTTACCCCAGCAACCTCCTATGGGGACCGTTCGCCAAATACAGACACACAGGAGACACGCCCTCCGAGTCTGGGGACATACTGAGGGACACAGTCCCCTTGCTGGGCAGAAGACCACAGTGGTGGTCACTGGTGGCCAGCAGGGTTAATCTAATCTTCTATCTATGTAAGTGTGGGCTGGAAATACCAGCAGTCCCGTCGTAGAAGCTGCCTTTGCCAGCCTCCCCGATGTGACCCAAGAGGACTCGGCTTCCACCAGCACCTACCAGGCCCCAGCCCCGCTCCACAGGGAGACGGGCAGCTGGAGGAGGCAGAGGAATGCGTTCATCAGCACAACCCCCGCATCCATCTGCCTCGACAGCTTAATCTGATGCCAACACAATGGTGACAGAAACAAATTTTTCTGCACAATAAAGAATAGTACACAAGGGTTTACTTGGGATAGCTGGCTAAATTCAGTAACTCTTGGAAATACATCATTTCTTTTCTTTGCCCATTACTCTAGAAACTTCCCCTTGAGTGCTAAAAGCCTTACTAATAAGAGCGGCAGCATGCCCATCACAGCGCCCAGCGCCACTGTGCTAAGGATGTGACATGCTTTCGCATTTGATTCCCTGTCATCCGACACACAGCCATCACTGCTGGCGCTGCTTTCACTAGATGACACTCTCAGAACACTCTGACTCTTAAGCCCCATTTCCAAGGAACTTCTCCAAGCTCTGACTTTAAACACCAGAGAACTGCCTGGGCCTGTAATGCCTGCTGGCCTCCATGCTGGGTCCTTCCAACACACACACACACACACACACACACACACACACACACACACACACACACACACACACACACACACACACACACACACACACACACACACACACACACACACACACACACACACCATCCAGGACCCCTCCCTCAGGTGCTGTTCTTCTCCTGGGAATCTCCCCAGATCTCCCTCAATGTCTGCCTAAACCTCTCTACTCAGAGGCACCTGCCTTCCACACTGCTGCGGTCTGGCTAGGAACGAGCAGCTCCAACAAAAGGCTCTTGTGTGGACATTCGGTCCCCAGCTGGTAGAACCAGCGACTGAGTGGTGATTGGCTCCCGAGGTCTCTGACCTCATCAGCGGACACACCGAATGATGGATGTATACATGATAGCATGACTGAGAGGAGGTCGCCCACGAAGGACATGCCATGTCCCTACTCCCATTGAGTCTCCCCTCCCCCCCAGCCCCTCGGCGTCCTGCCTGTGGTGGGGTAAGAAACCGCTCCGTGACACCTCCCACCATGCCGTTCTGTGTCGCCATGGCCCAGAAGAGGTGCAGCCAGCCAAGCATGGGCTGTCACTTCTGAAATTGGGAGCCAAAACAAACCCTTCCTCCCTTGCCACCACTAATGACTCTGCCTACCAAAATCCAAATTCTCTGTCTGCCACTGCTTTCCAGGCCCTTCCCTCTGTGGCTATCGGGTGGCCTCGCTCCTCACAGGAGCAGAGCAGGAGCGCCTGGGAGACAAGCCTCCCCCCCCCCCCCCCCCCCCCCCCCCCCCGCAAGTCCTCTGGGGCTCAAGCTTGCCTCTCACAGTGGGGGTGGAGAGCCTCAGGTCTGCAGCTCGGCTCAGCAGGGCTTGGAGGCGGGGCTCCATGGAGGGCTCTGGGGCTGAGCCTTGGAAATGGACTGCTTTCCCACGGAGTGAGTCTGCCATTGACCTTCAGCCCTCTTTGTCCTCTTTCACAGGTGCCCACGGCCCTCTGCTCTCCACGGTAAGGCCACACTGTGCACTTCCAGCTCAGCACTGCGAGCAAAGAGAAACCTCTGCCCTTCCCAGTGACTCAGTCTCCAGGAATTTCACTACAGCAACCGCAATCAGGCTAAGGCAGGGTGCGAGGCCGGGAGGAGGCGTGCCCCGGTGCCCTGGGAGGGTGCCCACCACTGCTGGGGCACCAGAGGCCCCCACAGAGACACGCTCAAGCGTACCAGCGTGAATTGCTACCATTTCCCATGGTCTTTAGGGGAAGGAAACACACACTTTATGTTTAATTTGCATTCTGATGTGACTGTACGCCTGAAACTTGACGGTGTGATTTTAAAGATTCCATGGTCGCCTGCAGGAAGCACAGGTGCCCCCCATGGGGTGCAGGCTGGGGGCCAGGTGCCCGTTAATGAGCAGGCTTCCTGCTGACAGTCCTGCCTGAATGAACAGCTCCAATCAGGCAGTCTCCTGCCCTGGGGGCCACGCTCCAGGCAAGGCAGAGGGACCCGGGAACCTTCCAGAGCCAGAGAGCCCTCTCCGCCTGCCCCCAAGTCCACAGAGAAGGCATCGACAGGAACATCTGCTTCTTCCTCAATGAGCAAGCTCCTCTTAACTCGGTCACTTCCTCTCACTCCACGCACCACACAGCCTGCCTGGTACACATCCTCCCAGCCTGTCCCCTCCCCTCCTTCCAGGCCCTTGTACCCACCTTCCTCTTCTTCCTATCTGGTGATACAAAGTGAACTTTATAACACGCACCGACGGCCCAGGGGCCCCCATGCACGCATGCCCAGAGCAAAGACACCACATGTGGCACTGGCCCAGGCCTCGCCGGCCTCTGCTTTGGTTTCCTTCGTGGCCTCCCTCACGCCCTCCTCAAACATCAGGGCTTGCAGACAGGCCCCCAGACACACCCGAGTCCACGCTCCTGCAGCGTGGGCCTCTCAGGGAAACCACCCACATTGCCCACCGAGGCTCTGACCTAAATCAGATGAGGGTCCCACAGAGATGTGGGAAACCCCAGTGAAGTCTTGGAACGTTCCCCATGCTTCTTCTTGTTCCATGACCATGGCCCTGGACCGCCCAATGGAGTGTGGAGCCGCATGGATGGCAAGGCACCCACAGACCGGAGAGGGGCACCCCAGAACTACATCACAGAGAAGGGCCCCCAGAACTACATCACAGACAGAGAGGGGCCCCTAGGACTGCATCACAGACAGGAGAGGGGCAGCCAGGACTACATCACAGACAGGAGAGGGGCCCCCCAGGACTGCATCACAGACAGGAGAGGGGGCCCCCCAGGACTGCATCACAGACAGGAGAGGGGCCCCCCAGGACTGCATCACAGACAGGAGAGGGGCCCCCCAGGACTGCATCACAGACAGGAGAGGGCCCCCAGGATTGCATCACAGACAGAGAGGAGCCCCCCAGGACTGCATCACAGACAGGAGAGGGGCACCCCAGGACTACATCACAGACAGAGAGGATCACCCCAGGACTGCATCACAGACAGAGAGGGGCACCCCAGGACTGCATCACAGACAGGAGAGGGGCACCCCAGGACTGCATCACAGACAGGAGAGGGGCATCCCAGGACTGCATCACAGACAGAGAGGGGCCCCCCCAGGACTGCATCACAGACAGAGAGGGGCACCCCAGGACTGCATCACAGACAGAGAGGGGCACCCCAGGACTACATCACAGACAGGAGAGGGGCACCCCAGGACTACATCACAGACAGAGAGGGGCACCCCAGGACTGCATCACAGACAGAGAGGGGCACCCCAGGACTGCATCACAGACAGAGAGGGGCACCCCAGGACTACATCACAGACAGGAGAGGGGCACCCCAGGACTGCATCACAGACAGAGAGGGGCCCCCCAGGACTGCATCACAGACAGGAGAGGGGTAGCCCAGGACTACATCACAGACAGGAGAGGGGGCACCCCAGGACTGCATCACAGACAGAGAGGGGCCCCCCAGGACTACATCACAGACAGGAGAGGGGCACCCCAGGACTGCATCACAGACAGGAGAGGGGCATCCCAGGACTGCATCACAGACAGAGAGGGGCCCCCCCAGGACTACATCACAGACAGAGAGGGGCACCCCAGGACTGCATCACAGACAGAGAGGGCACCCCAGGACTGCATCACAGACAGAGAGGGGCACCCCAGGACTACATCACAGACAGGAGAGGGGGCACCCCAGGACTGCATCACAGACAGAGGGGCCCCCCAGGACTACATCACAGACAGAGAGGATCACCCCAGGACTGCATCACAGACAGAGAGGGGCACCCCAGGACTACATCACAGACAGAGAGGATCACCCCAGGACTGCATCACAGACAGAGAGGGGCCCCCCAGGACTGCATCACAGACAGGAGAGGGGCCCCCCAGGACTGCATCACAGACAGAGAGGGGCCCCCCAGGACTGCATCACAGACAGAGAGGGGCCCCCCAGGACTGCATCACAGACAGGAGAGGGGCACCCCAGGACTACATCACAGACAGAGAGGATCACCCCAGGACTGTATCACAGACAGAGAGGGGCACCCCAGGACTGCATCACAGACAGGAGAGGGGCCCCCCAGGACTGCATCACAGAGAGGGGCCCCCCAGGACTGCATCACAGACAGGAGAGGGGCAGCCAGGACTGCATCACAGACAGGAGAGGGGCAGCCAGGACTACATCACAGACAGAGAGGGGCCCCTAGGACTGCATCACAGACAGAGAGGGGCACCCCAGGACTACATCACAGAGAGGGGCCCCCCAGGACTACATCACAGACAGGAGAGGGGCACCCCAGGACTGCATCACAGACAGGAGAGGGGCCCCTAGGACTGCATCACAGACAGGAGTGGGGCCCCCCAGGACTGCATCACAGACAGGAGAGGGGCAGCCAGGACTACATCACAGACAGAGAGGGGCCCCCCAGGACTGCATCACAGACAGGAGAGGGGCCCCCCAGGACTGCATCACAGACAGGAGAGGGGCAGCCAGGACTACATCACAGACAGAGAGGGGCCCCTAGGACTGCATTACAGACAGAGAGGGGCACCCCAGGACTACATCACAGAGAGGGGCCCCCCAGGACTACATCACAGACAGAGAGGGGCCCCCAGGACTGCATCACAGACAGGAGAGGGGCCCCCCAGGACTGCATCACAGACAGGAGAGGGGCACCCCAGGACTGCATCACAGACAGAGTAGAGCACCCCAGGACTGTATCACAGACAGAGAGGGGCCCCCCAGGACTGTATCACAGACAGAGAGGGGCCCCCCAGGACTGCATGCCCGTACCTGCCATGGCACTGCCTGTCCCCTAGCTTGGTGCTGAGCACCCTCAAACAGGTGCAGATGTGGAGGCTGGTTTTTCGCACAATGCCTGGTGACACTGGTGTTCAAAAACCTTAACCAAATTCACAAGTGTGTGTGTATTTGTGCCCTATCTTTCCCCCCAAGAGACTCCAAGTGCCTTCTCGTCCTCCCTGCCTTTCAGAGGTAACAAGGCACAGTGGTAGAAAAGAAATAACAAATAGTAATCATGCTATTCAGTATACATCATGTGGAAAATGAACTGTGTAACTTGTGGGCAGGAATGGGAGACAGGAGAAGGAAACTGAGGTAAAATGAAGGAAGGGGTGACACTATCCAAAAAAGGAAAACAAAGACATACACATTACGTGACTTAAAAAGTGGTAACTCCTCTGTATAACACTGTAACAATAGCACTAAAAACATCTTTAAATAATTCACTTAAAAGAAAAAAAAAAAGAATGCCAAGGTTTTGGTAACATCTGCATCTTTTGTCCTAACCACGAAAACAAAACCCCAAAGTGATGAGCTCGTATTGCATTTGAACAGACTCGCCCTTACCCACCTCTAAGGAGCAACAAAAATGTCCACAGAACCACCTGGGCAGACAACACTGAGCAATGGTGGCAGCAGGAAGATCCAGCCAGAAGGGCGCTGGTCTGGGCTGGAAGGCACTCCCTACCGCTGACCCTTAAGAATTCCTGAAAGGGCTCAAGTGCTGGGGGGTAGGGTGCAGGGGGGGGGGCACGGGGGACTGCCAAAATCCCCCCAAGAAGCCTGGAGAAACAGAAGTCTCTGAGCTCCAATCCTCACTTGTGCCGACGGCCGTACAACCTGCCCTGGGCCAGCTCTTTCAGGAATTCTGCTACCAGTCAGCTCAGGCCACCTCTGGGACAGGAGCCTCCATTGCTGCCCAAGAAAACTCTACTACACTCGGGGACCGAGCCCAAGAGTCAGCGCATCCAACCTTGCCTACACATCATCCTTTGGTCTGAGAGTAAAACAGCTAAAGAGTTCACAAACAAATGAGAAATAATTACCCATCGTTTATTACATCTCCACATCTATGTCCCCTCTCCTACCCTGCCCTGAGCCTCGTTCCCGCTCTTTTCCCACTCTACGATCTGATGCTGAGGTCGCCCAGTCTGTCAATAAAGTCAGAGTTTTCTAAACTACTATCCATATGACTCAATTTGTCAGTAAAAACTGCCATGCACACTGTGCTTCAGAAAAAAATAAATGTCCATAAATGCATTATTGCAACTGGCAGATCGATGTCTATAATAAAAACAAATAGATTTAACAAGTGCCTGCTTTTACGAGCCACACCATTGGTGGGCTTTGCATTCAGTGTCACCTCAGACTTTTGGGAATGGGCCACGGGACCAGATACCGTACTGACTGCACACGTGCTCCAGGAAAGAAATTACTTGAGCACGGAAATCTCAGAAGTAGTAGTGTGGACACAGTGGGCATTTACTGCTCTCATGGTGACACACATCCTCTCAGGACGGCAAATGTAACAGCTGTACGGAGATGCGTCTATAGAATTAACTGGCTCGACAACACCTACTTCACAGGCCAAATGAGCCACCCCCAGCGGGAGCGGGGGGGGGGGGGGGGGGGAGGGGTACAGCCCCTCCTCTGCTGCACAGCCACTGAAAACTCATGTCTCAGCATGCAGCATGTGGCCCCTGGGGTCAACTGCTAGCCCGTGGCCTGGGTGGGCTGTTTACTTAGCGGACAGACTTGGGAGAATGTCACACAGGAAGGCCTAGCCACTGGACACCACACAGTCTGCGGCCCCTTGACAGGTGAGCCACATCTGACAAAGCCACTTTGATCCCTTCAAGGGTGAAGACCAATCACCATCAGAGAGATCCTTCTGCAGTTATAGGAAAAGGAAGTCGTTCATTATGTTCCACACACCCCTGAAACAGTTTTCCTCAAACCATGTAGCCTGCCGACAGAAAAGGTGTTAAGACTGCCTTTGTTCTTGCTGTTTTTTAAATTAAAAAATAAAAACAACAAACCTAGATTATTTCTATAGTCAACAGATATGCAACCATTACTCAAATGCCAAAAAACACGCTACGCAGTATTTAGGCCACCAAAGTGAGTTTCTCATTTCTAGCTGCTTATGCCCAGGACAGGTTACCACAGCAAATAGAATGGGAATGTCAGTCATGTCAACCAAGAGAGAACCAGCCTTCTGCAAGGCTCTAACATCCCCCTAACACACGTGCATGTGTGCGCACGCGTGCACACAGAGCCTTGCCTCTTACTTCCACTTCACTTCAGACAAGAGCAGGGGTTGGGCTGCGCTGGCTTGTCCAGAGCCTGTGAGCAGGCTGAAAGGAACCTGCGCTCTCCCAGGGCAAGGTATGCTTTCCGTCTCTGATTTGAAAACCTTTAGGTTTTATTTAAATAATAATCTGGAAGAGGCCAGCTCTTTCACAAAGAACTGTTATGGGCAGCTACCAACCCATGAAAAAGGAGTCAGGGAAGGCTGTGGCAGTGGCTCCTCTCAGGCTTTTCAGAGCCCGAGACTGTGGATCTCCTTTAGTGACCTGAGAGCCAGCTGGAAATCAAAGGCCTGGGGCTGGCAGTCCAAGGGTGGTCTTCATACCACTCCCTCCAGGGGTAGCTTTCACACACGAAAGGCTGCTGAGCAGGGTCAGAGGGATGTGTGAGAAGAAACAGAACAAACAGGCCTGGGTTTTCCATGGTTTGGTTTGCAATGTCTCTACTTTACCATGTGTGCTAGGACCAGACTGCCACTGGACACTGTGCTCTGAGCTCTGACTCTGGATCTTTCCCTGGGTGTGTGATACAGAGAGGCTGCTTTCTCTGAGCCCACAGGCAGGACAAGCCATGGACTCCTTGGTGCCCTGCAGGGGTTAGAAATGTGCAGTGCATTTCTGACATCCTTGAGGGCATGAATTCCAAAGGGACAGTTCAAGAGCCTTGATGGTTGAAGCTACTAGCTCCTACATGGTTGCCCCCTGCAAGTGAAGAAAACGATGACAATTTAGTAAGTTGGTCCTATTAGCAAATGCTGAGAAACATGGTTTGGTTTCTAACAAAGGATGGAGGCAAGTTCTTCTGGGGTTTTCCCTACCCCATTAGCTACATGAGGGTCACAGAAGGCCCTAACTAAGACACATGGAGAAGTTCAAGTCCAGTGAGGAAAGGCAGGTAGAGTCTCAAGGACCACCGAAGGGCACCCTAAGAACCTTATCCTTTTCCCTCAGAGGAAGAGAGTGATCAAGCATCTTAACAGCTGAGCAAGACTGAATGGACAACTAATGTGTACCTAGGGCTTTATTTCTTTTTACCTTGCCAACAATGAAACCTTTCTTGGATTAAATTCAGTTATTTTGGTACAGATTGTTTCTCCCCGATGAAAGGAATATTTACATTGAAAAATACCTTAGAACAGGTAGGTACTGGTGACTCACACCTCTAATCCTAGCTACTCTGGAGACTGAGATCCCTGAGGATCACAATTCAAGGCCAGCCCAAGCAGGGAAAGTCCATGAGACTGTTAGTTCCAAGTAATCACAGAAAAAGCTGGAAGTGGATAGTGACTTGAGTGGTAGAGCACTAGCATGGAGCTCAGAGACAGCACCTGGGCCCAGAGTTCAAGCCCCAGGACCATTCCCCCCCCCCCCCCCCACACACACACAAAACACTTTCTTAGTATACTTCAGTCCTAGTTCCTCTAGTGCCCAGACTATAAAATATACTCCTACTATGAAATTCTAACTCAAGATGGGGAACCCAGGAAGAGAGGAAACCCCTGCGAGCATAGGTCCACTCTCCCCTGCCACTTGCAGAGGTCCTGGCAGACGCCCCAAGAAAGCAAATTCCCACAATCCTACCAGTTGTGCTCCTGATACAGTTTTCTTCCAAGTGCTCCTCTCCTTCAAGAGGACCTAAGCCTCTCCTTAGTGTCCGGTCCATTTTAAGATCCATCACAGTAACCATATGATGTCCCAGCACCACCTCTGGGCACCAAGGAAGAGGAAGAGGAGGGTCTGGGAGTCTGTCTCCACAGCTGCCTGTTTAATAACCAGTGTAACTCTTAGCTTTAGGGTAGACAGCTCACCTTTGGCTCAAACCGCTCCCCTGTGTCTTGCATGGGTCCAGCCAGGCCAGTGGTGAGCACGCGCGCGCACACACACGTACACACACACACACCCCAATCTTGCTTTCCAGGACCGAAAGCCAGCTCCTGGGCTGAGCCATGCTGAGATCTGAGGCAATGGTGAACTCGGAGTGAGCAATGCCTAGTTTAGAAATTACTCTACTGTATTATCTCCGGCTTGGGAATTATGGTGTCGAGTGTGAATGGCTCTCCAACCCCACTTGTTTACTTAAGTGTTTATGGACGCAATTAGGCGTAATGCACACAAACACACCAGCCTGAGAGGGGAGACCTGAACTCGCCATCCTCCTGCTCCTGCGGAGGTGACAGGGTTCTGCCCAGGGCACAGACCCAGGCCCGCCAGGAGGGCCTGAGCGGGGGCTTCTGGAAGTTTCCCGGAAGGCGGGCGGAGAGGCCTGCGCGCTCGGGTCAGTGGCGGTGCAGGCACGCGGCAGGCAGGCGCAGGAAGTCCCCGCACCGGGTCCCGCAGGTGTGGAGGCTGGAGGTGCACGCAGGGGGCGGCCACGACCGCACGCGCCCCGGGCCGGCCAGCGCCGCGCATGGTCCCGCATCCCAGGCCCAGGGAGGCACGCCCGAAACACACCTGGGCGCCCGGGGCCTGTCCTCCAGGAGGGCCGGGCGCGCTGGGGCCGCTCGGGGCTGCGGACGTCCCCGGGCCCGCTCTCTCCCGAGGGAGAGCCCGCGCTGCGCACGGGGCGAGGAACCCACGCACTCACCGGCCTGCAAACCGCGCGGAACTCCAGGACCTGCGCGCGGGACGCCCAGGCCCGCACGAGCTGGGGGCGGGGCCTGGGGGCGTGCCAGAGCGCCTGGGGGCGGGGCCGAGGGCGCGGGGGCGTGCCAGAGCGTCTGGGGGCGGGGCCGAGGGCGCGGGGGCCTGCCAGAGCGCCTGGGGGCGGGGCCGAGGGCCAGAGCGCCTGGGGGCGGGGCCGAGGGCGCGGGGGCGGAGCTGAGCCCGAGATAGGGATGGGAGCCAAGGCAAAGGACAGCGTAGGGGGCGTGGTCTAGGCGCGTGGGGCGGAGCCTCTGGGAGGTGGAGCCACAAACTGCCGGAAGCTCAGCCGAGAGCTTGGGGCGGGCTCCTGGCGCTGCGAGCATGCTCCGTGAGCGGCGCCCGGCTTCCGTTCTGCGCAGGCTCACTGAGCAGCCGCGGTCGTCCAGGCCTGGTTCTGTTTCCCCGCCCTGCCCCGCCCCGCCGGCCCAAAGCTCAGGCTTGCACAGCCCTTCCGGCTCCCCGGAGGCCACGCCTGGCCTTCCCAGCTCGGTGCCTCAGTGTGCCCGCTCCTGCCGGACAGGTAGTATGGACGCCAAGACAGACCACCGTCCTCCGCGGGACCGGGCCACAGTCCTGTGACTGACTCAGTAGGCCCGGCTGACCGCGCTGGTCCACCGACCTGGCAGCCTGGCCCGGCGCGCGTGCCCTCGGTGTGCACAGGATCCCATCCCTCCTCCCCCCTTACGTGTGCACAGATGCCAGGCCCAGTGCCCCTCGGTGTGCACAGGATCCCGTCCCTCCTCCCCCCTCCCGTGTGCACAGATGCCAGGCCCAGGTGCCCCTGGGTGTGCACAGGATCCCATCCCTCCTCCCCCCTCCCGTATGCACAGATGCCAGGCCCAGGTGCCCCTGGGTGTGCACAGGATCCCATCCCTCCTCCCCCCTCCCGTGTGCACAGATGCCAGGCCCAGGTGCCCCTGGGTGTGCACAGGAACCCATCCCTCCTCCCCGTGTGCACAGATGCCAGGCCCAGGTGCCTCTGGGTGTGCACAGGATCCCGTCCCTCCTCCCCGTGTGCACAGATGCCAGGCCCAGTGCCCCTCGGTGTGCACAGGATCCTGTCCCCCCTCCCCGTGTGCACAGGTGCCAGGCCGGCCGCACGTGCCCTCGGTGTGCACAGGATCCCGTCCCCCCTCCCCGTGTGCACAGATGCCAGGCCCAGTGCCCCTCGGTATGCACAGGATCCTGTCCCTCCTCCCCCCTCCCGTGTGCACAGGTGCCAGGCCCAGGTGTCCCTGGGTGTGCACAGGATCCCGTCCCTCCTCCCCGTGTGCACAAGTGCCAGGCCCAGGTGCTCCTCGGTGTGCACAGGATCCCGTCCCTCCTCCCCCATGTGCACAGGTGCCAGGCATGGTGTGGACAGGAGAAGTCATGTTGGACTGCTAACCACCTCAGACGTGACTGGAGATGGGGTTATGACTGAAGTAAAAGAGGTCATGAGCCCCTGAACTAATCCCATAGGACTGTCCTTCTGTTCAAGTGAGGACCTACCTACACACCTGGACTCCCGAGGAGGCCTGGATAGTCCTTTTTCTAGAACCTTCAGAGTAACCCGCCCTACCACACCTGGATTTCAGACTTCTGGCCTCTGGGTAAATTATTATTATTGTTGTTGTTGTTATTATTATTATTATTTGTCAGTCATGGGGCCTGAACTCTGGGCCTGGGCACTGTCCCTCAGCTCTTCAACTCAAGGCTAGTGTTCTACCACTTGAGCCACAGCGCCACTTCTGGCTTTTTCTGCTTATGTGGTGCTGAGGAATTGAACACAGGGCTCATGCATGCAAGGCAAGCGCTCTACCACTGAGCCCCCTCCCCAGCCCCATGGGTAAATTATTTTAAGCCACCCAGTTTGTAGCACTTTGCTCTAGCACCTTAGGAAAAATGAGGACAGATCACATTATGTCTAACACTCTAAAAAGGAGGATGTGGGAATTGGTGATCTCAGGGTCCTGTCCCAGCTCCACCATGTGTTCTCAGCACCATGCTATGGGCACCCTAGGTTCTGTTCGTTTTATTATATAACTGTCTCCTCACCTCCAAGTCTGGTTGGATTTCTCAGTACTGTGACCTGAGGGGCCCGTGTATTAAAACCGTTGGTGAAGGAGTACAGAGCAGAACCTCAGCAGGTCTGCTATATGATGACCCGTCCACTGCCCACCGGGGACTGCTCTGAGCTGTGTTTGCCGTAGCTGCTGGTGGAAGACGAACTGAGTCCCGGGTACACAGCATGACCAAACCGAGGTGCTGCTTCTCTGGTGGGTCAGAGCACAGCCTCCAGGCGGCCCTCAGCAGATAAACTCAGGTGACAGGAGAGTCGGCCAACTCACATGGTCTACTGTAGGTCTGGCTCACCCAAGTTCTCGAATCCTTAATTATAAACTCTGTAAAGGGAATTAAAATAAGCTATCCCTGAACAGATAACCCATCTTTGTATTTTGGGATTTGCCTGTGACCACAGCTATTGGGTGATGGTACTTAAGCCTGGTCTCTTAGAGCCAGTGACTAGAGGATCCCACTGGAACTGGGATGCAAACAGAACCAAAATGGAGCCATACCAAGACTGCACCAGAGTGTCAACTCTGATCCTAAATGTGCTCTGAAGTACTTAAAGTTAACACATGAACCTTACACTAAAAATATCCGAAGTGTTTTAATATGAATCCCAGAGGATATTAGTCAGACTTCTCATTGCTGAGACAATGATCTGAGAAAAACAACTTAAAGGGAGGAATTACTTACTTTGGCTCATGATTCGGAGGTTTCTGGCTGGTTCTGTTGTTTCTGGGCTGTGGTGGGGCTAAACATTTTGTCAAGAAACGTCTGGCAGAGCTGAGCAGCTCCTCAGATGGCCAGTGGGAAGCAGAGAAAGAGGAAAGGACATCTTCTCGGAGCATGCTCCGGAGGCCCACATCCTCTAGCTAGGCCCCACTTGTACTTACTTGCCAATCATGCTATCAGATTATGAACCTATCAATGTCAGAACCTTCAAGATCCAATCACTACTCAAAATCTTACCATCTGGCAAACAAATCCCTAAGACTGGGGTGCACGTTTTATATTCAAACCATTTCATTGAACTATTAACAGAGAGAGCAAGACACAGAGACAGAGACACACACAGTGACCATCTCATGTTAACAGAGACCCACACTCTGTGGCTGTTTGAGTCCTGCCCTTCCGTGGGATCATTTCCATCAAGACTTCCCTAGGATTCATGCTCATCCTCACCTTCATGCCCTTCCTATTATTAAAGAAACACAGGCTGCTCCAGAGCACAGAGGTTGCCTGGTGCAAGGAACTGTCAGGAACACAGGATACATGGGGGGAGCTGGACCACAGTGCCCATCTGCTGCTCACTAGTCCTGGTGGCTTTTCTATGGGGTGACAGTGTTAGACTGAAGGGTGATGTTCCTTCTACACTTTTCCATCTTCAAAGTGGCTTTGAAAAAAAAAAAAAGAAAAGTGAGAAAAACCACTCAACTCTAGTCTGGACTGACTTCCTTAGGGGGCTCCTGGATTTTCATTAGATCAGCCAGCCTTCTTGTAGACACAGTGTTAATTTGCATAGTTTCTTTAAACATCCAAATGGGTACCTTTCAGGTTAAGCAAATGAATGTGATGTGTGATTGCTTCTAATGATTTGCAACCCAAGAAATTTGTTTGATAAGCCTCTCTCTCCAAGCTCCGTCGTGACATAGAGACCATTTACAGCAGAGCTGTCTCCAGTAGTCAAAGGTAATCCTTCCAACCCCACCTTTGGGAGATGAAGGGATTTTGTAACGATCACATAAAACCTTATGTCATTTGAAAGCCCAAAACTCCGGACAAACGTGCTGTGGTCGTGTAACAAGAGAACACAGCAGAGCGTGCCCACTTCAGTGTTTTGCATGTGATTTGCTTGTAGGAAAGTGTCTCCAGTGGAGGGCTTCCCCATTAACACAATCGATTTTTTTAGGCCTAGTGTTCCTGTATAGGCTGGAGCCAAGCCCCAGTCAGTGCCTCTGGCTGGGTGAGACTTGGAGAATACAGAGCACTGGGGAGCAGAAAGCCGGGAATGAGAAGGGGCCTGGGGAGCAGGGGGCACACTGTCTCTGCCCACACCCCGTCCCAGCTCATTCTCCCCAAGGCAGATGCCAGGCCGCCACTGCAGCAGGGGGGATACTATGCGCATGGGTCAGAAGCTCAGGGAGGATGGGGCTGTAGGCTCCACCCTCCTGCAGGGGGAGAGTGTGGTACCCCAGGCCTCATGGGCCTCGTGCCAGGAGGGCCTGGGAGCATCCCCTGAGATCTGAACTCCCCTCAGGTCCTTGTAGGGTCAGGAAGGGCAAGAAGACAGGACCTGCCCGCCTACCAGTCCAAAGACTCAGACGACTTGGAGGCTGCTGTAGTGGTGAGTGTGCTGTGAGGACCGGAGGCGACCCTGCTCAGAGCGCAGAGTTTGAGTTATGTATAGGCAGGAAGTGGGGTGTGCCCCGGGGAACAGTGAGCGAGCGGGGCCGTGGGGTGTCCAATGGGACCGTCCCTGCGCCCGCGTGCTGCCCTGTGTGGTCAGTGCCTCTGCCACCCCTCATACCCGGACCAGAGCTCCTGGGAAGCCAGGCTGGCTGCCGGGCGTGGAGGGCCGATGGAAGGAGAGGAGGAGAAACACCTGTGCATGCAGAACTGCGGTCATTTGTGAAATTTCGATGCCGTTGCCCAGTCATTGTCAGACAGGAAGGCACCCAAGCCCTATAGCTCTTCCTCCCCAATGGTGCCCACTTTAGAGAACTGAGCAGCCAGTAAGTCCTGTGGCTCTTCAGCTGTATTTGGATAAATTAACTCAGAGAACCACCTCTGCCCATTGGAACATTTGGGAGACATTTTCCAACCCTCCTGGCCTACTACTGAGTGTCAAGCAACTCGGGACTGGGAATTTTGTTAGATGTTGGCCCTTTCGAAAGCAGCTCCTGCACTCATTAGAAAGTGTTTTTGATCCATTTTCGGGAAGGGTTTTGTTTATAACACATTGTTGGCAGTTTGGGCAGAATCTTTTAAGTGGTGTGAAGTACTGAGGGGCTGCACCTGGCACAGGGAGCGGGGGAGGCCCCTCCTCTGCCTTCTGGGATGAGCCAGAAGGGCCAGTTATTTTGTGACTTGGAAATTAAAGCGGGAAACATGGGGATTTTGATGCTGAGATTGTGATTTGTCATCATTCACTTCATCCTGGGAAGCTACAAATGAGAATTGGGATAGATAGCCCTGCCAAGAGCTCTGTCTCAGACCCCAAAATATGAACTTCAAAAGAAGCAGTGCATCCCCTCCAAGGGTGAAGAATCCAGCCCCGGTGTGTCAGGGAGTTGGGCGGCGTAACCCGAGATGCGTCTGGGAAGGGCGATGTCCAACCACACAGAACAGCTGTGAGGGTGGGAGCAGGCGGTGGCCGCCTGATCGTCCCTGAATGTGAGATAGCCCATTCTGGCAGGGACCTTAGGAACGGCGGCGGGGGAGGTGGGGGGGAGACACATACCCAGGTGGTCCTCCATCTAACCAGCCTCCTCTGGAAGCGAAGCTCACCTTGGTCCAGGGTTGTGAGGCCTGAGGGCACCTACTTCTCAGAAAGGGCCAGTGTGGGGTGCATCTCTTCTGTGAAGCCTACCCCCACACAGCCCGGCCGGAGGCTTTGATTACGAGGGAACCAGGCCAGCTCAGGAGGTCTAGTACATCAGGGGCTGGGAGCATGTTATTCTTTCTGCCCTCTTCTGAGCTTTACCTGTTCCCCTCCTCTGCCTCCAGACCGACTTTCTCCACTCATGACCCCACCCATGACCCCAGGGTGACAGCTCCCCCCCCCCCAGCTCCGCGTCCCTAGCATTGAAACAGTGCTCCTTCCCACCTCTCACAGGGGAAAAATAATACCCAGGGAAGGGTTCTGATTGGATCATCACAGATGACAGCTTACTCCAGGCCAACTTCTCTGGCCAGAGGTGTGAGAGAACTCCAGCCAGGAGCAGAGGCGTGACCAAGGAGGGCATGATGCTGAGTTCGGATCAGCGTGAGGTAGGGTGGCGCCGAGCCGGACTCTTCCTGTTCCCTGTGTGCAGCCCTGGGACCCTGTGTGCAGATCATCTCCCCCTCGCGCTGTCTCCGACCATCACAGCTATGCATCCACCAGCGGTGTGTGGGGCATGGAAGGAAGTGGTAGTGGGGCTGGGTGCTCTGTTTCCGGTCCCTGGCCCGTCAGGAGCTGTGGCGGAAGAGGTGGCCATGTCTGGGCAGATGCGATTTCAGTGGAGCTTCCCACCATCTGTTGACAAAGGGACCTGCTCCGTGAGGTTGGACAGTGAGGCATCGTGGTGGCAGCCCAGGGCACCTACCGGAGGAGGGGGGTGCTGTCCCAGTCCCCAAGACCAAGCCAGACACCAACAAGTCTGCACGTTGGTTCTTTTTGTTAGCAATCAATCAATTAACACACTTATCGGAGGCTCGTTACATTCCTGAGGAACTAGAAAGATAGAACTCATGGAAATGAACGGGAGTTGGGAATTGTTGTGGGCTTGCTGAGCAGCAAGCCCCCCAGCTCAGCTCTGATGCCGATCGCCCTCTTGGATCCCACAGCAGCTACACAAGCTGAGTAATATCCTTATCGGGATTTTATGAATGAGAAAACAGAGTGGTTGCATGGCTAGCCAAGATTGCACAGAGGTGTTAGAATCATTTTCTCCCCAATTTACTGCCTCATCAGTGTGTTGGAGCTGGAGACTGAGAACTGGTATTTGTGGAGCCTCAGAGGGAACATTTGTAGCCTTTCCCTGCGAGCTGTACTGCATCTCTGCATATGACAAGTCTCCCATCAGAGATCTTGCTTGGATAGATGGATGGTTATTCAGAAAGGAACCTTTTTCTAGCTGAGGCACAAAGCAGGGCCATGCAGCTCCAGGGCCGTCTGTGGCCTTTATTTTATATATATATATTTACTTTTCTGTTGCTGATAGAGCAGGCTGTCTACCATTGAGCCACATCCTCAGCCATGTCAGTGACCTTTTTTTCTGCAGGGAGAGGAGCCCCAGAGAGGCAAAGAAACAGACAACCCCCAAGGACCCCTGGATATAGCCGGATCTGAAAGCACCCATCTCTGGGCTTCTCAATTTCTCATTTCATTTCTCTATGCGCATCCATTCTGTTGTTTGAATCCCAAGTTTGAATTGGATTTGTGTCCTTTGTAACCAAGAGTATTAAGCATTACAAAGGCCTACATGGACAGACTCTGCGTGTCCTATTTTTACAAGGAGCATCCTTTCAGCAACTAGCAAATGAATATGAACCCATTTTATAGTACTTGCCCATGTCTGCTCAGTTGTGAAGGGGCAAAGCCAGGACTTGCACACAGCAATGGATCCCTGTGCACTGATGGTGCAGTTCCTGCAAATACAAGATACGGGAGGGGAAGGGAAGAAGGAGAGAGGAAGAAAGAGGAGAGGGAGGAAGAAGGGATAGATGAGAGGGAGAGAAGAGAGACAGGGATAAAGAGAAAGAGAGAAGACTTCATGTTAACATTTTTTGAGTCAAAGAATTTTAAATCTTTTGGTGGCACGTTATGATGGTGTGTTTCTACGGCTTAGGAATCTTATCCTGCTATTTGTTCTTCAAATAAAAGAATCAGAGTTGCTGACTTAGTTTAAACCAGTTCCAAAGACTGTGGACTTGACTGCTGATTAAAACCTTGTCTTTCTTGGTCTGAGAGGAGAGAAGTCGCTGTAGTCCCCCTGAATGTGTTGAATCTTGCAAATTTGATTTTCATTTGGAGCACGTGAGAATGTCAGTGATTGGAAAAATATAACTTGATTATTAGCAAGCTGGAAATAGTAACTGCATGCTCAGGAGATAGAAGTAAATTGGAAGAAGTCTAAATATGAATTTAAAGGTGACTTTGGAATCATTAGTCTTGCTGTTTTTCTAGTCCCCCACCATGCTAGGGCTAATTCCAAAGCACAATGGATTCCTGGATGAATAGAATCTCTAGATTCTAGTAATGGGAAGGGAGATTTAGATTCAATGTGCTCTGTCATTTGTGAATCTGAGCTGGAGTCTTTTAAGAAGTAAACACATTCCAGCCACTTTATTCCTGCTCTCTTTCAGAGACGTGCGGTCATTTTTAATGGTTAAACCTGTATTAAATTGCATTCTTCAAATCCTCATTGTTTCATTTCCTTTCAGTTCTGCTATCTAAAATTTTTTTCCACCTCATTTTTCCTGATCGTTTGTTGCTTCATACATATTCTACATCCAGAGTCTCCCGGTGGCTGAGCACCTGGGAGAGCTGCTAACAGGAATGGAGTGATGTTCGGGAGGGAACAAGGTTAGCCCCTCCTAACCTCGTTAGCCGCTAAGAGATTTCCAGATTCCCATCGATTTAGGAACGAAGCCCTCTGAATTTGGTTCAAACCTGCATCTTGCATCAGTGGAAATGGTATTGTGATTGCTGTTTCAGACTTCCAGCGAGATAATGTCAGAACATTTCTGAAATGGGACTCTGGCATCAAGATATACTGCCCCAATCAACGCTCATCAGGCAAAACAGAGCGAAGGGCTGGGGCTGGTGGTGGTGGGTGGAGACTCCATCAGCACTGCCACGCCAAGCCCTGATCTCTCTCCTCCCAGATTGCTTCCGGGCAGCAAGAGGAACTCTCAGGAGAATTTCTTGGGCTATACTCAGCTCAGAGTTCAAAGCGGAGGAATTCGGCATACCACGGTTTATGAAATTGTTTGTGAAAGGATATACGTTTTTTAAAACTGTCCAAAAATCTGGAAGGAGCCCAACTTTGACAGTTTAGGCCGATGGTGGGGGTGGGGGTGACCCCCCGGCCAGCCGGGGCTCAGCACCCGGGCTCTGTCGCTGAAAATGCAGTTTCTTTCCCCAGAGTTTCTTCCAGCCTGAAACTTTTTTTTTCTTTTTTTTTTTTTGAAAGGATTTCTTCTCTCTGAAGTGGCTGACAAAGGTCCTATTATGAATATGTCTCTGGAATGGTAACGTTTTGATTAGATATGCTAGAATCTTCTACACTTCCCTGGGATGTCATTGTCTCACATTTTCCATTATTTTAAGAAAATCATGTAAGTTGATACTGTTCTGCAATAAGAATTGGAATTTTGTGGCTTATTTTCTTTGCCGTTATGTGCCGGCACCGTGGGCATCGTTGGGAGGAATAAATGGCTCTTCCCCAATAAACCAAATGCCTTAAAGAAGCCCCTGGAGAAAGCAGGGTGTCCATAAAAGCTGAAATGGATTTCATAATATGGCATTCAATTTAGTATAATAAGTAGAATTCAAAAATAGCCCAATCTTCCAAAAGAAAATATCTCTGATACTAATCGAGGCGGGTAGGCTGAAATTTATACCAAAACCCAGCACCTATGGCTTAGTACAAACCCAGGTCTAGATATTAAATCATGTCCTTCCCTTTACTGAAGACACTAGTTACCTGGAAAATTGAAGAACTCTTTCCTCTCCCCCCCCCCCCCCCCGTCTCTCTCTGTGTCTTTAAGCTTGAAAAATTAGCCCCTTAAAGACAATGACCAGAAAGCATTTATCACAAGGCCAGTTCCTGTTTCTGCACCTTATTGAGAAAATTCGCATGTGTCCTTTCTTAGCTTCATCTCTCCAAGGTTCTCAGTAACAGAAAATATTTCATAACCATTCCAGGAAACTGACATCATTCATTGCTCTCCAATTAACTGATATTGCTGTGAACAATCAAACTCCAGGCTCAGTGTTAACGGCAGAGAGAGGAACTGTTTGGAAGTTGGCGAGATGGCAGCTGGGTTTGCGAAAGAAAGGGGGGTCTCTGTGGTTCCGGTACCCCAGCTTGTCTGATCTGAGAGATCAGACAAAAGACAGGCTCCCAGAAACAGTGAAGGAGATGAGGAGAATCTCAACCACACACGTGTTAAACTTGGGGTTTCCACAAATTCAGTACTTCTAAACAGCGTCCCCAGAAACAAGATGATCGGATAAATGCCACAAAGTATATCTTGGCCAAAGTGAAACATGTACATCTCCTTTTAGGTTTAGGAAATTATTTTAAATTGTGTATTTTGTCCTCTAACTTTTAATACCACAGACAAAAATAGTTGCCAGAACCATGCAGTTCGGTGACTGCTTTTGCAAAAATGCACACACACTCGCATGTTGTGTTTGCTTATGTAGAAGGATCCCAAAGCAACGGATAAAATGATTTCAATGTCACAGTGTGAGAGATATTTCAGTATAAGATTTTTGAAGTGCTTTAATACTTCACCAACAACAAGTGTTTGAAACACTTCTCTTCCTCTCCGTGCCCTCTGTGTGTCCATAGCCACAACCAATATATTTAGGTTGTGCTTGAATTCTTTCTTCGGAGCTTGGAACTGATGGACTCCAGCCTCCTCTCAACCAAATTCTGCTAACAGTCTTCAAGTCGCACCCTCTATCGAGCCAAAAAATAACATTCAAGTACATTCCTCAGCTTGTCTTAGCGGAAAGGAAAGAGGAAAAGTGGCAGATTGATCCCTAGGGGTTCATCTGGAGACCCGGGTGTCCAACTTCCATCTGTCCCCTACCTATGGAATGCCTCAGTTTTATTGTCTTTAAAATGGAGAACATAAGACCCGATGCCCTGGGCAGGTTTGCAGTCAGATGGGATGGTGTGAACAAAATGCTCCCACAGTCACCCCTAGCTACCCCTGGGGGTTCCAAGGATTGACTTCCTTTGGAAAGGATTACACAGCGCTGGTTGTAGACTCTTAGAAGATTCGTGTAGTTCTTTGCAGTTGTTCAGAATGCTCCCGTAACAGTCATTGATTTTTCTCATAATAGCTTCAAAGCCAGTGCTCATGTCTCTCCTGTTTTGCATCTCATTGAACCTGCTTCTGGAGTGCCAGGGCCCTGGGAAATGCCCCAGCATCCCAGCTGATCTCTCTCCCCGACCCCTCATGGAGAAGCCTTGCTTTTCAGCCTCTCCATGTCATGGAATTATTTCTGCAACTAGACTATGGGCTTGTTGAGAACAGCACTCATCTTCTGGTTATTGGATCTCTAGCCTGGGGATCCAATATAGCATATAGAAAACAGTGGCAAATAGTAAGAGATGATTGACAGACTGATCGATTACTTAGTCTTAAAAGAAGGATCCAAATGAGAATGGTCATAATTACAGCTCGACAAAATTGGTAGATATTCTTCTTGCTCCTCTCTGATACAGCTGTGGTGGTTTTCTAAATAAGCATGAGGAAACGCCCCAGGTACGTTCTTCTCCATTCCTACTACCAGGTCACCCTTTCTCCTGAACCAGTTTTCACCCGCATAACTACTAAAGGGGCTATGGCGTTAGGAGCCCATCTTTGGTTCTTCAGACTGGATTATGTGTGTCCAAGGTTATGTCCAAGGTCAGCCTCATGAACTCTCACTCGAGCAGAGGACCCAAGCTCGTCCAGCTCTGCCCTCTGCTTCCTCTGCGGGCTTCCCTCCCAAGCATGCTGGGAGCCTTGGGTTACAGCCACACGCTGCAGCAGGACACCTCCTCCTCAGACAGTGTGCTCTTCCCCCCGCCTAGTTGGGATGAGCTTCTCTGAAAGCCCAAGGCCGTGAGTCGTGCACACCTTCCGACAAGGTGCTGAAGATGCATTTGATGGTAAACCGAACAGATGAGCGGATGAGCTCATGCAATCTTTCCAGCTAACATCCTGGATTGGAGACTTGACCTCCATGGCTGGGTGAGTGGGCAGGCTCCTTGCCGACCCAGGGCTCAGCCTGGAGCAGGAAGGGAAGGGGCTGGGGCCTGGGAGGCCTGGAGAAGGAGAAAGTCAAGCTTGGAGGAAGGTGGGATGTGTGTGTGGGGGGATGGGTGAGGATGGGGAAGCAGAGAAGCATCTAGGCTCAAGACGTGGTTAGCTCAGGCCAGGACCAAAATGGGAGGCCAGTTGAGGGGTTCCAGTGGTGAGCACTGGCCACCTGTGTATGTCCAGCCTAGGACAATACACGTTCCCCAAAACACAGGAACCGACATGTTCCAATTCTCAAGGAGATTTTCAGAAGGAAAGCTGCCAAGACAGGCTGTTGTTTATAGCTGAATTACCTGTCTGTCTGTCTCTGTGCTAGAGCTATGACTGCAGTAATAATTGGCCTTTACTCATTTGTTTGTTGCTTAAAATTTTTAATAGAACTAGTGAATCCCCCTGAAAGCCGTAGCTCCACCTCGGCCGCGTGGCTGCTCTGGAGTGGTTCTGCCATCTACCACTGCACTCACTGTGGCTCCGGCACAGGCGAACGGCAGAGACTCTCTTGGGAAAATGTCTCAAGGCTTCTGCCCGTGTCAGGGCAGTGCCACTACTCCCCGCTCCGCATCCTGGCATCCCGTGCTTTGATCTCATCTAATTCGTGAACAGGGCAAGCTTATTAATAAAGAGGGCTGTGGCTCTTCCTAAATGCAGAATTAGCAACCGTTGCTTTTCAAAGAAGTGCATGACAAGCTCTCCCCAACCTGACGATCAGTGCTGCAGCCACCAAGTTCTCCAGTGGCTTTTAGACATATGTGAACACCCAAAGCAAATCTCTCTATTTTTTTAGTGTCAGGCTGAAAATAAGGGAAATCAGAAAGGGAGAAGGGAACGCTATCTGTCAGCACCCCCCCCTCCAGCGGCCCAGCCTTATGATGAACCTGCGCTCCCCTCCCCGGCCCCCATTCCACCCCAAACCCTAAATCATTCTCACCTTCCCAGGGGTTTGCCAGCCAGACAATTGTGAAGGGGAACAACTCCTAATATGACTGCAAAATCTCACAGTTGAAAGTCAAATTGCAGCGATTCTGCTTTGCCAGCCTGACCCCTCCTTGACCACGTGGCAGGATGTCTCTGGGCAGCCGGGGGAGGGGAGGCGGCCCGGCACGGCGCAGCGAGAGCCATGTGGGTGCCAGCAACGCCTCGGCTGAAATGTGCTAGCACATGGTCACAGAGGGCGTCCGGGCCTTTTCTCAATCACAATTCCATACATTATGATAACCAAAGAATTAAATACCATGCCTCCCCTACCAATTGTATTGCATGTTAGCCTCTCCTCTCCAGAGACACCCAACAACTATTTATTCTATTCCGCTATCAGAAATACAGTTATAAGGAATAACAAATCATACCCATACAATCCTGCTCAGATGTAGGATACGTATTAATACGAATATGTACTGTCCTAGTCTACGGACTTGCTTTGTACGACTGTGGAGGCCAAGATAAGAAGTACCAGGAGTGGAGGCTGACAGCTGGAGACCCAGGAGAGCAGACCCAGGAGAGCATCCTTCCAGATGGAGTCCAAGCCCAGAGGTCCGGAAGAGCACACCCAGCCGTGATAAAAGCTCGTGATGCCAGGCCCTTGGGAGGCTCAGGCCGGAGGACAGTACGTGGGAGTTGTGTGGCCTACAGGCCAGACCTTGTCTCTAGAGAGACAAACGAACCAGAATTCCTTGTGACCTGGCCTTTGTGCCCATTTTCTCCAGGCCTTCAGAGAGGTGGAGGATCTTTATGGCCAGCCCTTTTCACCTCTGTTACTGCCAGTTGGAATCTCATGCTTTTCTGAGCCACCTTGGCTGCAATACTCCTATTTGTGTTCCTGCAGAGAGGAGATGAAGTTGTGTGCCGCCACACTCAGCCTTTTATTGGGTGAGATTTATTGGGAGATTCATGGACTCTTTGCCCAGGCTGGCTTGAACCTTGATCCTCCCCATCTCTGCCTCTTGAGTAGCTGGGATTACAGGCGTGAGCCACTCTGCCTGCCTTGGTTTTATTTTTTATTTTAGTTTAACAGCTACTTTAGAATTTTTTGGAGCCAAAATAATTTTTGAAAGAATGAGAAAACTACTTGAGCTTACTCATGTTTAATATTTATGTTTCATTTACATGTGGACAAAAATATTTGAACACAAACAATATTTGAACATTGGAGAGTGACTATTTTTGATACTTTATATTATTACTGTTAATAAAAGATAAATCATGTGATAATCTTGCTCCTACAATAAAACTTATGGTTCTACAAAATGAGACAAGAAAAAAATCCACCCTAATTTATGACTTACAAATTTCTGTTATTTTTTTTAACTTATTCAAATGTGGTAACTCCATGAAGGAAAAACTCCTGGGCATGGACACAGGGCACTAAATTCTGTCGTTGATATTTTTCCAGCTTTCCACATTATAAAACAGGGCTTTTCACATATTTTTCGATTTCATTATTACGAGAGCAAGAGGACAGCCAATATTTCAGTTAACAGTTTGCCAATTCAGTGTCTACTTTCTAAACATTTAGACTTCTTGTTGGTGACCTTCAACTGTGCTCTGGTGCCAGGTCCCTCCTGGGTCGAGGGCAGAGCTGCCAAGGTTCGGCAAGGGTCCGAGAGTCACCTTTACTCCTTCCTTCCTTCCACACCCTTCCCTCCTTTCTCCTCTCCTCTGGGGAGCAGTTTACTCTCCCATTTTTGTTTTTTTTCAGCCATGGTGGGGTGGTGCTGGGATTCAGGGCAACTTGAGAAGTGATGAAATCAGAATTTAACTTTTTTGGATCAAGGAAATGCTGCTCAGAGTGCGCAGTCTGACTGTTCTTTCCCGGGAGAGAAGGACATTTGGATTCTTGGTTCTCTGTCTCTGTCTCCCTCTTTCCCTTCCTCCTTGAGAATCCCATAGAAGTGGAAACCACAAGATTCCAGTTATTTCATGAGTAATTAATCCTGTTTCACCAAGTTGTAAAGAATTGGCCAAGTGTGTGCTACGTCCGGGTACATGGTTTAAGCCGACCAGCTTTGTGCTTTACCTCACCTCAGGGCCAGAGCACAGACAGGCCGGTCAGTGGTTTCTTATTCTCTGGACTGGTGGAGAGCTTGCGCTGTCAGGAACACCTTGATCAGATCAGATGATGTCTAGAGCCCAGTAAGGGGACCTTCGCAGGAAAAAATGTCTTTGGTTAATCAGAAATAAGCTTGTGTTGCACAACCAGACTGTGCCTGGTGGAATTCTGGGAAGGATCTGGGGCATTGTGGTCAGCCTGCATGGAGCATGCCTGCTCTCAAGGTGTGGCCGACTTCGCTGAACGAGCCAAGCACATCTATAATCAGAATTATATGCAAAATGAAAAGACTCTTTACCGAGCATCTCGGGCACCTCATCGTCCTGAGCATCTGTTGCTATGGAGCCCGCCAGCAGCTCCACAATTCTGGAGTTCTCAGTGACGCTTGCCCGTGGCTGCTGAGGGGCTCCTTTAAATAAAGTTGCCTTTTTTCCTCCCTTTGGTTTCTGAATAAACATCAACCTGGGTTTTTAGTGCAGAACCCTCGTTTCAAGGTTATTGATGCTGTGCTGAGTTAATACAGTGTGCAGGACCGCACGGGCAGCAGCCAGGCTGGGACACTCCTGTCTTTCTGAAAGCTTGACATTTGTTTTTCGTCATGAACTTAAAGGTCACGAGCTACAGACGGATCAGCGTACCTGCCTGAGTTTACATTTACATGCATTTTCTTTTATTCCCACACGCGCTTTTAGGGGAACCAGCTCGAGAATAAAAGTGTAGCGCTTCTGTATTCTCCAGGCCAGCTAAACCAGGAGACCTGTCAAGCCGCTGGCTCTACATAATTTGAATTAAAGTAAGAGATTGCTGCTGATTTGATATTTCACACCAACAGCTTGAAGTTTTGCCTTGGCCAAGCCTGGCTGTCATGGAAACCCACAGATTTCTTGTTGATGCTTACTAGTGTAATTTGAGGGGGGGGTCTGATCCTGAAATCTGCTCTGGAGTTAAGGCCACACACCCTCTCACTGTCTCATTAGCCAACGATTAGCCAGTGGTCAGTGCGGGCTCAATCGAGGATCACTCACTTGCTCTTCTTTGGAAGTGATGTTCTGTTTGTGTGAGTCTGGGCACAAGCGTATGGCGGACACCACTGCATTCTCCCTCAGCCCCGCCCCCTTTTTGTGCTGCCAAATAACATGTTACACATTTTTACTGAAATACCTGTGGAGCTGGCAGAGCGCGATGCATTCCTCTCGCTTGATTTTGTGGTGCGGGAAAAGGCTAACATGAATAATTCAAAAATAATGCTGAGGCTGTTATGATTTTGTGTGGAAGAGGTCATCACAGGTGGGGAGATGAGCGGAGAGACTATTGCTATTCCACGATCTTTGAATCTCAAGGTGACATCATTATTATTTCGCGGTATCTGTAATGTGGCCCCACAACCAGCTTATGGCGGCGTTTCTTGTGTAGGGGAGAAAGATCAATTACATACAGACCCCAGAATGTGAACCATAAGCATAGTGCCCAATAAAGCTGTCATTAGTCGTCCCCATGATTTTAACAGCATGATTCCAGGTCAAGCTGCTTTAAAAATGATGACTGACATTGAAAGTTTGAATAAAGAGCATCCGCTCGAAAGGGAGCTGTTTCTCGGCCAAATAACCGGACCTCTTTAATAAAGCCTGCTAATTTCCTACTGAAATACAAACAAAAAACAAAAACCAATACAACAACAACAACAACGAAAAACACTCTAGTGATCAGCTTAGCACAGAAGACCCTTAAAAGAGGGCACATGGTATTTCACCCTTGAAATCCAGGTTTGTTCAAGATCAGACACATGGCAAGCACTCTCCAGTAAGCACAAAGCGGTCTCGGGCAATCAGATTTAATTTATTCCTATTTCCAACCAGAAGCAGAAAGATACCACCAAAAACAAAATGCACGCTAGAGCAATGTTTAGAGCTTTCCCCTCCCCCACGCACTCCAGCAGCACCATCGGGGTAAAAAACACCTCCACATTCAAAAATGCTAACGTGGAATAGAGCTATTACTACTGCAGAACCCTTTTTTATCCTCCCCTCTACCCCCAAAGGGTCCCTACATGTTTAAAACATCGTTTTTACTTCACAGAATTTTACAAGCCTTCCCACCAGCTTGCTTTTTAATTAAAACGTTCCTCTTAGTGTCAGAACTCTGGAACATCACGTTTGGTTTAAAGGCTTAACAGTTCATAGCCTTTGAGAACTTTTTGTTCGAGCGGATACAAAAGTGGTATAGATGTCTTCTTTTAAGCAATACAAAGCCAGCCTGAGTCCACAGGTGTGCTGCTTATCCCCGCAGCTCCCGCACACCTGGCGACCCTTACCTGTCCAGCCCTCAGACTCTCTGGCTCCTGAGCTCCACCTCGGGCGCCGTGCAGGGGTCTCGGCTTTGTTTTGCTGCCAGGTAGTTTTGATCACGATGACTTACGTCCGTGTTTGTCCTCTCACCCTAAGGATGCTCTGCTTTATTTCCCTAAATTTTATTCGCAAACTTAACACTTCTTGTGCAAAGGTGTTCTCTATGAGAAAAGGTGTGTGTGTGTGTGTGTGTGTGTGTGCGCGCGCGCCGTGGTCAAGCCCGACTGGCTTTCTCAGAGGCCTTTCTCCTCCTCCCTCCCTCTCTCCTCCTCTGCCTTCTTCTTCCCTTTGTTATCTGTCTGTTTGAGATGGGATCTCAGGCTGCCTCCCAAACTAGGCTCTGTCTAATCAGGCTCAAGTGCTTCTCCTGCCTCATCCTCCCCAGCTGCAGGGACTAAAGGCGATAGCACCATGCCTCATTCTTCATCGTCTTTCTTTAGAGTGCTCACAGAGCCAGGCCCCTCACCTACCACCCCCAAAGCTGCTTCTCATCTCCCGGGTACAACAGCCCCCATCGCAGAGCCGCTGCCCACCCTTCCTTACATCTGGCCTCCAAATGCATTCTCACGGACAGGGTGTAGAAATATAGGCTACCCTGCAAAAGGCTTCCTAGATGAAGGTACAGTCATTTCATGATGAGGCCAGATAGGATGACTGTACCAATGGCTGGCGATAATAGAGAGAAACACGAAGCTCATTTTCAGAGCACCAATGCAAAGTCAACGGCATGGTGGGGGAGGCTGAGGTACAGGGCCCACCAACGTGCTCGTGGCCCACGGCAGGCCTGGGGCTGCTTGAGCACGCTGTGTGCGAACCCCCTGGGTCTTCGCCCCTGAACCCAGGAGGTCACCTCCCCATTGCGAGCAGCCCCATCCCGGGCAGGTGGGCAGTGCCTGGGCCTGGCCCTTCCCCTCCTCGCATAGGCACAAGCTGATCGCTGTTAGGTGAGCCCCGCAAACAGACGCGTGGGCCCTGAAGGAGTTTCGATGGCTGCGTGAACTTTGTGGCTCAGGCTTGTTCTCTTACAGTCCTGGGGGCAGCAGGGTGGCAGGGCAGTGCCCGCCCAGACGGCTCCTCCCTCAGGAGCGTGCACGCAGAGGCTCCCGACGGCCGGGCACGGCGGCCTCGGCCTCCTCCGCACAGTCCGTGCTCTGTGCGTCAGTCCCTGGACCCAGGTCTCCAAATACCAACAGCGGTCACAGGCTTAGGGCCTTCCTGTTCCCTACCCATGGTCTCCTGATGTGGACGGTGTTGGCAGAGACCTCCCTCCCCGCCCTTTTTAAAGGAAACTCTGTGCTCGCAGTGAGTGAGGGGGAGGACTTGGGGGTGTTCTTAGGGGCCACAGCTCTGCCTGTGGTGGCCATTCCTTGTTGAGCGGGCACCGAGGGCATGGTGGGAAGCAGCAGCATTTGAGCCCAAACACTATGGGAACAAGAAGCATGGTGCTAGGGTGCATGCTAGCAGCATGTGTAACGTCCACTACCTTGTGGCCCTCTCCACCCAGCGGTTCTTCTTTCTCTCCCAGCAGCCGTGGCTCAAGGTCCTGCTCTGGGGTCCGTTTGGAGCACTGTCCTCCCGTAAGGGGCCTGTGCAGGTGCACGGGCTTGGGAGTGGACCAGCCCCCCCCCCCCGCCCCCCGGCCCACCCTGGACATCACCTTTGAAGTTGGCTGTCACTCTCAGAGCCCAGGGACAGAGCAGAGGAGACCAGCAGGCTTCTGACACTCTGATCAGAGAATAGTTTGGGCAAATAGCTTAGCAAATAATAGCAAGCAGCTGAGCCTGGGCCAGCCCAGCGGGGGACGGTGGGCTTGGAGGACCCGTCCCCCTGCCTGGGCCCTTGGAGCTGGAGCACAGCCAGACAGGGAGGCAGCCCCTTGTCTTTTTTTTGCTTATTTATTTCCTCCCTTGCTGCCCTGCAGATGCTCGGTGGGGCCCAGGGGGTGTCCGTGGGCAGCACGGGCCATTGTCACGTGCACTCACCTGTGCCTGCAAGGAGCAGGACGTCTCTTCCTGGGCAGGCGAGACTTTACTGGAGAGTGGAGGCATCTGTCTCCAAGCTTTCGGAGGCTGCCTCCCCTCTGCTCCATAATCACAGCTAATGGGCTGGCCACAGAGGCACCAGGGGTTTAAAATGGTCGAACACTACATTGACTATAAATAGCAACGCCGTAAGTGACATTACTTTGCAGATAAGAAACAATCACGTCATTAAGCAAAGGTGTTTAGCGTATCAGTCACCCTCACTTTGATTTATTGGATGACATTTGTCTGTCACGAGCACTGTGCAAGCTAGCGGGCAACGCCAGCGTTTAAAGAGAAAATGAAGATGAACATAGCTGCTAGCGTTTGGGTTTGCACAGATGCAAAGCGGGTGGGCTTCCCTGGCTGCCCGCAGGGCTGGCCCCAGCTCAGCTTCCAGCCCCAGAGGCTAAAAGACTGCCTGGAGGTGGCAGGGAAGATAGCCCTGGGGCCTGGAGGCAAGGCTGCCCAGGGCAGGAGGCAGTGACGCCCAGGAGGGAAGAGCCCTCCGGAACCTCGGCTTCTGCAAAGGGAATAATGCATTCCCAGCGGCAGGGGCGTCCCGCACTCTGCACCTCACTCCTGAAACCGCGAACGGAAATGACTTGAGTTATGCTGACGGACGTTATACATTAAAGGGCAGGCCTGTTAAACACAACTCCTGCCTCCAAGTCGATTTAAATCCGCACACAGTTTTAGAATCCTACTCTATGTCAGGCACTGAGCCAGGCCTGGGAAGTCTAACTGGAGACAAATCACAGTCTCTGTCCGCCAGGGACTAGAGACCCCACTGGATGGACTTGAGGTCTACAGGATGTAGGGGCCCCTGCATAGATGGATGGGTGGATGGGTGGATGGATGAAAGGAGGGATGGGTGGATGGGTGGGTGGATGGGTAGGTGAATGGATAGACAGATAGATAGGTGGGTAGATATAGATGGTGGAATGGATGGATAGAAGGAAAGACGGATGGATGGATGGGTGGATGAATGGGCCTAAGCAGATGCTTGCTGAATGAAGATCCTGAATTGGCAGAAGTGCTATGCCTTGGGTGTCCTAAGAAGACGGATGTTCCATCTGCACTCAGAGGTTAGGAAAGGAGGGTGGGCAAAGGCCGGAAGGGATGGGACAGAGGTGCTGCATGAGCATGCTCTTAGGAGGCCCTGACATGGCGGATCTGTGTCAGCTGGCTGGGACTCAGTCCACAGGTCCAGCTCCAGTGGACAGATTTCTGCAGGGGAAAGGCTGGAGGGGTCGTGGGTGTGGCTGTAGAGGCTCCGCCTGTTGTGAAGGGCAGTGGGGCCACCCAGGGCTTCCTCCAGCACCGGGAACCGGACCTGACCTGGGGGTGGCAGCACTGAAGCAGGAGCTGGGCTCAGGTGAATGACCACCAGCCATGGGGGCCAAGGCAGGGCTGTGTTGGAGGCTGTTCTGAGCTGGGTGGGCAGGGGAGGCTGCACTCTGATCGGAGGTGCTCCTGGGCCATGTCTTCCCTGTTCTGCTGACCTGAGCCAAGACCTGGGTCCTGCTGAAGCCAGTCCCGAGGGGGTGAGCTCAACGTGGGTTTCCTGGGCTGGAGGCCACAGCATCCAGTCAACTCCTGGGAAAATGACAACTTTGTGATCAAGAGGACCTCTCCCTGGGGAGATGCTAAGGAGGGTTGGGTGGTTGAACTGTATGGAGGAGGGGAGCGGCGGCTGGCAGTGCTCGTCTCTTGTGGGCTGAACTGCAGTCAGCTTTTAAAAGGTGGTGCTCACCAGTATCTAAGTGGACACGTTCCTCTCCTGACACCGCTGGCCAGCGAGGGAGGGAATGGGAAGGGGCCCCTGGAGGATGAAAAGCATCCAGGTAGAAGGCCGAGGGGAGACAATTCCTTGGTGCAAGCACTGAGCCTCAGCGTCCTCCTCAGAGGGCTCTGCGAGGGAGTGCGGGCGCCGCTGGAGTGCGTGTCCTCTGCTCGGTGGAGAAGCAGGGGACAAGAGGTGTTGGTTGGTGGCTTTTCATATTACCAGTGATTCAAATGAATGTTTCCCCTCCTCACTCACTTCTCTCCTAATTCTGCGAGCTCTACTTCATATCCAGGGGAACTTATATTTATTTGTAATCTCGGTGCTTACACTCCACTGAACAATAAAAGAACAATAAACTTAATAAAAAGCCCAAGTGATTGGAAATTGCTCTGGGAATGGCAGTCCAGTATGAAAGCTATAAATTTACTTGTGCTCATGACAATGTCAGCTAATTTTTATGAAAAGCCTCTCCCGGCGCCTGGCACCCATGGCTGTGGCCACTCTGGTGTCAGCCCTCACACTTCCCCTGGCCACAGAATGGAACACGCGGCGCAGAATGATGCTGCAAGGTACAAATTCATCCTGAAATGTTCGCTCTATCCAGGAACATTTCTTTCCTGACCCTGTCTTGCACCTGAACTTTGAATTAATCATTCCTTTTTCTATATGGTTACACAGGACCTTGGGCACATTGTGAGTAAGTGTGGGGGGCGGGGGAAGGGTCAAGTCTAGAAAATCGGTGCCAGAAATATCATCTCACATGAGGAACTTGATTGGCCCCCATTAGTAAACCTAAGGAAGGCATGATTAGTCCGAGTAGCAGCAGTTGTCCTTGGGAGGGAAGAGCTTGTTTGAGCGCCATTATCTCCAACAGCACACTTTTAAACAAACCTTTGGGGGTGCATTTATCACCCAGCAGGCCCCTGGGGGACACCACCAGCCCAGGTTTTCCCCAGGGTTTACAATGGGGAAGAAATAGGTCTACCTTTTCCTGTTTTAAAATACCCTCTTTTTCTTTTTCTTTCTTTCTTTTTTTTTTTTTTTTTTGCCTAATCATTTATGATAGTCTCTAACATGCACGTGAGATCTCAAAATAGTTCTCACATTTTAGGAAATCAGGTTGGTTGAAATAATAATAATAATAAATACTTTGGCCAGATGATTGAAAAGAAAAAATAGCCATCCTAAAGAAAAATGTCTTGTGTAAATGAGCAAGGTATCAGCCATGGTAATTTACTCCCCTGCCATGGAGAGTTTGTAAACTTTATGGCCGTGAGCTGAGGAGTGGAGCTCATCTGTCCTGACTTTGTATGATTATAATCGTCCATAGATAACGCTTAAACATTTATGACCACCCAGGGACTGAGGCAAGGGCTGGAAAGAGAAGAGGAGGGGGCTTAGAACTAGCCCAGAGGTGTTTGCTATATGCACAGTTCCCCAACAAGGTGGCTGACTGCCTCAGTGTCTGCTGCGGGCTCCATTTGGAGTCAGGTTGGGGCAACTTGGGACCCAGTACTGAATGATAGGTGAGCAGGTTCTGGGACTCAAAGGGGCTCGAGGCCTCTGTTGGGCAGTGGCCTAGCCCAAAGCAGGGGGGAGGGCAGGGACGGGGGTGTGATGGAATGGCAGTGTGGATAAGGGGTGTTGTGAAGTTGGGGGTGTGTGCCTGGAACATTCTCCTGAACCTAGAAGGCTGCGTGTGTGTGCACGCTTGCGCGTGTGTGCACATGCACATCCCAGAGGCTCTTGAGAAGCACAGCCCTCACTACAGGCTGCTTTGTTCTCCTTGCCAAGGACACCTCCCTGCAGGCTCCCAGACACTGAACTCTTGTCTTTCAAGGCCCAACAAAAATGACACCTTCACCAGGAAGCCATCCTGGGTCCTTCCAAATAAAGCAACTCTGTTTCCTGAGTCTGCAGAGTCCTCAGTTACCTTAGATCCAAATAACGGATTCCTACCTGCTTCCCACACAGCCTGTGTGCAGCCTGGGCTGAGTATTGTCGCTGAGCATGGATGCACACCTGAGCATGGATGTGCACACACCTGAACGCGGATGTGCACACACCTGAGCATGGATGTGCACACACCTGAGTGCGGATGTGCACACAGCTGGGCGCGGATGTGCACACACCTGAGCATGGATCTGCACACAGCTGAGTACAGATGTGCACACACCTGAACATGGATGTGCACACAGCTGAGCATGGATGTGCACACACCGGAACGCGGATGTGCACAGACCTGAGCATGGATGTGCACACAGCTGAGCATGGATGTGCACACACCTGAGCGCGGATGTGCACACACCTGAGCATGGATGTGCACACACCTAAGTGCGATGTGAACACACCTGAGCATGGATGTGCACACACCTGAGCATGGATGTGCACACACCTGAGCATGGATGTGCACACACCTGAGCGCGATGTGCACACACCTGAGTGCGATGTGCACATACCTGAGCGTGGATGTGCACACACCAGAGCGTGGATGTGCACACAGCTGAGCATGGATGTGCACACACCTGAGCGCGGATGTGCACACACCTGAGCGCGGATGTGCACACACCTGAGCGTGGATGTGCACACACCTGAGCGTGGATGTGCACACAGCTGAGCATGGATGTGCACACACCTGAGCGCGATGTGCACACACCTGAGCATGGATGTGCACACAGCTGAGCATGGATGTGCACACACCTAAGTGCGATGTGCACACACCTGAGCGCGGATGTGCACACAGCTGAGTGCGATGTGCACACACCTGAGCGCGGATGTGCACACACCTGGGTGCGATGTGCACAAACCTGAGCGTGGATGTGCACACACCTGAGCGCGGATGTGCACACACCTGAGCGTGGATGTGCATACACCTGAGCACGGATGTGCACACACCTGAGCATGGATGTGCACACACCTGAGCATGGATGTGCACACACCTGAGCGTGGATGTGCACACACCTGAGCGCGGATGTGCACACACCTGAGCATGGATGTGCACACACCTAAGTGCGATGTGAACACACCTGAGCATGGATGTGCACACAACTGAGCGTGGATGTGCACACACCTGAGCATGGATCTGCACACACCTGAGCATGGATGTGCACACACCTGAGCACGGATGTGCACACAGCTGAGCATGGATGTGCACACACCTGAGCACGGATGTGCACACACCTGAGCATGGATGTGCATACACCTGAGCGCGGATGTGCACACAGCTGAGCATGGATGTGCACACACCTGAGCATGGATGTGCACACACCTGAACGCGGATGTGCACACAGCTGAGCATGGATGTGCACACACCTGAGCGTGGATGTGCACACACCTGAGCATGGATGTGCACAAACCTGAGCGTGGATGTGCACACAGCTGAGCATGGATGTGCACACACCTGAGCATGGATGTGCACACACCTGAGCGCGGATGTGCACACACCTGAGCATGGATGTGCACACACCTGAGCATGGATGTGCACACACCTGAGTGCGGATGTGCACACACCTGAGTGCAGATGTGCACACACCTGAGCATGGATGTGCACACACCTGGGCGTGGATGTGCATACACCTGAGCGTGGATGTGCACACACCTGAGCATGGATGTGCATACACCTGGGCGTGGTTGTGCATACACCTGAGCGTGGATATGCACACACCTGAGCATGGATGTGCACACACCTGAGCATGGATGTGCACACACCTGAGCGCGGATGTGCACACACCTGAGTGCGGATGTGCACACACCTGAGTGCAGATGTGCACACAGCTGAGCATGGATGTGCACACACCTGAGCGCGGATGTGCACACACCTGAGAGTGGATGTGCACACACCTGAGCGTGGATGTACACACACCTGAGCGTGGATGTGCACACACCTGAGCGTGGATATGCACACAGCTGAGCAGGGATGTGCACACACCTGAGCACGGATGTGCACACACCTGAGTGTGGATGTGCACACACCTGAGTGCAGATGTGCACACACCTGAGCATGGATGTGCACATCCTGAGCGTGGATGTGCACACACCTGAGCGCGGATGTGCACACACCTGAGCGTGGATGTGCACACACCTGAGCGTGGATGTGCACACAGCTGAGCATGGATGTGCACACACCTGAACATGGATGTGCACACACCTGAACATGGATGTGCACACACCTGAGCGTGGATGTGCACACAGCTGAGCATGGATGTGCACACACCTGAGCGTGGATGTGCACACAGCTGAGCATGGATGTGCACACACCTGAACGCGGATGTGCACACAGCTGAGCATGGATGTGCACACACCTGAGCACGGATGTGCACAGAGCTGAGCATGGATGTGCACACACCTGAGTGCAGATGTGCACACACCTGAGCATGGATGTGCACACACCTGAACATGGATGTGCACACAGCTGAGCATGGATATGCACACACCTGAGCGTGGATGTGCACACACCTGAGCATGGATCTGCACACACCTGAGCATGGATGTGCACACACCTGGGCGTGGATGTGCATACACCTGAGCGCGGATGTGCACACAGCTGAGCATGGATGTGCACACACCTGAGCATGGATGTGCACACACCTGAGTGCGGATGTGCACACACCTGAGCATGGATCTGCACACAGCTGAGTACAGATGTGCACACACCTGAACATGGATGTGCACACAGCTGAGTACAGATGTGCACACACCTGAGCATGGATGTGCACACACCTGAGCATGGGTGTGCACACACCTGAGCATGGATCTGCACACACCTGAGCATGGATGTGCACACACCTGAACATGGATGTGCACACACCTGAACATGGATGTGCACACACCTGAGCGTGGATGTGCACACAGCTGAGCATGGATGTGCACACTCCTGAGCGTGGATGTGCACACAGCTGAGCATGGATGTGCACACAGCTGAACGCGGATGTGCACACAGCTGAGCATGGATGTGCACACACCTGAGCTCGGATGTGCACAGAGCTGAGCATGGATGTGCACACACCTGAGTGCAGATGTGCACACACCTGAGCATGGATGTGCACACACCTGAACATGGATGTGCACACAGCTGAGCATGGATGTGCACACACCTGAGCGTGGATGTGCACACACCTGAGCATGGATGTGCACACACCTGGGCGTGGATGTGCATACACCTGAGCGCGGATGTGCACACAGCTGAGCATGGATGTGCACACACCTGAGCATGGATGTGCACACACCTGAGTGCGGATGTGCACACACCTGAGCATGGATCTGCACACAGCTGAGTACAGATGTGCACACACCTGAACATGGATGTGCACACAGCTGAGTACAGATGTGCACACACCTGAGCATGGATGTGCACACACCTGAGCATGGATGTGCACACACCTGAGCATGGATGTGCACACACCTGAGCACGGATATGCACACACCTGTGCACAGATGTGCACACACCTGAGCGCGGATGTTCACACACGTGAGCATGGATGTGCACACACCTGAGAGCGGATGTGCATACACCTGAGCGCGGATGTGCACACACCTGAGTGCGATGTGCACACACCTGAGTGTGAGATACACACACCTGTGCACAGATGTGCACACACCTGAGCACAGATGCACACCTGAGCACAGATGCACACACACCTGAGTGTATTGCACACCTGCGTGCAGATGCACACCTGAGCACAGATGTACATACACCTGTGTGTATTGCACACCTGCGTGCAGATGCACACCTGAGCATGTATACACCATGTTCCAGAAGAGTTCTGCCACGTGCTGTCTTTGCACACTTTTGTACTCATGCTATAGTGAAATACAAAGCGCTGTTATGCAATGGCTTGTTTTAAAACTAAGTGTTAAAAAATGAGAATCTTTGAGTCTTTATTTCTTCTGTAAAATGACACTCAGCTCACAATTTGAATAAGGAGCGTATGGTGTACATTCAACTAAAAAAATACATCGGGTGTTTATTTTTCCAAAAATGCACTAACATTACACAAAATAAAATGAAAGCCACTTTAATAAAAGCTGAAAGTTAATACTAAATGAATCAAGTCCTGGTGCTTAGCCATACAGCAATTTTTTTCCCATTTAGAGGGTGTTTAATACTTAGAGGTGGTGCGTCTGTATGATTAATTACCAGGAGACGCGCAGACTCGAGACTTATGAAAGTCCATTTAGTGCAGGTTGGGCTGCAGGAGTCTCACGCTAGTGTTTTCTGATTCCTGTGGGGTGAGGTTACAACTCCACCTGCTGAAGCTAACCGGGTCGCAGGCAGAAGACAGCGGTCTCTGAATCCACCCACTGAACAAATCTAGTGCTAGTTCCCGAGCTCCCACATCATTCTTATAAAGGAGATTTGCGTTTCCTGATTTGTTTTCTCTTCTGGCTGGATAATTTTGGACGTCTTCATTTTAACCTAGCAAAACCACTTTGGTATTTTGTGTAAAAAAAAGAGAATAGGCATTAACTGTAACCATTAAAAAATGAACATAGAGAGAGATGGGTAACTGATTTATAATCCATGCCTATGTAATTAAGAGGCAGCTTTTTATTTTCAATGAAATGACAATTGCATAATGGATTTTGAAAGCAAGATAAATAGGATGAGGAAGCGACATTTATGAAGTACATGGGGAGGGAAGTGAGATTTATTTTGTAAGTGATAAAACATTATCCAGTCACAATATTCACTTTTATGGTTACAATTTGCCAAATGATCTCAAGTCTTGTTAATTAAAGTGGGGGGGGAGGGAAACATGAATGGAAGCGGAAGAGATATTCTTGTGTGCTAGGATTGTCCTGAACAACCCACCTATAGGAAAGCAATTGCTCAGAAACCCTTAACCAAAGAATATTTCACATTTATTGATCGTTTCTTGTATATACCTCTAGTTACTAAAACTTGATTTATAATAGACTACCAAAATATTTGAGCTGTGCTTTCTGAAACTTTCCTATTCTCAGCACTTGATTTGAAGAGACCAAAAACAAACAAACAAAAACCCCACTGATACTAAAGCAGTATGTTTTATTTTTCCCCACAAGCAGCGTAGTTCGGGAGTGCTCTGTTTCCTGCCCAATGCTTGGATCAAGTCTTATTTTCTTTTTTAGTTTTAAAATTAAGGGTTTTTATTTTCTCCCAGTAAGTACAAGGGTGAGGACAAGAATGAAAACATCTATTCTGGCTCTAAGCCAGGCCCAAATTGGCCAAGAGACAAGTTTCCTATAATTTGAAGATCTGCAGAAAAAAATGAACCTATTGTTTTTGCCAGCCTTTATTTAGCTGTTTGCAGTGAAGAAAGTTTCTATAGTGCTTTAAAGAAAACTATTCTTGTAGCATTCCATTTCATGAGACAAAGGAGTTAGGCACGGTGAATGGAAGTACCAGGTTTGCCTGAGGTTTCTGCTTTGGTAGTTTCCCTGTCCATTGGCTGTGTGGGCGAAGTGGAGATTGCTTGTCTGCTAGAGGCTAATGCTTCTCTTTAGGGCTTGAACTCAGGGTCTGGGCACTGGCTCTTAGCTTTTTCCCTCATTCTATCACTTGAACCACAGCTCCACTTTCAGTTTTTTTGCTGGTTAATTGGAGGTAAGAGTGTCATGGACTTTCCTATCTGGGCCATCTTCAAATCATGATCCTCAGGTCTCAGCCTCCTGCGTGACTAAGATGACAGATATGAGCCACTGCTGCCCAACTTTCACCTTTAAAAAGACAAACAAACAAGTTCACTAAAGGGAAGCCAAGTGGTGTGCTGTATGCAGTAGAGCTCCTCAGCTAGCTTGCTTTCAGTATGAACTGACACAATTAATTTATGGATTGAGTAAAAATCAAAGAATAATTAAATGCATTTTAATACAGAACATTTAATGAAGGCGCTGGCAGATGGATACTTTAGCATTTTTATTTTCCGGCTAGCAGTTATGAAGTATGGAATGAGTAGAGTCACATGCCTACCTGACCGGGGGTGCTGAACTCTGCTAGCGGTCCTCTCCCTACCGTCACCTTCTTTGCCAGCAGATTCCTGGCTGTCCAGAGTGAAGCCAGAAGCTCCCTCTGCCTCACCGGTCATGAAGGCCACCTGGCCAAGTCCAGTGGACCAGGCTAACCTCCTGGATGGCTCTGTGCAGGGTGCGTCAGTCCTCTCCCTCAGGCTGGCTTCTGTGTGGTCCCGCAAGGTGTTCCTTGCCCAGAGGCAGAGAGTGAACCTCAGGAGGGGTGAGGGCTGGCCGCGGCGACTTCCTGAAGCACCTACTGTGTGCCAGGCTTGCTTCCATGTGCTTACCCGTGTTCTCTCACAATGTCTTAGGATGTGAGCACTACATCGATCCCTTGTTACAGGGAGAGACGCTGAGGCACAGAGATAGGCCACAACCACGGATGGTACAATCAAGACTTGAATCCAGGCAGCCTGGAGTCACAAGACAAGAAAGAAGGCACTGTCCCTGGGGCGGGAACCCCACACCATGAAGTATCCGGCATAGCACCCTGCCCCACCTGCCCAGGACTGTTCCTTTACCTCAGCTCTCACAACTACGTCCTGATAAAGAAAGAGACAATGGAAAGGGTTTGTGATTTGATTGTGATTTGAAGAAGTTAAGCAAATCGAATCTAGGTGTTTGTTTGAGATGACAAGAAAAGAAACTTAACAACTAAAATGCCAGTATAACTGCCAGGCCTGTGGCACAGAAGAAGAGTTTAGTCCACCCCTCCACATCTACGATCTGGCCAAAAGGGAGACTGTGACCTTCTTGAGAGAAAATTATATGGCAAATAGTTCTCCTGACTTTAGCTTTTATCTCTTTCTTGGCTTAATTCCAATTTGCTTTGTACCCCAAATCTTTGCAATGAGCATAAAACATCTCAACACAGTCACACATCAGCTAATTAATATCGGTTTCAGTGATAGGTATTCTTCCCAGGAACCTGTCTTCTCCACTTTCCCAGGAATATTCTAGGAAAAAAATATTTGTGAAGCCAGTGTTTCAAGACTGTGGGGCTGCGTACATCAGCTCCCTTGTCCTGGTTGATTAATAAAGCCTTGAGCTGGACTCTTAAAGGCTTATTTGTTGGCTGTATGCAAAAGCCAAGGCTGAAAATGATCTTAGAATTTTGAAGACATCATTCTGTGGACACCTAGCAGTCAGAGTTCCCGTTGAGAAAGCTATGTCATGTTCCTTGATTCTTTTCCATGTGGCTTACTCTCCCTTCTCTGTGGGAGACTTTTAGGATCTTCCCTTTCTTCCTGGCTTTCTAAGATTCTACGATAATATACCTTAGTGTAGGGCTATTTGTATTCATTGTACTCTGCTTTTAGTGGACAGAAATCCACTGAACAATGGCCTTTAGCCTCTAGGATATTTTATACAAAACAATACTTCTTAATTACCTCTCATTCATTTGCTCTACTTCCCCAGTGAGATTCTCAACTTCGCATGCAAATATTGGACCTTACTAATCCTCTTAAGCTTCTTATCTTTTCCCTCCTACTTTTCATCTCTTTAACACTTGTCCTACTTTTTTTGATTTCCTCAACTTTATCTTCTGAATCTTCTGTGGCATGAGAAAAAAAAACCACATTTTAAAGATCCATGCTTTTAATTTGCAGGGAGCTCTGGCTTTCTGAATCTTCATTTAAAAATAGATGCATGTTGTTTGGTGCCGGCACAAATGTCTGTGGGAAAGTATCACTTGCATGCTCACCGCTGCCACTCTTGGTTTCCTAAGAGTTGCTGCCTCACAGTGTTCATTTGTTTTGACCTCTGTGGCTGAGATCGGTGGTTTTCCTTAAAGATGTGGTGCTGTTAGCTGGGGTGAGGAGAGGCCCAGCCAGGCTACCCAGAGAGCTAGGCTACCCAGAGAGCTAGGCTACCCAGAGAGCTCGCGGTGTCCTGTGAGGAGGCTGCAAGGCAGTGGCTGTGCTACCTGGTACTCCAGCCACCCTGCTGCCACATCCTGGGCCACGCAGGGCCACGGGGCCTTTGTGTGGAGGCTGCATTCCTCAGGGAACCTCCTCTTCCCAGATGCCTGTCTGGAGGCTGCACATTTTCAGGCCTGAGTGGAGAGGTCAACTGACACAACTTCCAGCCATCAGGCGGCTCGCACAACTTCCTGCCTTCCATATGGAGTCTCCCCTGCAGTGTCCTGACCCCCCAAGACCACACTACAGGAGTCCAGCCTCCCCAGAGGCTCACCTTCTGTTGTCTTCTGCCACGATAGAGGAGGGGAGACTGCAGGGCAGCCTGGAGGGGGAGTAAGCACTAAGTATTCTTTCTAGAGCCTTCCAATCACTTATCTCTCCACCATTTTTGGTACCAACGTTTTCAGGGAGCTCAGGTGTGTTGCAACCTAAGCTCTCCTGGAGTTCTGCAGCATACGTTGACTTAGTTCTTATTAGCACAGTTGGTTTTGGCTAGTCATACTATTCTAAAATTTATACTTGTCCATCTGCATTCTATGACCATCTCTCAGCATTGTCTTGTGTCACTTCCTGTCCTGTTTTCTTTGTCCTAATTAGCTAAGATCTTTCCTAATTCCATCTCTGTCACTTTAGGGCTGTTTCAGGAAGGACAGAGAAAAACAAGATACTCTGGCTTCCATAGAGAACCAGAAGTCCAGTGTGTACTCCTTATTTCTATCTTAACATTTTTTTTAGTGGAAGACAAATGAAGTTATTGTGGAAATAAATTCATTACTTCTGCAAGGCAGAAAGAGGGGAGAATGAGGCTGAATTCTGGTTTTATCTGTTTTCTCTTTTTGTTGTTGTTAGAAGGAAATTCAATTCCAGTAACCCAGAGACATTGTAAGTCCCTTTCCTTCTCAGCGTCTCCTTTGACAAAGTGACTCTTCCACCTGTCCTCAGCTGGCTTCCTTTCCTCTCATCACCTGATGATGACCCTTGACTCTCAAGACTGAATCTTGAAGGAGCAGTCTTGTTTGCGTGCACCTCTGACCTGAGCTGTATTCCTTCACATTTCCCTTTTAGGAAAGGAAATGTGACTTGGACCCCAGGCTCTCATGAATTTAGACGCTTCTGAAGGTGGGAATCTTAGAGAGATTGTAGAAAGCACTTTTCCTGGACACATTTGAAGCTTTCTTTCAAGTTTGTGGTCAGCCAGTCAGGGAGGAAGGCAGGTGCGTGCTGGCTGGGAAGGCAGGGCTGTCAGGCGTGGACCCTGGCCGACCAAGTTGCACTCTGAACATAGAAAGCTTTGCCTCTGTGACTCTCCTCTAACTATGTCCTGTCTCAGGTTCACTTGATTCCAGGAAAGAGTTCCACATTCTTCCACCAAGTCAGGGCCATGGGTGTGAACTGGGGTCTCTCTTGGGGAACCTGTGTGTTAGGCCTGTCTGAAGTGGAGTCTTTTTCGGATGAATTGGTGGTTCAGCTTCAGCTTCCTCAGGGAAGAGGGTGACTCAGCTCTGGCAGCCAGGGAGCGCTTTGGCTTAGGAACCATCCATGCTCTGGGTGAGATGGGCTGGTCCACCGTGGATGGAGCATGCTCTCTCTCCCTCCCTCCCTCCCCCTCTCCCTCTCTTTGTCTCTCTGTCTCTGTCTCTGTCTGTCTGTCTGTCTCTCTCTCTCTGTGTCTGTCTGACTGTCTCTCCCCATAGCAGAGAGGAGGCCCCAGACATGAAAACTACAAAGACACAAAGGGAGGGAAATGCCATTCTTCGTGTTCTTTCTGTCCTGGAGTATTATAAATAACTTCCTCATGGCTCCTGACTCGTGGAGAGGCACACAGGGGCACTTCCCTCCAAACATCTATGCACCGCAAGCCGCTGTGCGACCAGGCACACTTCCTTTTATCCCAGGAATGTCAGAAAACAGGAAGTCTGATAGATGCTCGGAACCTCCATCATTTGTAAAACTGTCACAGTGGCCGAGGCCTTCCAGGTATCTTGCATTATTCTCTCCTTCAAGACTTACAGCCTGAACAACCGCACCCGCATTTCCCGGCAGTCATCTCCGGCCTTGTCTCTAAGGCCTGGAGGGGGTTTGTGTCATTTGGGGTCACTCTTGCTTCCATGTAACTTGCCCTTGGTCCTATTTTTGTTTTCACTTTTTATTAGTATATATGACTTGTACACAATAATGGGTTTCACCACAGTATTTCATACATGCGTGTAATGTACCTGGATCATATTTGCCCCTTGTCTCCCTCCTCCTTGTCCTGGGTCCTCTTTCTCCCAGCAGCCATTCATTCTATAGCTCACGTATTATTTTCTCTAAACTATTGAAAGCATTTAATTTCTCATTTTATACATAAGAAACTCCTTCAATTTGGAGATCCTGGCTTTAACTCTAGCCATCCAGGAAGGAGACGCCCAGGCAACGTCCTTGGTCTTGCTGTTTTCCTGGAGGGCAGGGAATGCGGTCCCAGGAAGCAGAGAAAAGCCAAGAGCACAAAAGGGCCCACGCCCCAGGGCGTGACAGCATTGACTACGCAGTGACCACTGGGTCTGGTACTGCTAAGGTTTGGGGTCCTCGTGAAAAGTGTCAGGATAATCCTTTGAGGAGCACAGAAGGAAACTTTCCCCCAAGACCTTCTCGTCCCCCCTGTCTACATATGGCCCAAGGAGTGGATTCCCATTCTCAAAAGCCTCGCTTGTGTGACCACCAATCCGGTCTTTAGAGGCAATAGGTGCGCAGTGCCTGCCCAGCAGCTCTCGGATTGCGAGCAGGGCCAGGGTCACAGCCTGTAAGCCCCGGGATGATGCAGCAGGCATGATAGAAATCTTGCAGAGGGACGAGAGGTGGCTGGCCACCAAGGATGTCTGTGGGTGTGAGAAAGGCACCACCAGAGGCATGGATTTGAGATCCCTGGCCTGGCTGGTGGCCTTGCCTCTGGATCCCGCTTTCATTCTCTGCCAACGGGAACAGAAATGCTATAAAAGTAGAGAATCTGCTCTGATCAGTCCACCTTGACAGACACAACCATGTTGACTGGTTTTAAACCAGCTCTGTGTCCTTGAGTGACACAGCCTGGAAGAAACCAACACAGAAAGTACCACCATTAGCACATAGCCAGCGCATGAAAACCCCTAATTCCTAGTCAGAGAACAGATATTTTGCCAATGAACAAAACCAATAAAACCATTGCCAAGAGCCATGGCACTTTGTAAAACTTTGTGTAATCTTCAAAAGTGTAAGGTGTGTATGCAGAAGGAGCTGACCCAATGCAGCGACCGAGACGCAGGTTGGTAATCCCAGCACTGACCCAGGAGTGAGAGGAGCTGCCTGAAGCAGGCATTCTGTCTCCCGATCTGCCAGGTAACACCAGCCGGACCGGGCGAGCCAGGTGCCATCTTGTATGCGACATTAAAAGGACAGTCAAAACCGTAACAATCACAATTTATGGTCTGGAACGCGATGTTAAGGCGCTCCTGTGACAATCCAGAGGGTCAGAAAGGAGCATGTTCATAAAGATGGCGGCCGTGGCAGTGACGCTCTCCCTTGCCCCTGGTCCCTGAAGGGTTGACGTGATGTGTGGCTGCTCACTAATATGCATTCATTTTGAGGTTTTAAAAACATGGGCCAGTTATTGTTTTTTTGGAATTTTTTTTTCTTTCTGGTATACTCAGAAATTCTGTGCCCAAAGCAATATGTTTGTCTGTCTTCACATGCCCCCAGCCCGGCTGAGCACATCACTGAAACACCTGAACACCAGTCATGGAAACCAAGCCACTTGGACTCATCTGAGATTAACCTCAGTATTCATAATACCGGTTATTTCGTTTTCTCTAGCAAGTTTGCCCTTCAAAATGACGTCTATTTTCAGCCTTTCATTTAGCAAAGGTTGGATGATACCGCCACCAACATAAGCAGGGGACATGGCCAGTTTCCATACACAACCCATGCTAGCACACAGTCCATCTCTGTCCACTAGGGGTTGGCAGTGGGCTGGGCGGTGGTCTGGAGCTCAAACGTGCATGTGAGAGGAAAACCTTCCCTGAACTTCAGACACAGGACTAGAAGGGAGGAGCAATAATTAATAATTAATTTAATTATTTATTTTTGTGCTGGTTCTAGGGCTTGAACTCAGGGCTTAGGTGTTTAGCTTTTTTGTTTAAGTCTGGTGCTCTACCACTTGAGCCACAGCTCCACTTCTGGCTTTTTGCTGGTTGGAAATAGAGTCTCAGTCTTTCCTGCCTAGGCTGGCTTTGAACAGTGGTGCTCAGATCTCAGCCTCCTGGATTACAGATGTAATCTACAATCTTCAGATCTCAGCCTCCTGAGCAGCTAGAATTACAGGCTTGAGCCACCGGTGCCTGCTCTATTTTTTTCTTTTTTTTGAGATCGAGTCTCACTGTGCAGCTCTGGCTGGCCTTAACATCACGATCCTCCTGACGCAGACCCCCAAATGCTGTGATCACAGTCCACCAGCCCTCCCTGCCACGGGGGACAGTGCCAAGAAGTGCGGTGGAGGAGCAGAGCGTGGAGCGCGTGCATGCGGGCCTGAGTGGAGGATGAGGCCTCCCCGTGGAGAGGTGGCCCTTCCCTAAGGGCAGCCTGGCGCTCGCCCGGCGTGTCGCCTGCCCGGCGTGTCGCCCTGCTGAGGAGTGGGGCCATCTTTTACCTTCCTGCTAAGGGGGTTGCTGTGAGTGCTCAGGCCTGGCCCCCTGCTCACCCCAGCCGTGAATTCGCTACCTCTTAATGTAAAACCTGCCTTTTCTGGTCATTGTGTCATCTTATTGATGGCCTGTCTTTGGGAACTCTTGAGCCATAGATTTAGTTCCTTAGTATATCTTTTCCTTTCAGTTGTTCTTGGCTATGTTTTTAAATTACAAGAGCTGCTCATGGTTGTGTGGTTGCCCTTGAGGGAACCTGCGCCGTGGCTGCTGGCCGGCCACGTTTGAAAACCCTCACGGGAATAGATGAGACCTCATCTCCCGAGGGAGCCCCTTTCTAGGCATGGCTTCTGTGTGGGAGATGCGGCAGGTTGGGGTGGCCAGGGGTGGGCAGGGAGGAGGGAGACGGGACCGTGGACCTCAAGCCAGCATCCATCCACAGGGCGTGGGAGCCCGGGAGAGCCTGGGAACCGAACCACCTTGCCCAGGGCGCAGCCTGCGGGAGCTGGCTTCAGGATGCATCTCCTTGACAACTGCTCTTCGGTCGTCCGGGACCGCAGCCAGGGCTCAGGGTTTCAGCCTAATCTGAGCGCAGACAACCAGAGGCAGTAACCCTCTGCTGCCGATGTGTGTGACTCGACTGAACTATTGCCCGCATTCTCATGAAGACCCACTCTCAGCGTTTCACCAGCGCTTCGGCGTTTGGACTTTGAGTGGCATGTTAACCCGGGATGCTGGGGTGACCCGGAGATGGTGCGTTCCGGAGCCTCCTCCGGCTGGAGCCTGGCAGTCCCCGCGGATCCCGGAATTCATGGCGAGGGATTCTCACACCTCTCCTTCACTTTCCTCCCGGTATTCCACCTGGCAGCCTTATCTCCACTATCCCTTTCAGCAGCATTAATTTATTTCCCTAGATCTCATTCCTTGTACGTGGTGGGGCAAGCTGACTTAAAATATATCACCCAACCCCCTTGCTGGAGGCTTTCACGAAACAAGCCTGATAGATTCAGCACTTGGGATTTAAGCCTTTAAAGCTCACCAAGTTTGGCTGTATAATGAGCAACAACAACAACAACAACGAAAAGCCAAGTGTGCAGAGAAACTGGAAAGTTATCAAGCAGGAGAGAGCATACAAACAGGAAACCGTCTGATTATGTATACCATGCAAAATTAGTAAAAGAATTTGAAATTGTCTGGTGCTCCTAGATGCTATTGTTTTCAAAGAATAATTCCGTCTATTTTAACATTTTCAAGTGTAATTCCACGGGCAACACTCTTCCTTTGATTGTGAGTGATGTTAATTGAAAGGCGTGGTTTCACGTCTGTTTTGGCAGTTAGACTTCTATCTTTTGTTTAAAATCTCCGAGTGTTGGCTTTCCTGTCTGCCGGCCTCCTTCTGTGTTTCTGTTTTGGTGATTCCATGGCAGGCTTACAGTGTGTTTTCTTGTGTGTATGGTAACAGATGTTTATGTGAATAACAGACTTTTTTATGAAGGCATACACTTTATGGCCAAATACTAATTAAAAATAATTGCATGTAAGCATTTTTGTTTATTCCCTGTTGTGCGTCTTTAATCATTTGAAATCACCTGCAGTTGAAAATTGAGGCAAAGATTTGATACTGCAATTATAAAAGGCCATCTGACTATATATTAGGTTGAAATAGCAACATATTTGAGGGGGGGAAATAATCCACGAGTCAGGTGCCAGGTTGCTGTGAAGTCTCTTGCATATTGGGTCAAAATACTAATACGTTACTTTGTTAAACTAATAGGATTTTAAGATACTATTCAGGCACTCAAACAACTGCTTCATGAATAATACCTATACCTGACACATTTTGTACACTAACAAGCTCATTACAAGTGGGTTTTAATTAGAGGAGTAACAGATGGTTTTTAATAAATATGGGCAGTGGTGACTCCCTGTTTTTTTTTTTGTTGTTGTTGGTGGTGGTGGTGGTGGTTTTTGTTTTACCTTATAGAGATTTAAAAAAAATGTGTTTAATTGAGAGACTCTGAATTTTGATTTGGGTTTAGTAGTATGTGTTCAATTAAAACAGATGATCAAGTGCCAGGAGTGTGACTCAGCTAGTTGAGCACAGGATCGGAGCGCAGGTTCGAAGTGTCTTTCCTGCTGTCCGGGCAGCGGGCTCCAGGTGCAAGCAGGCAAAGCCAGCAGCCACGTTCTCTTCCGGGCTTTGTGTTGGAGCTTGTCCTGTCAATGTGTTATGAAGAATTAACAAGACATTTCAGAGTGGTCTTGAACTGCGGCACAGAACGCTCTCTCACCACGGTGACATTTAACAGACACATTTGAGCAGAGAATACAAGGGATGTTTCTAAGAGCCGCCGTGCCTCCCTGCAGGAGCGGCTTACTGGGGTGGAGGCTGGAGAGGCCTCAGCACAGAAGCCCAGCCACGCCCCACCCAGCTGTGATCCACTCCGAGAGTTTTCATTAAAAAAATTATCTTTACGTAGTCATACAAGAGTTGCCATTGGACGAGGCAGTTTATGAACGCAGAGCATTGATCAATCTCACCCTTTCCACCATTTTCATTTTAAATGACACTGACTTGACATTTGTGTGTCAGATGGGTCAGGACTTTGGTGAATCTGGTATAGAAAGACTGCTTGGAGTTAAAATTCACTTTTCCTTAAATTGTTTTTCTTTTTTTAATATGACCTTTTTTAAAAAAATTGGTAGAAAGAAAATTTTTTAATCTATGAGGAACATTCTTGCAGAAAAATTTAAATTTATGTATAAGAATTTAGAGAACACCTCTTTCAAACATATTCCTTGAAAAGAAACAGGATCAGTGAAGTCTGAACTTGAACTTGACCCTGGCAATAAAAGCTGGTGGCTTTGAGATGTTCCTCTTCCATTTACATACATCTTTTTTGTTTGGTTTTGCTTTGTTTGCTCTCCACGCTGGCGTAGACTCCCTGAGAAGCAGATCTTCCCTACATCTGGCCACAAAAGGTGTTTTAAGGGAAAGAAGGAGTTTGTGTCCTTAGGAAGGAGCTGGCCCAAAACGTCAGAATTAGAAACACAGGAGGGCATTTTCTCAGCTCCACGCCACCTTCCCTTGCCCAGATTTTAAGTGCCTGCATCTCTCCCGGCACACACACAGGAGCTGCTTCGTTCCACGCTATGCCATTGCCTGGAAATAAGGCCACTTCAGGTATAAAATATTCCACCCCGTTCCCCTGGGCAAAGAGCTGACACGCCAGCTCTTCAGAGGGAGCCACTAGGCCAGCAGATGCGTGCAGATATTCAGCCGTCTGCAGCCTGGAATAGCATTTGTGAGCGTGTGAGGGGTTTAATTTCATTAAGAATTTTTTTTGACAGCATGACACCCCAGAGTCTTGTTCTAGTTGTTTCTTATCACTTAAGGAGGGGTGGGGACTATGGAGGTGGGAAATAAATCCCTAGCTGGACTCATACATTTCCTTTTTAAGGGTAAGGAGCACCGCCTGGTATCCCGCCAGCCCGAGCACGCTTGCTTGCAGAGTGTGTGGGCATGCCGGGCGTTTGGGCAGGACCGGAGGGCACCCCACTTAGAAGGCAGGCACGGGAGGGCACCTGTGTCAGCAGAGATGTATAGAAAGACGGGCCTGTGTCATTCCGTGTGACTGCGGTGGAAATATCCAAGCCTCCACCGAGCAGATGGGATGGGCGCTAGCCCATCAATAAGCCAGCGAGCCATATTAGACCTGGCAGAGCCAGCCGGTTCTGAGAGTGGGAGCCACGTTCTTGCAGCGACAGGGCTGTATTTCAGCTGCCGGCCCCGCTGGCTTCCAGACCTGCCCCTGCCTTCCTCAGGATCCTGCACAAAGCCGCAGGGCCGGCACTTGACAGTTAACCGCCAGTCCTTAGAGGTCAGACAGGCTGTCCAGCCTCCAGTGACCAGAAGCCTGGGGAAATAGCCCAACTTATTTCTCATTCTTGAGATCCCCGAATCGCAATGCCCGGAGGACCTGCAGTTGTCAAAGCCCCCAGGGCCCGAGGCTGTCACCCTTCATGCCTAACTAGTTCCTGGGGACCGTAGTGAAGATTAATAGATGCCACGGCCTTCATCGTCATCGGGGCAGAGATGAAACCCAGCCACACATTTGACAGGGCGAATGGCCTTCTGACTGGAGAGCTCTGGCGTGGAATGCACGAGGCCCAGGACCTTTCCGGGTGTCACCACTGACGGCTTGCCCTTAGAACATCATTTATTTCTTTCCAGCACAGCCTTGTCTCCTGTTCTACCCACGGTCTAATGTGGAACTGTCCTACTGGGCTTTTCAATGGCTTTCAGCAATGTCAGCGTCCAAAGCAAACATGTCTGGAGACTGGATCAGGAGTCTCTTTTTCCCCTAGAGGCTTCCTGTGTCCCTTCACGGCCAGATCCAGTAACACCTTGGCAGGTTCTTAAATTGAACCCTAGGCTTCGGGCCTCCTAGTTTCCCAAACCAAGCCCAGACACCAGATCAAGTCCACTAGTGTATCTGTGCCTTCATTCCAAGTGAAGTATGTTTGTTTACCACTCACTCCAAGATGATGCTAGTGAATCAGGTCCCATCAGCTGGGCTGGGGGCCTTGTGTTTGGCTGGGATGCAGCAGGAAAGCTGTATGGGGACAAGGCTCAGGGAGCCTCGCTCACATTTTTATTTCAACCTGGTTTGCACAAGAGTTCCTTTGTTCCTCCAGTACTCAGAGCCAAGACTTCCATCCATTTCTTCATCTGCCCCACCCACCAGTTAAAGATGAACTGCTCACAAATCCCCGATTTCATAAAGGATGGCGTTGTTACATTTGAGGAGGAGCTTGAATGATGAGGACAGGTGGACTATTCCTTCCAGAGTCTTCACGCTGTGTGCGGGCTGAGGGCTACTGTGAGAGCCTATCCTCAGCGCTATGCACTGCACCCTCTTGACTATAACAATATCACCTAGACTTTATTGCCCCTATGTTGTGAGATGTGCTCTGGTCCACAATTAGCTACAATCTGCAGTGTAACTCAAAACTAGAAACAAATGGGGAGTTGGCTTTAGGCTTAGCTCATTCATATTCTCCCATCCATCCATCCATCCATCCATCCATCCATCCATCCATCCATCCATCCACAGAGCCCCCATGGAATGGAGGGGACCTCTCTGGACTTACCTGAGCAACCCTGGCTTGGCTGCCGTTCATCTGCAGCTCACTCATCCACGAGCGTGGCTGCCTTCCTTCAATTAGGATTGAATTAATTCTTGCTGGTTTCCTTTACCAAACATCCAGGTTTTAATTGTTTCATCTAATTACTGGCCTACAACCCAGATCTAAGACTTGACACAGGTGATAGGAAATGATGGGCTTCCTTGGATTATACTCATATATTTTCTCGAGAGCATTTTGGAGTAGAATCGTTTTTCTCTCTCCTCTCTTTTTTTCCGGCTATTTATTTATGTGTCTGACCTTCCAGACTCTCCAATTAGATGAAATTTCCCTCCCAGGTAAACACCTACTCTCTCCAGGACTATCCCTCCCACTTAGAACCACAATTGCCTTTAATTGTCCCCAAAGCCGAGCTGCAGGAGTGCAGAATCTGATGAGAAAGAATCTGTACTTAGATCCACAATTTTTGTTTCTACCCCAATTGTGCAGGAGACTTAAAGAGCAGAAACCCACAGCTTCTGTGGATACTAATTATAGAATTCCTTTCTAGCTACATATTTGCATGCAAATATCAGCCTGTATAAATTTGGCATTGAAAGCACCCCGAGGCTCTAGCCTGGCAGATGGGTATTGGATCACAATGAAACGTAACAGTACCTGGGGGCTTTGGGGCTAAGCAGAGGCTCTGAGCAACAGGAGAGCAGCCGTCTTCCCTCTTCTGAGATGACAGTGTGGGCTTTATACATTGTTCTGGCCAAAAAATATTTAAGAGGTGGTTTGGAAAAACACTTCGGGCAGATGGCCAATTTCCTTAATGTTCTGCAGGCAGTCTGTAGATCATGGGAAGGAAGGCATCTTTAAATCACTTGGGTTGGCTTTATTTTAAGTTGAGGGGTCTAGGCGTAAGCCAGGGGATAGCAGAGTCCCTTCTGAGCTTCGTGGAGCCTCTGGTGGGGGCAGGAGGCAGGAGGCCCAGGAGGCAGGTGCCCCGGAGGGCTGTGGAAGCCCAAGGATCAATTTCCCATCTTGTTTTTTATTTTTTTCATCAGGTAGATTGTAAAGCTCTCATGTCCTTATCCTTTAGTACTTGCATTAAAAGAAGAAACCTAACACACACACACACCCCACACCCCCACAACACATCCACACACACACACACCCACACCCCCACACCCCCCACACCCACCCACACCCCACCCCCACACCCCCACATGCACCCACACCCCACCTCCAACAAGACACTACTTCAGAAAGTAAGGTGACATTAGAGCTGCTTTTTTGTTTTTTGTTTCTGATTAAAAAAGACTGTGGGCAGGTGGACTCAGCCTGGAGCAGCCACAGGTGTTTCTTTGTGGAGAATGTGGGCTTTTGGATGCAGTACAGGGCCATTCTTTTCCTCTTCAACTTCAGACAAGTGCATGGATGTAAGGAAAGCCAGATGCCAAGAGATGGGAAAGAAAAATAGGAGCAAAGACAGAAGGAGTTTAGGGAGCCAGCCCTGCATGTGGAAAGCCTTCAGAGCTGGGGTGCAGCAGGGGGGCTCCCACACTTAATGAGAGACACACAGCCAGCAGCTGTGGTTTATACACTCAGGTTTTTGGAGAGATCTCAGTAGCTCTCCCTGGTCAGTGCACTTCAAGGCCCCTTGAGCCATGACTGAGGCAGGAGACAGTGGGCGTAGGAAAACAATCCGTGCTAGATTTTCAGATGTCTAAGGGAATGTGTATTGCCATGGCTTTGGATTCTGAACTATTTTCTCAAATGTTTCCCTTGTCTTGAATTGGGTAGAGCAAACATCTTGGGTTTTCCCAAAGTCTTAGGTAAATGAATAAAACAGGTGAAATATCAAGCACATGTATTTTAATTTGTGAGTGTTTCTGAAGTTTGGTGGAGTGTGCCCAGGGGTGTGAAGCCTGTCTCTCCAGCGCCATCCTGACCCTCCTCCTGGCTCTTCCCATGTGCGCCTTTCTGGCCCCAAACTCGCTCTCCATGCCAAGTGGAACAAGTCTACAAACCTTTTTGAGCAGTTCTCTGCTATTTTATTTTTGGTGGTACTGGGGTTTGAACTCAGCGTCTTGTGCATGCTCTGTGGGTGCTCTACCCCTTGAGCCACATTCCTAAATCTTTCTGTTCAACTTCTTTTTTGAATAGGGTCCTGCAGTTTGGGCCAGGCTGGGCTTCTGTTTGTGCTTCATCCACAGCATGGGGGACCTGTGGATGCCCAGCTTTTATTTGTTAAAATGGAGTCCCACCAACGTTTTGGTTTTTGCTTGGGGCTGTTGAGCTGAGATCCTCTCCACTTCCAAACAGGTGTCTGAAGCCAGCACACCTGGCTGCGTACTCTGATGAAGACAAAGTCTCTTAAGTGGGAGGACCTGGCTCCTCGTGCCTGGCACGAGGACTCCCACCACAGGTGAAATCACTGCAGGGCCCGCCTGACTCCTTCCAGGGCAGGCTCTTCAGTTTTTCCTCCTGGTGTAGATGTGCAAACGGAGGTCTAGGGAGACTAAAGAATGGAACCAAGACCAGCCACCGACCAGCGAGTGCTAGAGCTGCGGGCACGGGTGCACTGGGAACATGGGCTCTCGGAAGGGCCAGCCACTTCTGAAGTCTGGGATCATCACGCCAGAGGCCAGCAGGGACGACCTTCGGGGTCACTGACGCGGCTTTCCACTCACCTTATCATCATCTCCGTTTCCCCGCTCGGGGTCTGCGGGAGCCATCGTCAGGCAGGACGGAATTTGAGAGAACTCTGAGACGATGGCGCGATGACAGACATGACGCTGACAGCCTGGCGTGGGGCGGGCCACGCTCAAGGGCAAGCTGAGGGCCCGGACTGCAGCATCCCGAAATAGATCAGTCCTGCGTCGTTACAAAGTGCGCAGATTCTTCTAGATCCTCTCTTTGAGAAGCCAAAGGCCTCCGGTGAGTTAAAAAAAAATCTCCCTTTGTCTTTCAAAAGCGTAAGCAACTGTCACGTGTCAAATGAATTCCTCCGTAGTAACGGGCCTGGGAATGGCGGGACCAGTGCTGCCAAGTGAGCCAGAGGCCTTCTCCCCCAGCGCTGTCCAACCGCCCCCCCCACCTGTCCTCCTGCTCTGGGCCAGAGCGCTAATTGTGTGCCCTTCCTGAACGTAGCAAGGAGAGAGTCTGCAGGTCACCTCTCCCCCGCCTCTTCCAGAAAACCCGGCTTTAGTCCTTTTAGGTTAAAAAATAAGGAAAATAGCATTCATGCCCATTTGTTTATGTCAGCAGTTTGCTGGGGGTCAGAACACAAGACACACAAAATTGCCAAAGATAGAAGTAACTGCTTGAGAAAGCTCTCCAGAAACACTGATCATTTTCTTTTAAACCCTGGAAAAAGTTGTTGTTTGGTTTGTTCATGTTTTTTTCTTCTTGTTAAAAGGTGTGTGTTATTTAATTTAATTTTTAATTTTATTGTAAAAATACTGTACAGATGGGTGACAGTTACGTGAGTAAGGTAGTAAGCACATTTCTGGTCAAATATTGTTACCTCTCCTTTGTTCTTTTTCCTATGATCCCTTCCCTCAGTTACGGACAAGCTTTTGCTTAGTGTCTGCTTACTACATTTTGTCTTACAAACTAGAAAGTAGCCATACATTCCAACACAGCTGAGGTTGAAAACTGTCACAGTTTTCCTTTCTGAGTTAATCTTTCCTCTGATAGCAAAGTTGCCTCTGGGCTCTAAAGCAAAATCATCCAGACGCTCAGGCAGTGCTGTCTCTGGAGGCTGGGAGCCGGGGACCAGGACACTGGCCACACTAGCAAGCAGCAGGCTCGGGACCTTTATTTCCTGGCCCTTCCTGCTTGACAGCGTTTAACCCATTCTTTCAAACCAACACCCTGCACTCTCCGTCCTGAGAATACACACGTCAGGGACTATCTGTCCAGTGCATACTATATTTGTAAGGTTATAAATAATTATTTAAAACTGGGGTAAGACAAATGTAGGCACCATTTAGTGTCCATTTCTCCATGAACTCCTGGCACAGTTTCTAGAACCCATTTTGTCTTTCCCCACCCTGGAAGCTCCCGGTTTCCATCAGAACCTCTGTAGCACAGAGAAGGAAGGCCAGCTCTGGCCTCTGGTTTATGTGAGTCCCAGTACTTTATATTCATCTGTCTTTATATTCATCTCAGGCCCACAGCCGTCGGAGCAGACTCTCAGCAGACTCAGGGCGGGAAGAATGACCGGATCATCAAACCCAACATTGGACGAAGCTTACTTTAAGAGTCCGCCTCAAGGTATGTGAGCAGAGGGTGCTTCGACCCTGTCTTCCCTCCTCCTTCGAGTCTGGTCTGGTTGGTAGACTCTCTCGATGTTTTTATCTGGGATAATAGGGAGTATGGGCAGCTCTGCCAAACCTGTCCAAACCAGCCTGAACGGCTCACCTGTGCCCCCTGAGGGGCGGAGCCTCACATTTCTCTCCCGGTGCCAAGTTGTTCAGTGTGGTGTGTCTTGTTGCTGATGTAAACATTTATATATGAGGAAGTGTCCTTTATTGATGTTGCAGAGATGATATTTGGGGTTTTGTCCATTTTATGTGTCCACGAGCATTTCTTTCTGTTCAGAACTTTTTGCATTTTGTGTAGCCAAATTCTGCAATTGTTTAGACAGAGGATAAAGATAGTGGTGTGTGCATTGATTCAGTTCAGCAATGGAAAAAAGAAAAGGATCAAAACCCGTGGTAGAGTTCTAATTTTGGGGAAAAAAAGCATAGCGTAGTACCCAGAATAGGCAATGTCAAGAAATAAGGTTGAGCATTACCGAGCGAGCTTTGTGTGATCTTAGGAGGTCATTTAAAAATTGGCTCACAGAGGTAGAAACGGTTTTAAAAATCCAGCGTTGCTTTGTTTTCACTTCACGATCTGTAACTGCCGTCCTGGCTTTCCTCGGTCACATGTTATTTGAACTCAGTGTGGTTTCAGGGTCCGTCCTATGCTGCAACATAACCCAGCACGCGGGGCGTAGTTGGAATACGCGTTTGTGGACACACAGGGTCTTCAGCGTTGCGCACCTGCACGTGGCGATGCCTGGACTGGTTCTCCAGGCACACGTGAGGTGGGAGTGTCCTGAGGTAGTCCGTGTGTGCCCCCTGTGTGCTGTCTGTCCTGCTCCTCCCTCTGTGGCTGTGCCTGTCTCTGGGCTATGTCCGCTTCTAAGGCCTGTCAGCACTTGATGTGGCTAGACAAATGTTCTTGCCAGCTGGAATGCGTGATCTGTCTTTTCCTTGCTGCGCCCCTCAATACTGTATTGCTATGTGGCTCAGGCTGAGCCTCCTGTCTTACCTTCCTAAGCTGGAATTACAGGCATGTGTCACCAGTCCAGACTTTTCGTCGTCATTTAATTTTATTTCTTGCAATGTGGAAGAGTGGAAATGAGAAATGTTTACTGTGTTTGACTTGCTACAGGTTCCCGAGGAACCTGTTTAAGCATTTTGTGCATTCATCAATTGACTTGTTTGTCTTTTTTAAAAAATTGATTCCCAGGTTTTCTTTACATAGGCTGGTTCTTAATCTCTGCACATTAAATCTATCAACTTTTTCTTCTGGATTTATAAGGCTTGCTCAAAGCCATGATGTAAAAATATCTGTCTGGCTACAATTATCTTTTAAAATATTTATGCTGAGCACCAGGAGCTCATTCCTATTTTCTTACAACTTAGGGGGCTGAGATTTAGAAGGCCCAGGTCGGAAAGTGTGTGAGGCATGATCTCCAAAATAACCAGCAAAACTCAGGGATGGAGCTATGGTTCAAGTGGTAGAGTGCCAGCTGAGCAAGCAAGCTGAGCAAGTGTGAAACTTTGAGTTAAAACTCAGGTACTGGCAATATATATATAAATATATATATATGCACACACATTTACATATGTATATACATATATATACACACACATATATATATGCACACACATTAGAAATTAAATGAAATGGTATGAAGAATGGCGTATAAATGTTTTCTTTTGTTCAAATGCATAGTTAGTTTTCCCCATAACATTATTATAGAGTGTATTTTTTCCACTATCTTGAAATGCTACTTCATGTATTACACAAATAAGCCAGTGCCACGAGCACATTTCTGAGCTCTTTCCAATGATATGTTGGGTCTCCTGGGATGGTATCAGTTCATTTCACTCACTATTGCTTTGCATGGGTTTTGACATCTGATCAGAGGAGTCTTCCATTGCTGTGATGGGTTTAGCATGCTTCCTACCTAGGCTTCTTTTAATCCTCCAAATGAAGGTAAGGACCAGGCTTCCTCTGCCTGCTGGCCTTGGGGATGGGACTGCACTTTATCATCTTTTGGTCACTGAGTCATTGTGTTACCCTGCGCAGGTACATTATTGTAATTTCTTTTGCCTCTTGGTGTCATCCACACGGAGAGGTTGGTGGTTTGGGCAGAATCTGCTCGCCTGCTCCACCCTGGTTGGATTGCAGGAGCTAGATGCTCTCACGTTGGACAGGCAGAGGGCCGGCGGGCCGGCTTGCGGGTGATTGTCTGGGTGCTTGCCTGCATCTTCCTCAGGAATGACAGGGAAGAGAAGATGTCGGTTTCTGCAGTGGCTTTGATGCCTTCAGACATCTGCAGTGGTTTCCATGGGGATCAGGATACCACGTGCCTTGGGAATGTGGCCCTTGGTTACAAGACTTCTTCTGCGTCCTTGGCTCCCGGCCTGCATGCTCTGTCCATCCTCCCCCATCCTGCTTTATTGCTGCCCCTTCAGGCTGGCACCCTCCCTCCCTCCAGCCCCCACCTCCATCCCCAGTGTCACCTCTGGCAAAGTTTCCTTCATGGGTTTCTCCCTTCCCTAGGGACAAACCCATCACAAAAGCTGCCTGGCTTCTGGGCGGCTCACAGGAAACCCTGGGCTGGGAGAGCGCTCCAGGCCTGCGCGCTGCAGGCCGGCTGGGCTCCTTGCTGTGCACGGCCAGGCTGCCCGTCTTGGTGGCTCAGGGTGCGTGCCAGGGACAGGCTGCTGCCGGCCTCCCTTGTAGGGCAGCGATGTCTGCTTGTCTCCTGTGCGTCCGTGAGCGCCCCTGAGCTTAGCAGACCCCGTGGGGCGTCTCCTGGACCCACAGGTCCTCTCAGCAGGGAGAAGTGTGCACAGGGACGCCAACAATCCCATCGACGGGCGCGCAAGCCCCTTTTCCCATCACACGGTTACGTTTGCCGGGTCCGAGGCAATATCTCCTGGGTGGTTAAGCTGTCTCGAGGTGACTTCTGGTGTTTCCCACAGTGCAGCGAGTGGGAATTGTTAGGCGATATTGTTTGGGGACTAATGGCAGGAAAGATATTTAGTGCAGATGCATATTTTTTCTTTCCTGAAGATTCTCAATCTGTGAACTGTGGAGTCCATAGAATCAGATCTCATCCAGGTACGGGCTGACTCGTGTGTGTGTGTGTGTGTGTGTGTGTGTGTGTGTGTGTGTGTGTGTGTGTGTGTGTGTGTGCGTGTGTGTGTCAGAGAGAGAGACTATGAACTGAGTTTCACCAGTCCTGAGAGGCAGGCAAACTCCTCTAAGTCCAGATGTGGAGGAGACCTGGGCAGCTGGCTCTTGGGGCTCTGGAGCTCAGGGAGCTGAGCGGCCAGGTGCAGCTGTAAGAAGAAAGCCATCCAGGAGGATTTCCCATGCACCCCCTCTCCCAGGAGGCCCGGGGCATCCACTGCCACCTTCCAACCCCTGGTCACACCACCACCAGAGATCAGGGGTCCCCAGGGCTGCCTGGGCCTGCCAGGGCCTGCCTTCCTGCTCCGCCCGTGTTGGCTTCGCCTCCCAGCCGAGCCATGCCATGCCACCCTGCCCTCTACCAAGCCACCACGGTGGCTCTGTGGTGGTTCTCCTCTCTTCTCTGGGCTGGGCGTGTCTCTGGTGGGGCAGGGCTCTTCCCAAGGTTTGTCTGACTGTGAGGGGTAGGGCTGTTGGGTGGAGTGCCCACCGGGGCCTTGTGTCCTTCTCTGTTTCTGTGGTCCTTGTAGTCCCACTGGTGCAGATTGAGGTGGTCTGCAACGTGCTCTGTTCTTCCCCTGAGCACCGCATTTCGGGATGGCTTGCTTCTGCGGTCTCCCTCTGACCCTGGGAAGGCACAGCACCCCAGGAGAACCACCGTGGCCTTCCTGTGGATAGAACTCCCCGCGGTCTTTCGGAAGGCTTCTGAGACCTTGGGCTGAACGGCCTGCTAGGTCTGCCCGTTCCCAGGCTGCCCGCAGCAGGCATTGGGAGGAGACGGGGAGCAGCTTCCTTCTCTCCTTCCCTCCTCGTGGTCTGTGGGTGTGGGGTGGCTCGGGAGGGCGCCTTTCACAGAAGGACTCATCGTGGTAGTGCTTCCCCAATTCGCTAAGTTGCCGCCTCTCCTGTGAGGTGTGAAGAAGGAACACCCCCTCCCTCCTCAGCCCCCCTCACACCTGGGGGGTGGCAGGACCAAGTTCTGGCCCATGAGACACAAGCAGTTGTTCTCTGGGCCTCACAGAAGCATTTGTTTTCCAGAAACACATAGATGGTATTTCTGGGGCATCCTTTACTTTTCCTCATAGGTGATGGCTGGAGCCAAAGCAGCCCTCTTGTGTCTTTGTGTCCCTGATGGCTGGCTGGGCTACCTCCCCACGCCCAGCTAGCAGCTTTCTCCACAGCGTGCAGAACACACCAGGGCAGGGCCAAGTCGCGGCTGTTTTCAACTGCTGCCTTTGTTTGCTTGTTAGATGTAATTTGACTCAACTTTTCTAAATAATGTATAATTTAAAATACCTTCAGATAAATGCAATCAGCATTTAAGTGCAACCAGACTCTTTAGAAAATGTGTTACAATTTACCTCCCACCTCTTTCCTGGAAAGAAGAGAACATCCCAATCCAAGAAGATAATTCGGTAGATTTAAACAACAAATAACAGCAACATCTTGGTGAATAAGAGAACCGGAGGAGTTTCCTGCTTGAGCTGGAGTGTGTGCTCCAGAAAGGCGGAGGAGAGGAAGTCATCGTTAGATCTGACATGAGGTGAAGTAGGCTAAATGCTTTCCTGCTGTGTCTTCAGGAGCCTTTCTAGATGCTTCCAGGTGGAGACATTCATCTTCTTCTTGCAGTCTTTCCCATGCCATCCCCAGCGCCCCACAGTGCCTGCCCCCTCCCCGATAGGAAGGCTGGCGGTCCCCACACCAGCCGAGCGTGCGCTGAGGGTCCTCGTTCACGGTTGTGGGGGCCCCAGGAGGCCCTGACCTGGTGGCTTGGCTGTGACCCCTGGCTCCGAGAGGACACTGGGTTCCTGTTTCTGTGTCTTGGCCCCGCCCCTGCCATCCATCCTCCTCCTCATGACTTCCTGCCACATGCCCCGGGTCCTCTGTGTGCGGTCTGGAGCCTGTTGACCTCTGACACCCAGGATTCCCCCCCCCCCCCCCACGCTGCCTCTCTGGCTAAGCGCACTTAGCCTTGGCCTGGCTCCTCGGTCCTCCCCAGTCGAGCTGACTGCCCTTTGCCGCCAGGACCCCAGGCCTGGCCTGTGACAAGCCAGATGTCTCAGAAGCCATGAGTGTCATGCGGTCCCAGAGCCCACGTGGGGCTGGGAAGAGTCCAGGGCCCCTCCCAGAGAGCAGGCAGACGGGGTGGAGGCAGAGCACCCGGGAGCCCGCCGAGTGGGTCCTCCCCGAGGGAGGGGGCGCGCCAGCCAAGGCGGAAGTTGTTCCATACCCCGCATGCCCCGCACACGCGCAGACACGCGCAGACCTTCTCTCCCACCAGGGTGCCCTCACCATCCCTCACCGTTCACACCGGGTGCCACGGACCTAGTACAGCAGCCAGAGCTGTGCGACCTGGGTGGGGGGCTGAACCTCGCACAGACTTCTAGCAAAGGCATGAGCTCCTCCCCTGGGGGTTCTGGTGACAATGCCAGGACCCTTTCTGGTCATGCCACTGTCACACAGCAGGCCTGCTGCTTTCCTTCCTCCCTCCTCCTCCTGTGCCCCCCTTCAGGGTTTGCGCCCTGTGATTATCCCCCTCCTGCCCCTTCAGTCTCTCCAAGCTGGTTTGGGGGTCTCTGCTTTCCTCCTCCCACACGTCCAGCCCTCCTCTGGAGGAGTCAACCTCTCCGCTGTCACGCTCCTCGTGGCCTGGAGACACAGTTTTCCTAATAGAGCGTTTCATAGCAGCAAAGTGGTTGTCGATAAACCCTTCAGGTCGAGCAGAGCCTGCCAGTCAAAGGCAATCCGCGCTCCTCATTGAGCACTGAATGGCTTGTTTCAAACTCAAGAGCAAGCCTGGCTCGGAGAGCAGATTATTATTACTGTTATTAAGTCTTCCACTACTTCCTATTGAACATCTTATTGCAATTTGGGTAAGCATCTGCCCGCAGATCCAACCTCGATGCTGCCCTGTTGACTCTAATTTTATAAATGTATACAGAGTGAGTAAGTGAAGCGGAGTGAACCCTGCAGGGCCCTGACCCCACAGCCGGGGCGCAGACCCGGCCCGCCGCCCGGCACGGTGACTGCGTTACAATCTTGTGATATTATTCAGAATGACTCCAGATAAATCAATGATAAACTAGGGGTGAAGCTGCCTTTATTGCAGAGCTGATATGGTAGCTGCTCAGCGTCCAAGTATGAGTCGTTACCTGAATGAAGAGCCCGGCTGGGCTGGAATTTCCACAGAGATGAGTCCAAAACACCGCGGGAGAAGGCTGTAAGCGGAGCCCTGAGTACCGGCAGCAGTGGCCCTGCTTGCTCTCATACCTTCTGTCATTGATAAGGGATATCGTGAAGGGCCAAGGAACTAAGGTTTTTGTTCCTTGTTTAGTTGGTTGGCTGATATATATATATATATATATATATATATATATATATATGTGGTTGTAGGGCTTGAATTCAGGGCCTGGGCATTGTCTTTGAGCTTTTTTGCTCAAGGCTAGTGCTCTACGTTTTGAACCACAGCTCTACTTCTGGTTTTCTGTTGATTACTTGGAGTTAGTGTCTCATGGACTTTCCTGCCTGAGCTGGCTTCAAGTTGTGACACTCAGACCTCAGCCTCCTGAGTAGCTAGGATGACAGGCCATGAGCCACTGGTGCCCGGCTCAGGAATATGCTTTCATCCACTAAAAGATGTCCTCCATGGTAAATGATCAACATTTTTCTTTTTCAAAGACTTTTTCCTACTCTGGTGGTATATATCCATTCAGTAAGAAGAGTTTTTTGTTTTTGTTTGGCTGATGGATGAAGAAGAATAAAGACTAGGCTATGACTGCTCAGTGTGGATGGGAGTAGAGGCATTAAAATGCCAAGCTTAGGGGCTGGGAAGGTGCTCAGTGGTAGAGCGCTTGCCCTGTATACATGAGGCCCTGGGTTCAATTCCTTTGCACCACATAAGCAGAAAAAGCTGGAAGTGGTGCTCAAGTAGCTCAAGTGGTAAAGTGCTAGCCTTGAGCTGAAGAGCTGAGGGACAGCACCCAGACCCAGAGTTCAGGCCCCATGACCAACCAAAAAAAAAAAAAAAGCCAAGCTCAGAATTCACTAACGCTGGAAGTCACATCCACAAGACCACAAACAAGGACTTATTGGCCATAGTCTCAGAGTAGACACAGGCTGGTGCATGAGAGACTTCCCAGGAAGTCTATAGATGAATGGATGAATGGAAAAATGAATGAACCAGTGAATGAATGCCTTCATCATGGAGGCTGCAGATGAATGGACAAATGATTGGATGAATGAGTGAATGAAGGACTTTTTCATGGAAATATGCTCTGGTGAAAGGTGCTGTCTGAGACATTCATTTGAACTTAGGGGGTCAGACAGTGGGCCTCCATATTACACCCTGGATGGAGCAGGTCTGTGTGCAAATTAGCTCAGATCCTGGCACAAGCCACTCAAGTTCCTCGACCCTCAATTTCTTTATCTTTAGAATGAGGAGAACACACATACACACCACTTGTGAAGGATTTCCTGGGATGTTGTGACACTTTGCCAATACTTTCCACTATTTATAGCAATCAATAAGCACTCAGTAACTGAGGGCCTTCTTATTGGTGCCATTGTCTATGGAAAAACATGTGGTTTTAGCTTTCAAGGGCTTTGCTAGGAGACTATACTAACTGCATCAGGGTTTCTTTTCTTCGTATTCCAAGAATCTGCTGCGGGGTACTCTGAGAATTTCGCTTGCCGTATTTGGGGAATCCTCATGCATGTCTCCTGCACCGTGAGATGGTGTCTTATGGGATGATGTGGCTTAGAAAATGCCACGGTCCGTGCAGAAGCCAGGAAGCACCAAAAGGTTGTCCTTGCAGCTGCCCAGGGGAGTAGCCGGTAAAGAGCCCCGGCTTCCTGCACCAGCCCCACCACAGCTGCCAGTGCGCCACGCGATCTTGAGAGAGGCTTGTCACCTTTTGGAGCCTCTGTGGAGTGGAGTGGAGTAGTGGAGGTAGATTACCTCTGAAGTGTCTTTCAGCTCCCTGAGTTCTACATTTTTAAACGCAGCTTCTTACATTAACTGCCTCTTCACGTCCTCTTCACGTCATGCATTATTTCCAAAGGATCCCTAAAGAAACCAAGCTGGAATGTCATGAGAAGCCCAGGACTGTGGGATTGACAGCGGAACGGAGGAGACAGGAAACTGGGAAGATTGGAAGGGGACAAAGTGCTGGAGTCACAGGGCAGAGCCCAATGAAAAGACAAATAAAACGGGGGACGGTAAAAAGGTTTTGATTCAATTTGAGACATCAAACCAGGTGGGAGAAGAGACCCAGCCACCTTTGGTTCCAGGGAAGGAGAAAGAATGAAGGGCATTTGTCAAGCCGGAAGACGGCAGCGACAGGAAGGAGATGCGGGCCTGTGGACGGCCTTTGCTGCCTTACAGGGGAGAGACCCCTCCCCCAGCTGTGGCTAATAGCTGAACATTGGGGCGACCTGCCTGCCACTTATTCATTCACCACGGGCATAATAGGCCTGGCATGATATATCTCAATGCAGTTGTAGAGTTAGACTTTTATTGCTTTTTTATTTTGTTAGAGACAAACTTACCAGGGCTCACTGGTAAACTCGTGCGTGTCAGTTTCCCTCTTCTGTCTGGAGCACATCAGAGTAGTGATGAAAGATGGGTGCTAGGTACCTGCTCACCTGTGCCCTGTGCCCTGTGCCCTGTGCCCTGTGTCCTGTGCCCTGTGCCCTGTGCCCTGTGCCCTGTGCCCTGTGCCCTGTGCCCTGTGCCCTGTGCCCTGTGTCCTGTGCCCTGTGTCCTGTGCCCTGTGTCCTGTGCCCTGTGCCCCTGTGTCCTGTGCCCTGTGCCCTGTGCCCTGTGTCCTGTGCCCTGTGCCCTGTGTCCTGTGTCCTGTGCCCTGTGTCCTGTGCCCGTCACCCTACCCCGTCACTGCCATTCCAGTCCCTGCGCTGGCGCAGCGGCCGGCCAGTTGGCTTGGACCGCAAGAGTATTAATGGATACCGATATTCCAGATGGGTGGGCTGAAATACAGCCCACGTTTAATTTGTTTACCGAATATATTTTTGGAATGACTTGTTAAAATACTCAAATATAGTTGTGGGAACTCTTGAGATTCATTAATATCCAAGAAGTGAGATTATAAAGCTAATAAAGGATAGCTGTAAATGAAGCGGGAGGAGAAGATTAGATCTCAGAATAATCAGCACCATCGATGGGAGCTTAACTAGGTTTGACCGTTACTGAAGCACTAGGCAGCCTTAAACATTAAAATAGTAAGATGCCGCGATTTCTGATGCCTGGGCCTTCCATGATTGCGATGCTCTTACTTGTTTAATTACGCCACTACATGGAATCCATCAAGACATCCGTCCGCATTCGAGGTTGGGCCTCAGTGTGACAAATTAGTATTTGTATTCTATAAATATTGTGTATGTTTGTAATGTGACTTTTACAAATTCAATATGTTATGCCACATGGTGTGTGGGTCCCGGGGATTGCACTGCGTGGTTGGACTGCACGGTGGGGTACGGTTCCAGCTCTTGCCTTGGCCGGCCTGCGGGCGTCTGCACTTACAGGGACTTCCCCAAACAGCTCCCCGCTGCACGAACAGTTGGTTTGTGTTTATTTGTGGGCTGAGGCTAAGCACAGATAATTGTATTCCCCAAAGATAGGGTTTTTTTTTTGTTCCAATTTTGATAAAGTCAAAACAGAAATAAAACTGGAATTCTGTAGCCAATGGCACTTATAGTAGATTTTACTAACACAAATGTTATGATATTTTAAAAATGAAGAAAATTGGCCTTTCTCCCAGAAAGGCAATGCTGGGAGAAATTGGCAGATCTATTGAAACACACACACACACACACACACACACACACACACACACACGCATGTGTACACACACACACACACACACACACCCCTTTAGAATGCTCAGTGATATAACAGCACTCTCTTTTTTTGTCAAATCCCTGGTGTTAAACTTAACTGCATTGTCCTCAGAGCTGAGTGTGGCGTTTGCCAGAGCAGAGCTGAAATGTCACCAAGTGGTCACACAGACCTGTAGTGGCTTATTTTTTTTTCTCAATGTGCCAAGCTGTGTGTGTGAGTGTGAATGCATATGTACGCGCACACACATATTCTATTTCTAGTAAACTTTGAACAGATGTTTCTGTATCCTAACGCCAAATTCACCTAGCCCTAAATATGGTGAGAAGTTGGATTGAATAGACAAACAATGTGAGTGATTCACATTTATGGAGAGTAAACAGGGCACCAGTGGCTCATGACTATAATCCTAGCTACTCAGGAAGCTGAGAGCTGAGAGTTGTGGTTCAAAGCCAGCCCCGGTGGAAAAGTCTGTAACACTTTTATCTCTGATTAACCATCACAAATGCCTGAAGTGGAGCTGTGGCTCAAGTGGTTGAATGTCAATCTTGAGTGAAAAAGCTAAGAAACAGCTCCCAGGTCCTGAGTTCAAACCCCAGGAGAGGCACACACACACACACAAATTTTACTGTAAGTGGATCTGAGTTGTTCTTACACACGTGTGCACAAAATCATGCGAGGTGGCGGTTCAGGTAATTAGCTTGATGGTGGCAGGTGACATTTCACTGTAGTTCCAGCAGCCCAGCCAGCCTGGGAGGGAGATCCCTGGGCTCTGCTGTCTAGAAGGCAGCATATGGGTTCCTTGGAGCAAGGACGCAGGCAGGAAGCAGCACCAGGAGAGGAATGCTGGGGCCGGCGGTGGTAAGGAAGGAGTCGGGTCTGGGAAGCAGTGGAAGGCTTCCTAGAAGAAGAGGCCTGGAGCGAAGAGCTGAAATTAGGCCTCAGGAGTGTTGCTAGGCCCCTGGCCAGGGAGCCAGCTGGCAGCTGTTCCAGAGGGCAGGTCATGGGACGAGCAGAGGGCGAAAGGGGATGAGGCGAGACCCGATGCGGATTGTAGGCTGGGCAAAGCCTTGTGCGTGCAGGTTTTTGTGTTGCAAGCAACTGCGTAAACAGAGAAGCAAGGAGGATTTGTTGAGCACCTTGTGTGCAGAGGATGCTGGCTGGGAAGTATCAGATTACCTTTGGTAGTCACTTTGGGGCCCTCAGAACCCAACATTCACGCCATTTTGGCCTTCATGCCACAACATTCCTCCACTGTTGGCCGGAGAAGAGTCTCCACGCTCCGCCTCTCTCCTTTGCCCTCTGCAGATCCCGAAACTCCCGTGATGACCTGTGAGGCTGTGGGATGGTCCAGCCAACTCAACGCTGCTTTCTTCCCACTCCCAAAGGAGGGGGCTTACAGTGGTAAGAGTGAGGTGTGTCAGCGGGCATCTGAAGCCCCCTTTCCTGCTGGCCATGGGCCGGACTGCAGGAGGTGTTGGGTGAAGTGGAAGGGGGGAGCCCCCTGTAATGTGAATTAGAATACTGGCCTTGCACACGTTATTTTCAGAGCCCTGATTTTCTCACAAGTAAAACAGAAGTAACAACGGTCCCCATCTCAGCCAGTGTTGGTTGAAATAAACAGTGTTGAAAATAAGCAAGCACACAATAAATGTACACATGTGCAGGATAATAGCATGATGTACTATGACCTAAATTGTTAGAAAAATCAAAGTACGTTAAAAATGAACAATGCAGGCTCTTTGACACATACACACGGAGCAGAAATAAACTTACTCATGGGAAGTGAACACACCTCACCATTTTGCTAACAGAAATGATGTCTTAGGAGGTGTCAGGAAATGCAGGATGCCGGGACTGTAGGAGCGTTTCCTATTTGTTTCCTCTCTGGATGATAATAACAGTGTGCTCGCTTGGCCCGAGACGGGCCACTTTCTCAATTCTGGGCTGCAAGTAGAAATTTGGTTCTCGGCACTGGCTCCGCTACGCAGCCCGGTGGAACCCTCGGGACACCCTGGTGACAAACGGGATCTGGGAGGGGATCTCCGCTCTCACTGAACAATCGCCGCTGTCGCCGTGACCTGTTTTCTTCCTGCCACTTCCATTACGCTGATTGCCATAAATACGCATTATGTTTGAGAACAACGTGGGGAATGGAGTCTTGGGAAAATCATGTGTGAATATTTGTTTCTGCGTTTACATGCTCCATTGATGAATGAAATAGTAAATATTTAAAGCCCGAAACTCTTTTCATTTCTCCTTCAAAGACCCACTCTGAGCCCATCGGCTTGGCATGGCCCCGCAGCTCAGCAAGTCATTAATCACTCTTTGTTTGGGCCTGGGTTTATTGTTCAGAATTGTCCAACTCATGCTCCGGATGGGAGAGCACAAAGGTACTGAGGTCTTTGTTCCCTCTAGTGGCCCAGCAGACATACCTGGTGGCCCCCATGGCTGGTGGCAGACCGCATGGTTGTGCCGTGTATCTGACTGCAATGCTTAAGTCACACACACCTTTCAAAGGCATAAAAGGAGAAATCATAAACAGATCGCCAGCAATTAGGTAGCTTGTCAAATAACCTTGTTACAATTTTTGTGATATCATCATAGGACTGACGGCCTCTTTAAGAGTCCTGCGTAATTAATTTTAAAATACATACCATAAGCCAACAAGGACTTGTTTTATTGGTCACTGATTATTTTTAAACACCTATTTGTATACTGAACCGAGGGGAAGAGATCTGATTACTCAGTGTGAAGCAATAAAATAATTTTTTTTTTGTTGCAATTTAATTCACAACTTGGAATTCTATAGTTAAACTTGAGTCCTTAGGGCCTTCCCAAACAATCCATCATTAGGAAGTACTTAGAAACATTATTGGAAAACTGTGATAATGTATGGCTTTGTGGCTATGTTAATGCAATTTTAGAATAAAAAATAATAACTTTCACCCTCCAAATCATATCACGTAAAATATCTTCTGTCAGCTTATGATTTGTAGGTAGCATCCTGTGTGTCTATGTGAGATCGGCAGTTCTTTCTACGATCCCTACGTTTTTATTTTGTTTACCAGTATGCAAGGTACTAAAAAGGGTTTTATTTGAAGCACACACTCCAGATTTACAATATTATATTCGAGTGTATACATTTTGTAGTAACAACAACAACAAAAAATGCCTCCTCTGTCGCATCCATGCGAGTGACAAATCTGCCAGGAAGTGCCTAGTTGATATGCCTTTTTATTACCACGGCTGCCTTGTTTTTTTTCTACTCAAAATAAAAGAAAATCACAGGATCCTTAAAATAATAGCTGGCAGCAGGTAGTTACCGAGAAACGCAAGCCACTGACTCTTTACTTTGTGCCATCCATCCGGATGGCAGATTACAGGCTAGGATCTGCAGGTCGGTGACAAATGCTGGGGTAATAGCATTCAGCCAGCCTAACTGTAAAAGTGAATTCACGAGTCCTTTGTTTGATTGTCGACCTGACATGTCACATGAGAGGGCCCCTTGGATAACCTGCCAAAACAACAGCACAAATAAACGCCAGCTACCTCGGCGGGCGGCTTGATGTCGAATTACAAACCTCGCTCCCATCATCAATTCAAATGGAACAGATATGTAAAGCCGGCTTCCTCAGAGGAGCGGATGCAGGGGGCTCTCTCTGCCCGATTGTCCTCCGTGGGCTGGGGCCTCTGCGTACCAGGCTGCTCCTTTTCCCCCGGGGTGGGTGAGATGGAGCCGGGGCTCTGCAGACAGGATGGCCGTATTTCGCATTCATTGGTTTTCTTATAAAAGTTCTGTGCGGGTCTGGTGTGACAGCCGCAGGTCGCCGCCTGTGGCAGTGCGTGACTCCGGCCAGCGGCCGTGCTGGTCAGAGGCAGGCATCTCTTTCTTCGTGTATTCCCTTCGCTTTCATTCAGAGCCCCTGCTTAGCAGGCATGTTGTGGAGAATGGGTGGTGTTTATTGTGAGTGGTGTTTTTAGGCCCAGACACAGACTTACGTGGATTCCCGTTGCATTTCCGCCTGGTGGTGAAGCCGGTCGCCTGGTGAATGGAGGCTCCCTGGCGCTGCACAGCTCCTCCAAAGATGCTCAAAACAAAAACAATGAAAACAAACCTCAAAACCCAGTGCATTTCTTAACATGCAAAAAGTCTTTGATGAAACTCTTGACCTTGCATGCCAGTCGGCGGTTGGGAGCACTCCATTTTGGATGACTAAGCTAACATTTTCTTCTTTCGCATGGACGTGAAGAGCGAACACTGCAGGGAAGATGATTCACACAGACTTGCCCCCGAGCCGCTGAGCGTGCATCCGCGGGCAGCACCCTCTGGGCTGTGATGACCAGGGACGGGACAGCCCTCTGCCTGGTATCCCAGCCTACACCACGCTACAAACGCTCTGCACCCCAGAGGCTGGGGCCACCTTAGACCGAGTGACTGAAACCACGTTTGGTGTGAGGATCCCTGGCTAGTACAGCCTGGGGAAAGGTTACTGGGAGCTGTTTTGTTCCATGAGCTGTCACTTTAAAGTTTAACCAGTATGCTGGAAATACGCTGTGCTTTTAAAATGACATGTCTGCTAGTTTTAGTCCTAGACTTGAATGTCGCCCCAACAAAAAGTTTAAAATGGTTATAGATAACAATGTTGATCTGGAATCCTTCAAAAATGTATTCAGAGAGAGAGAGAGAGAGAGAGAGAGAGAGAGTGTCTGTGTGCGTGTGCGTGTGTGTATGTGCGTACGTGTGTGTGTGCGTGCACGCGCATGTGTGTGTTGGGGGGGGGGCAGGGTTCCCAGGTGAGTAGTCAATCCCAGCATACTCCTTTTGGATTTCTGACTTTTCCAAAAGAACACAGGTGAAGTTTATAGTCAGCATCCAGCATCTGCAAAAATTCCACACTTTTCTTAACCCATGACTCGTCTGTAGCATTATTTCCTCCCAAGATGAGTCTCTGACCATCGCAATCAGACTGCCTCAGCAAATGAACTCTTCAGTCTAGGGGAACGACATTCTAGTCTTTGTGAGGAGGTTACAAGCACTCATTTTCCTGTTGCCAATATTGATGATGAAATTTCCCTAATTTGCATTGTCTGAGCCAATCATGGCATGATTTATTCACTTGCCAGGTTTACATGAAGTAGATAGCAACAATTAAGTTTCTTTTAACTGTCGTTATTAGAAATACAGTAAATGGTAATCTATGCCAGAAGCGAATAAACATATTAGCAGGAAATGTTGCAATGATCTGACGAAGCCTATGAGCCGGCATAGCAGGTGGTGAGATCCTGTTTTTAAATTACATTTGAGCAAGTGAACATAATAAATCCTCCTGTGTTACACATTTCGCTGGTAGCGACTTACACTCACATTATTCTGTTTGACCTCATTCCTGCTAATCACCCTCCTGGTTTTAATAGCTGACAATGTGAGTGAGTGAGACAGCTAACGCGGTATTTCTTGCCGAAAGAGTGCCTGTCAGGCTATTGATGACAAATTAAAATTAATAAAGAAGATCTGTGTTGAATTTGAGGGAATGGAAGTACGGCGTGTCCACGTGACGGCCGTGGCCCCTGGGGCGCTGTGTGAAGAATAATGTTTTTGGTGTACTCGCATTGTCTTGAAAGCCAGGCTAAAACTGCCAAATCTTCGCCTGGAAGATGGCCTGAAACAGGAGCTGTATTCTTTTAGCCTTCATCACATGTAATTTATCCCTCAGAGAGTTATTTTCCCCTTCCGCGCACCTTAGCTCTCGCTGTAATAATAGTATGTTTCCAAGATTCTACAATTTTATTTACCTCAGGAAAGACCTTTACAAGAACAATCACGCACATCGGAGTCCAGCAAACAGCACAGTAAATAAGTAAAAGTTCAACACAGTGTTTCTGCCTAACACATCGGCCACTGTGGCAGGCGGGTGGGGGCAGGCACTGCCTTGGCAAACGTGTTCTGGATTGGGGTGGAGGCCACTTTTCCCTTTCTTAGAGAAAATGAGGTTTCATAGTAGTGTACTATCTCCTCACTGGACCCCAAAGGAAGAAGCAAAGGCTGACACTAAATACACTTCAAAAAGGTGTCTACACTTGCGTATGTTTCCTGTCTACTTAGAAATAGCGTGTTCATGAACAGAAAGGAAGGTTCCGCTGGGAAATGGGGGGCGAGGCGGGCTGGGGCGGGCTGGGGAGAGGCGGGCAGGGTCTTCTGGCCCGGCAGGCAGGTCTGAGGTCTGAGCTCAGAGGGTATGGGCATGGTGGCACCGCTGCTGCCGTGGGGTCTGTCCCTGGCATCTCAGAATGGCAGACAATCTGACCACGCGCAGGGGACTCGCGCAGGGACTGGGTTGTGTCTTCCCCCGAGAGCTGGGCCAGGGAGGTGGGGGAGGCGCGGTGGTGGGCGGCTCAGCCAGTGCCAGCGTTACGGAGGAAGCAGGGAACGACCGTGGCTCCCAGACAGATGATGATGTCGCGAGGCACGGACACCACTGCCCATCCATGAGGTGTTGTGGAGCACTGGCCCAAGGCCCTCAGGAGCTGGGGGTCCAGACCCGAGGCTTCGGCCTGTCCGGCTCTTGGTGGAACCCGATTCTCAGTATGTTGCATCTCCAGGTCGCCAGCTTCAGGGTTCTCTGCTGTGAAGGTTAGTCCTGGGCTAATGACTTGTGTACGCTGGGGACCATGCAGCGACGCCTTCCACCCGCTTCTAGGGCGGCTCTGCGCTCCTGCCCAGGGGCACCTGGCTTGGTTTCCTGGCCACTTCCAGACACGAGCCTTCCCCCTCCCCCCCCCGCGCCCCCCCCGTGCCCTCCCCCCCCCACACCCTCCTCTCCCCCCCCCCCACCGTCCCCCATCTACCACCCAGCTCTCTCACTCACAAAGGGAACCGTGAGCCCACGCATGCCACCACCATCCCGAGCTGAGCTCACTTGGGGTGGAGATAACCCTAGCTTACATCGTTCACTGCAAGACTTGGACAGTCTGCTTGTCTGTCTATGGCTTTCATTCTCCCCTGAGCATGGAGTCTGGGAGTTCTTGATCTCGGCACCGTATGGGACACTTAGATTTAGGATAGAACAAGAGCAACGTAGGGAACTGGGCATTAGCTGGTCGGGCGCCACAGCTCAGTGCCAGATTTCTCACCTTTTGTCTCATTTCTGTAAAAGCTCATGCCAGAGTTTAATTAGAAACTGGCACTGCAGAGCTGGGAGCCTTTCCCCTTCCGGCCGTGTGTTTAGTGGCAGTGTGGTATATGCGTGTGTCCTGGTTGAGCATTCCCCCATCCCCCATTCCATGGGCTGCCACCCAGGTAACAGGTGTGCAAATAATGCCAGACTTCCATCTCCAACCTGAAGTGTGGGATTGTGTCAAGATAGAAAGAGGAGGGCCGATGTCTTGAATAATGCAGGGGAAGTTCTTTGCAATTCAGAGGGTTGACATATACTAGTCAAATGGCTCTGTCTCTAAGCTGTAAAATAAAAATAGAGAAAATGAGGAATTAATTCAATTAAACATTTTCACACCCACATTTTACCTTTCCTCACTGCTCTGGGGAATAATTTATGAAATGTATATCACCAGAAGACTTATTTTTGCCATTATTTTTAAGTTAATGAGTATACCTTGCACATCAGAGGGAAAGAACAAAGGTTAAATTTTACATTAACAGCACATTGCAACATGGTATGCAAATATCTATATGCAAATATAAAGTCCCCAGAAGATAAATGTGTTATATTTTTAACCAGTTAACTATGACTGTGAAGTATTGTGTGAGATATTCAGTGGTTTCATTTTTATATCTTTCTTGTAAATAATGCATAAAGTATGTAGATGGTGTCAAAATATGATTAAGCTATTAGCTTTATAGTTTCCATAGTTAAGAATGTGTTCAGCATGAAACCTCTAATAATTCATTTCTAAAGTCAGCGACCATTATGAAATATTTCTTCTTCAAGTGAACGTTATCATGTGACATAATGATTTTGCTTAAAACCAAGTTAAATGAGGAGTAAAATTAAACAATATTGCATGAATTGTGTTTGACTAATTTTGTGTCACATTATATTAGCCGAGCTTTCAGAATATGTGTTAATGACAAATAGTGTAAGCCTCCAACATACTTTATGTGTCTATACCACCCTTAAGTCGTTAGCTCTTTAAAGGTTCATTTTGCTGGCAGTTTTTGTAGCCAGTGGCTTTTCCTGATTAGTTTTGCCGATAAAAGCAGACACAATTGGGAAATAAATTTTATAAACGTAGTAGAGACTTAATTTTAATAACAAGGGCATTTAAAAAAATATATATGTATATATGAAAGCAAACTTGAAAACTTGTGGACTCCCAGGATTTTCCTTGGGTCAGGAGCTGTCTCTAAATTGGACGTCCTGGTGGGCTTTAAAGTGAGGAGTGCAGGTATTAAAAGGGCCTTCCTGTTACGGGGTGGTCGGCTTAACCGCCGTGGCTGAGAAGACACACACATCATCAACTTTGCAACCTCTGTGACCTCCCTTATTACAAGACTGCCCTCTCTGCCCTGTGTGTGATGTTGGTTGCTATTGGTAAATTCCCTGTGATTTGGCTTGCTCTCCCCTCCCCCATCCCACCTACCTACCAGGGGGTGGGGGTGGCTGGAGGACGAGGGGGAGGCTGTCCAGCCTGTGGTCTCCAACTGCAGAGATGTTTATACAGGCTGCCTGGGAGAGAACTTGACCTCTGCCAGGGGCGTGGCAACCTCCATGTCCTGGTAGCATCTTTGCTGCTCATGTAAAAGGGTTTAAAGTGTTGCACCACGTAAGGAGTAGTAAAACTGGCCGAGTAGGACACAAATGTGGAGGTGTCCATGCTGTGGCCCCATGTGTTTGCCCTCTCCGGCTTGGGGGAGAAGCAGTGTGGTGGGCTGCTGCGGGTGGCACTGACAGTGGGTGGGGCTGTGTCTTATGCACGTGCCAGAGCATGGGCATGCTGTATGTGCACACAGGTGTATGACGAGGTGTGTAGCACACACCGCACACACTCTTCTTTGTAACGAGAGATCTGAGAAGCAGCAGCATGAGGTGCCGTTCCCTGAGTCACCATGGCATCTCAAAACATTAACAATTCTAGGTGGGCCAGGCATTGGCGGCTCACGCCTGTAATCCTAACTACTCAGGAGACCGAGATCTGAGGATCTCGGTTCAAAGTCAGCCTGGGCAGGAAAGTCCGTGAGACTCTTTTTTTTTAAATATATATTTTTTATTGTAAAGATACTGTACAGAGGGGTTACAGTTACAAGGTAATGAGTACATTTCCTATTGAGCATTGTTACTACCTCCTTTGTTTTTCCCCCACCATCCTTATTTCCAATTAACCACCAGAAAACTAGAAATGGCATTGTGGCTAGGCCTTGAGCTGAAGAGCCCAGGGACAGTGCCCAGGCCCAGAGTTCAAGCCCCACGACTGCCAAAAAACCCCAAAAAGCTATGCAGGGAGGGGCTCCTGGGTAGTGCAGTAAACTTCACAGTTGGCTACTAGCAAATGCTAGTATCATTGAGGATTTTCTTTTTTTCCCTTCTTCCTTTCTTTTGTGTATGTGTGCTACATTTAATTAGATGAGACAGTATTGAGCGTGGGAGTGGACCGGTCTGAAGATGGTAGTGCTGTCAGGCTGACCATGGCTGTTGCTAGGAGTGGGAGGGGGGATGGGGCTCTTAGGCCCAACTGTGACCTCTGACCTGCAGCCCCAAAGCCTGAGGATAGCGCTATGCAGGGGAGTTTTTGAAGAGCGGAAGGAAGACACGCATTCTCAGGGCAGTTGTGTTGTGACATCTGGACACTCAGCACCAATCCCCATGCTTGGGGCTTGCTCTGTGGACACCTTCAGCGTGGAGAGCTTTGTCAAGGCTGTACTTACAACAGAAAACGGACATGCATCTGGTTCTCTGCAGCCTTGTCTGGAAGGAGCTGCTCTGACCAACTGGTAGAGAGCACTTCTCCAAGTGTCCCTTCGTCATTCTTACCTGGAATTTCCAAATTTTCTTCCAGAAGCTTCCATTTTAACCTTGCTTTTAACAAACAGATTAGTCATTTGAAAGAACTGAGACAAACAGGAGGAAAAAAGCCCATTATTTCTACCCCCAGATATACAATCCCTGTTGATACAAAAGAAGAAAATGTTGAAAAATAGTATGTTATAGGTTAGAAGTATTTACATGTGAGAAAATTTAACATAAAGGCTATTCTCCTTTTATTGGTCTCCTAAAAGTAATTGACTGTCTTTAAAAATGCTCATGAAAAGATAGTCAGGTGCATGCCCTTGTATAATTTTGTGAGAGAAAATGTCTTTGGCTTGGTGGCTTGGCTCTTGTTAAGGAAAAGAGGAACTGCTCCGGGATAAGAAAGCCATTCTATTTTTAATATATTTTTATTATTATTGTAAAGGTGATGTATAAAGGGGCTACCGTTAGGTCAGGAAATGATTGCATTTCTTCTGTAAGAGTGTCACCTCTTCCCTCCTTTTCTCTCAATTTTCCCTGTAGAACACCTCTTCCACCAGTTGTACAGTTCATTTTCAACATAGTGTGTAATCAGTATCTCTGCTGCATTTGTTCACCCTTTATCCCACTATTTCTGTGTTCCCATTTCCCTTTCCCAAACAGATAAACTTACACACAATACAAAAGGTACAGAAATAAAAAACAGTGGCAAAAGAGAAAAACAAGCAAAAAAAACCCCCAAAAGCAAAAATAACAAAAAACCACTTGTTTCAAATTCTTAGAATTTATTTTGACAAGCATCATTTTTTAGGAAGGGCTATTTCTTTTACTGTTCCAAATGAAATGAATATATATGTATATGTATATTACACACATGTAAAAATGTTCATATATATACGTGTATATATATATTGCATTACATATTAAAAGAGTGGGCAAGAGAAACAGAGAAACAAGACTACAACCTCCTAGGGTTAGTCTGCCTAGAAAATTATTATAGGATCAAAGTAGAATAACTAGCATAATACGGAAATTACTATAGGATCAAAGTACAGTAGCAAGCATAATACAGGACACCAAACCCAGAGGATTAAGAACTGACTAAAGCTTGTTGTCTGTAATGCATGTTTATAGTTTAGAGGGCCTGATGACATTTAAAAATGGATTGTAAACTGAATCTATTGATAAAATTATCTAATCCAATCATATCACCAGGAGTTTCTTACTCCAAATAACTTTGTAGGAAGTGTCTTATTTTTATGTTTTTTATTGTGAAAATACTTACAGCGGGGTTACAGTTACATGAGCAAGGCAAGGAGTACATTTCTCTTTTTTATTAATAAGTTTTTTTATTGTGAAAACACCGTACAGAGGGGTTACAATTACATGATCAAGGTAATGAGCACATTTCTCATCAAGCATTGTTGCCTCCTCCTTCGTTTTCCCCTTACCATCCTTTTCCTCCCATCTCCCCACCAACCATGAGCACATTTCTTATCAAGCATTGTTGCCTCCTCCTTTGTTTCCCCTTCCCATCCCCTCCCACCTCCACAGCTACACCCCACCCCTCACCTAAATTGTAAAGTGTGCTTTTCAACATAGTGACTTGTACATCTCACTGTTGCAATGGGTCCACCTGTATCCCTATTTAAACATTTTGTTTTTTCCCTTTCCCTCCCCAAATTATACTGACATCAAATACAGTGAAAACAGGGGTTATACCGTGGGGGAGGGCCATACAAAGCAACAAAAAAATCACACGGTACCTTATAAATACTCTAGAAACAATAGCAAGCAAGAAAAAACTACTTGTGTCTCTATCTTGTGGTTCATTTTGCTTAACATCATCTTATCTGGTCATATGTTCATAGCTTTTGACCTTTTCTGTTTGTCCCAGACATATATTAGTTATTGCAGATAAGGGAAACCATAGTACCTATGTTTCTTTGGGCCTGGCTTACTTCACTTAATATAATTTTTTCCAAGTCTTTCCATTTCCTAACAAATGGGTGATGTCATTCTGACAAACATCATTTTATATGATCATATGCACATAGCTGTTGAACCTTTGTTATCCTCTCCTAAAGATATACTTCTTTGCTCTCACTGTGTGAATGCCTAGAGCCCCATGTATTTTTTGTCTTTTACAACCCAGTATATTTACTTGTAGATTTATAGGTACATTCCAGTTACCTAGAATAGGGGAAACCACACAGCCTATGTTTCTTTGGGCCTGGCTTACTTCACTTGATATAATTTTTTCCAAGTCTTTCCATTTCCTTACAAATGGGCAATATCATTCTTTCTGATAGAAGCATAGAATTCTATTTTATGTGTGTGTGTGTGTGTGTGTGTGTGTGTATCACATTTTCTTGATCTATTTGTCCACTGAGAGGCATCTGGGTTGATTCTGTATTATGGCTATGGTAAATAATACTGTAATGAACATGGTTGTGTGGCAGCTTTAGTGTGGCCTAGTTTGTGGTCTATTGGATAAGTGTTTAGGAGTAGAACTGCTGGGTCATAGGGAAGCTCTATGTTTAGTCTTTTGAGAAACCTCCATACTGCTTTCCAGAGTGGTTGAACACCTTTACATCCCACCAACAGTGGTAGCATTCCTTCTTGACCACATCCCTGACAGCATGTTATTGTTAGTTTTCTTGATAATGGCCGTTCTAATTGGGGTGAGGTGGGATCTCAGTGTTGTTTGGATTTGCATTTCTTTTATGTCCATAGATGTTGATCATTTCTTCATGTGCCTATTGGCCATTCTTACTACTTCTTCTGAGAAGTCATTCTTTAAGTCTTTAGACCACTTATTAATTGGGTTGTTGTTTCTTTGAGGTTTTATTATTATTATTATTATTATTTTGCCTTCAACTCAGGGCCTGGGAGCACTCTACCACTTGAAGCCACAGTGCCACTTCCAGCTTTTTCTGAGAAGTTTTCGGAGAAAAGAGTCTCATGGATTTTCCTGCCCAGGCTGGCTTTGAACCTAAATCCTTAAATCTCAGCATCCTGAGTAGCTAGGATTGCAGTGTGAGCCATTGGCACCCGACTTGGGTAGTTTAATTTTTTGAGCTCTTAAGTATCTTTTAGATCTGAGGCCCTTGTCTGATGATAACTAGTAAAAATCTTTTCCCATTCTGTGTGCAAGGGCTGGGGGTGGGGGTTAAAGTGTAAAGTTTTGTGTTAAGCTGGTTTCTTTTCAAGATGGAATTAAGACATACCCCAGAATGTCCCCAAAATAGCTGAAGGTGTGTGTGTATTTTGAGATTACTTGTGTATTGTTAATATTATTTCAAAATTACTTTATATAAATACATTTTACCCTATTCAAACTAGCCAGTTATGAGCAGATTGTGAACCTGAGCTCAACCAGTCTGAGCAGAGGGATGGGCCTGCGGCTTTAGGGACAAAGAGAGGGGGGCAGCCTGCCTGCTCTGTGTCTTGCTTGACAGAGTTTTGGCTGTTGGCACACCCTTCTGCACAGACGTAGCTCTTGCCTTGCTGAGACAATCCTTTATTTTTGTGTTCATCGTTATGACTCCAGTGGTTCTTGGAGAGCACATTTATAACAATTTATACATCAAGGGTCATGTGATAGACACCACTTGCCTTTATTTTCATGCAGTGCATCTTCGATAACTTCTCATGTTAGCATTTACACAGACACACAGACATAGACACACAGACACACAGACACAGACACACAGACACAGACACACACAGACACACACAGACACACAGACACACACAGACACACACACAGACACACACACAGACACACACACCCAGACACACACACACAGACACACAGACACAGACACACAGACCCACAGACACACAGACACTCACAGACACACACAGACACACACAGACACACAGACATACACAGACACACACACAGACACACACACAGACACACACACCCAGACACACACAGACACACACACAGACACACACACACAGACACACACACACAGACACACAGACACACACAGACACACACAGACACACACAGACACACACAGACACACACACACACACACACACACACACACACACACACACACACACACACACACACTCTCCTTTGACAAGCCTGCATTTGTTTCTATCTTTTTAGTCAGAACTTAGTTTCTGGCAAGTCCTCACCTGGTGTTGATTTCATAAGTGGTAAGAGACACCACACAGTGGGCTGGGATGTGGTGCAGGGCTGTGCCTGCTGAGTATCTCTACAGTACTTCCCCGCTGGGGCTAGCCCTGGGTTCCATTCCTACCACTGCAAGAACAAACATCCAAAACCAAAATAATCCAAACCATATGAGTTTTCCTGAGTGTCTGGGAAGGTATGAATGCAGATTTTTCTGGTGTGTGGGTACATATATACTGTGATGGCTCTGTCTTTGCTTTGATGAGCCCTAGGCCTCTCTGTCCCTCTGTGTACCTACTCGGCTCCCAGGACTCATGGGTGGAGCATGGCTTTGCCCTGCAGTCCAGAGGCTGGCATACTTGTGTCTGCACCACCACATGCTTGTGGACAAGACTTTCCGGGCTCAGGATTCTGTTGGAGCAGGAAGACCTTGGGTGCGATCCATGTGTGCTGCCCATGGGGACTGGGGAGCTTTTGAGATCCTTCTGGCCCTGAAATTCCTGATCCTGGGCCACTGTGGAGTGAAGGCCCAGTTCACCTTCACTTGCTGGAGTGCCCCGTGACTGGTCCTGGGATTCTCAGCCTGCTGCTGCCAACCAGCAGGTGCCAGAACCACTCAGCACCCTGTTCTTTCCATGGGAAAGCATGGTTTGCCTGGGATTGACACTCCTCAGTGTTCTAGTGATGGATTGCTTCACATTTAACAGAAGTCAAGTGTGCTCACCTAGAACACTGGACTCTTGACAGAAGGCATTGCTGCATCCTGTCCCTTGGGCAACGGCAGTGAATGTTTCCTAGTCTAATCATTGTGCATGCGTCTACCAAGGCGTGTGCACGCATCTGCCAGAGTGTGTGCACACATCTCCCTGGGCATGTGTGTGTGCACTGCTATTTGTCCAATTAGCTCCTTGTAGCTCTCTTGCTGTTCCTCCTCTCTGTAGCACCTGTGGTACCTCACCCTCGTTCATAGCTGAGGAGCCCTAGTGGATGGGTAGACATTTGTATGGTCTGTGGGCATTACTACCCTAAGCCACACTGGAAGTAACATCCACACAGGTCCACATGCCCATGGATTTTTGTGAGAGTGTTTCTGTGTGATGACAGGGTCTCGTGCAGCCAAAATACCTTCCAGGGTTTTCTAGGGGAAGTTCAGCCAGCTATGGTTTCTGGATCTCCTAAACTGTTATCTACATTTTGTCTTGTGCCAGTACTGGGCACTATCCCTGAGCTTTTTCACTCAAGGCTGGCATTCTACCACTTGAGCCATAGCTCTACTTCTGGCTTTTGGTGATTAATTGGAGATAAAGAGTCTCATGGATTTTTCTGCCTGGGCTGGCTTCGAACCTTGGTCCTCAGATCTCAGCCTCCTGAGTAGTTAGGGTGACATGTGTGAGCACTGGCCCCTGGCTCACACTGCGTTTCAGCAACTTTAAACCTCTGCCAATGTGATCATTTGTGCCCGCAGGTGTTGCCTGGGACTCCAGCTGCTCTTGTGCCCTGGCGGGACGGCTTCCGGATGTTTTCTCACCTTCACAAGGGCAAGTCTCTTCTTCAGTCCCATGACCAAGGGCTCTCCGGCTGTGCCTTGACCCCCCCCCCAATCCCGTGGGGAGCTGCAGTCTCTCTCCAAGTCTGACATGTTCAGAGCGCCACTCTCCTGCCCCTTGGCTTCATGCCTCATGAGTGCCAGAGCGACCTTCCATCTACTGCATGAGCTTGGCTTTGAGATGTGGGCACTCAGTAGGCTCTTGTTAAGTGCTTACAAGAATAAATGTGAGGTTACTGGGACACAGAAGAGGCAGGATTTAATCTCCCACTGCTTTTTTGGCAATCTTGGGTTATATGTAGTCTGATGTATCCAGAAAGGTATTTTTCTGCTTCCTTTTTCTCTTACAGAACTAAACTGACTCAGCAAAATGCCCCGATTTTAACCAGTACTTATTAAAGAATAAAAACTCCCTCATGTTAATTTAACATTTAGATATAAACCCAGGCAAACACAAAGTGCTGTGGATAAAGGCTGCACACACTCACACAGTTTCTCTTGCTGTGTGGAGAGGTAGAGCAGAGCTGCCCATGATGCAGGCTACACCTCCTAGCCTCTCTCCTGCAGAGGAGACAAAACTGGTGCTATCTAACTTCAGTGGCTTGCACAAACACATAGCAGAAGGCAGTAACTGCAATACCACTAGATCAAGCAATTTAAACTAAAAATCAGACAAAAATCAGACAGAAATCAGACTATGATGTAAAGTAAAAGATTGACTAGTAAGAGTTGATGCCCAAGAAGAGAGAATTGGTTCATTAAATTATGAAAGAACCACATTATAAAGTAGTTTACAGCCATTATACGTAGTACATAGTCATTATAAATATGTATGAATATACATGTGTACTGTAAGTGCACATTGTTATACAATTGTACACACACATGTGTACTCACATATAGTAATGTGAGAAAAGCTCAAACTATAATGTGAATCAAGCAAGTTCGATGCTGGTGGCTCAAGCCTGTAATCCTAGCTACTTAGGAGACTGAGATCTGCAGGATCACAGTTCAAAGTCAGCCCTGATAGCAAAGTCTATGACTCCAACTTTAATTAAATAGCAAAGTGCAAGACTGGAGGCATGGCTCCAAGAGTAGTGCAACAACAGGAGTGAGCAAGAACACAGAGTGAGAGTGCAAGGCCTTGGGTGCAAGCCCAGCACTGGCTCAAGTACAAAAGGCAGGCGATAGTGGTATGAAGTCTATGACTCATTTGTCTAAAGTGCATCTACATATCATCTGTCCACGTATGGATATATACGTGTATGTGTATATGAGGTCTAGAGAGATACATACAAAAATATTAGCTATGGGTACCTTTCAGCCCTTTTCTCTAATCTAGAAAAGCTGAGCTGGGAGCATGAGTCCAGTGGTAGGATTATAGCCACAAGCAAGCAAGCCAAGCAAGCGTGAGGGTCTGAGTTCAAGGCTCAGTACTAGAAACCAACCAAAACCCCACAAAACAGGAACAGTATGTTAATTGTGTCAGCAATAGGATGCAGATTTATTTATATATGCCTTCCTCAGAAGACAGAAGGTAAGAGGTCAGCTGGAAGACATAAGACTGTGGACCCTACAAATCAGGAATGGAAGATTATCAAGGATCTGGTGCGTCTTTCAGATTTAGCTACCAGGAGGTTGCTAGTGGCTGCCCCTTCCAGGGACATGATCTGCCACCCGCGAGAGTCCAAACTCACTCCTTTGTTTTTTTCTTAACCAGGTGAGTCTTCTTCCTCCTGTTAGTGGAGAGGTGTGCCAAGGCCGTGGTTTGGCCCAACCCCAGGAGTTTCTGATGATCTCACTGCCTTTGGCTCCAGGGCAGCAGGACCTGGGTACAGATTTCACTGTGGGGAAGAAAAGGAGCAGGAAATTATCTTCCAGGAATAGAATGAGGGCCTTTGAGCCCAGATCCATTCCGCCTGCAGAACTTTCTGCTCTTCTGTGTTCACACTGCCCAAGAGGGCAGCCCCAGGCCCCTTGTAGCTGCTGAGTACTTGAAATGATTCTGGTGTGGTGGAGGAAGTAAATTTTACACTGGATTTATTTTGAGCTCATTAACATTAAAGTTTAAGTAGCCATATGGGCCTAGCGGCTCTCTTATACTGGATGGCACAGGTGTAGCTATATTTTCCAGGGGTAAATCGGAATGTAGGACTCGAAGTTCTAGGAGTTACTCTTTCCATGCGCGTCCAGAGGGTGTGGTCCTGAGCCTGATGCTCAGAGGTCTTGCAGAACAAAGCAATTATGTCATTCTGTGTGTCTAAGAGACTGTTTAGACACACTCTGAGAGCACAGGGATTTTCAGGGAGAGGGTGCAGATATGATCAATTTGGAAGGTGATTACAGTGGTATCTTAGCACAATCCCCGCCACCCGGAAGCCTGGAGGTCCCCAGGCCTGCGGGCGGGTGTGGCAGATGAGGGAAATAGAGGCCATTTAGGGTGTCCGCTGGCTGCCCGGCCCTGAGCTCTCGGCCCTCGGGGGCCCCAGTGAGGAGCAGCATGTTCACTTTCTCACATGCAGCTCTGGCTGCACCAGGGCTTCAGATGGTGGAGACGAAGCTGTTGTGGGTGCAGGGCAGTTTGCACCTGACTTTCTCTGGCTTCTTTCCCAGAGTCTCCAGAGTGTAAGTTCCTCATCCACGCCAACACACGGCCAGCAGGAAACACAGTACTTCTAAGACGGTTTTCATATTGGGCCTGTGCTACCTCTGGAGCACAGGGGTCCGCGTTGTCTTCTTTGTCTGGGTTGGGGAGCAGGGCAATGCTGGCTGGGCCTCGTGGAGCTGTGGCCCCTCCCTCTGTCCACCCTAACATACCCCTTTGCTGCTGCATGGACGAGGAGCTCAGGAGTATAAAGCTCAGGAAAAAGGAATCCTTTCCATATGGCCCCAAACTCCCTGGAGAGCCGGACTGTCCTAAGCTGTGTGACTCTGACCTGTTTCTAGCGACTTCCCCGGATGGCATGGCTGGCTGGAAAAAGGTCTCCTTGTGACACACCGTGGGGCTGGTAAGGGTGGGAGCTGGGGCACTCAGACCCAGGGGGTGTAGAGACCCTGTTTCACTGCAGAGTCACAAGATTTGGTGAGAACTCGCAGCAAATTCAGTAGTGAGCAAGGTTTTTGCCGGAGAGCTTTGATGCCAGGGCAAGATACGGTTTCAGAAGATGAGTTTATTTAATCAAGATAACTAGGGTCAGCAGGAAGCTATACACCAAACTCAGCTGCAGGAAGAGGGGCTGGGCTAAGTTGCTAGGTTTCATGAATAATAACAATTTGGACAGTCAATGGTGCTTTGGATCAAATAAAAAAGCCTTTTTACAAAGAGTACATCCCAGACCCTTAGTATATAAATAATTATACTTGCAATAGAAAGATACAGTTTTACTTGAGATTTAAGCTTATCTGGTGCCCTTATTTTTTTTCTGGGCTGGGAGAAGCCAGCAAAGGTCAAATGCTTGACCACTGCCGGATTGGGGACAGGAAGTAGAAGCTGTGGAAAGGAGCCCAGGGGTTCAAATGGCAGTGGGGGAGTGGCCTTGAGACTCCAGGAAGTCCGTCCGCTAGGACTCCATCTGCTAGGGCTCCTTCCACGCTGCTCCCCTCGCCCACCCTGCCCCAGGCAGGAGCTGGGAAGAGCAGAGGTTCTGGTCCCAGAGCCTGGAGGAGGGCACTAGGGTGTGGGCGGTGAAACCATGAAGGTGGGACCCAGGGGTGCCAGGTATGAGCTGGCAGATGCAGAGATCCCTTACTCCCTGGGCATGGAGGAGCACTTGTAGGCAGCCCCGGGCCTGATGGCTGAGAGCTCCAAATGCAGGGTCTTGATGTTCAGTTCCAGAGTGGAAAACACACCTGTAGGACAGGTGGCAGAGCTGATACACGTCCCATTCCGGTATCCTGGATAGCAAGGGGTCCGCCTGTCCTCCATGCCGAGTGAGGCCTCAATGCTAGCCTCCTGCTCAAGGCATCTGTGCACAGGCCTCCTCTTAATACTTGCCAAAGCAGAGCCTGACCCACTTAGTGGCGGACTCTAGATGGCTAAAGGAGCTTTGTGTTTTCATCTGATTTCCTTCTTCTAGGCAAATTCTGAGCAGCCGGCATTGCTGCCTGAAAACCCAAGATTGATTGCACCAAGCAACCCGCCCCCCTCACAAACCTCTATGGCAGAAACAATTGCAACAGAGAAGAAAATGTGAAGTTACAACTAACCCTTGGCAGAGGGTATCTGTCAAGCCGTTTTAAGGCCATCCTCAGAGCCGATTTAAATGTGCCTTTGCAAGTGTCATGCAACGAGTCTGGGATGATTTTTCCAGATGGCGGTAGTGGGTTTCAGAAGCACCAATGTTAAATTGATATTGTATGACATGGTACAAAATCCGAGGCTGTCTTCACTGGAGTTGAGAAACTCAGCTCACCATGGGGAGTTGATTCTGCCCAAAGCAGCACCGAGCAGGCGGCCTCTGGGCTCCTACGAGTCTCCCAGGCTCCATCGACAGGGGCTGCTTTCCTTTGGTAGAAGGATGTTCTCCAGTGTCTCTGCTGTGAGTATGAATCTAAGACAAATGAATAGCAGCACCGTTCTGTGTGATCAAACCACACCTCTCAGTCCTCCAGAGCCACTCCTGTCCTGCCCCCCGGGGGCCAGCCCTCCTTTGACCTATGAGTCTGGTGCACATGGGCTCAGCCTGGTCATGCTGCACACCCCACAGGCCGGAGCCAACGGCACTGCTCTTCTCTGCCCCAGAAAGGCAGCCTGCTGTCCCCATCCTCTACTACCCCTCTCAGGAGGGAAAATGAGGCTCTCAGGAACAAATTACCATGCCCTGATGGGCAGAGATTGCTCTGACGTGTGTTTTAGTGCTGAAGGTGCGTCCCACATGACCACCGGCCCGTGGTCAGGCCTGGCCGAGTCCTCTGCATCCCATGCTCCCCACGGGAGGCATCGCAGGATGTCTGTCCATGCTGAAGTCTTTCTTTCCTGGCTGCTGCACACCCGCGGTGTCAGGCGGTACACCGTGTGTGGACGAGGGGTTGTGGGGATACCACACAGTGTGGCCGGTCACCAGGCATGGTGCTGGCTAGCCGGAGCCTCCGTCTGCTCCCAGCAACGGCATCCATTTCTGAGTCAGGACTCCACCTGACCTGCTCCTTATAGCTACCCTGCTAGCAGCTACTTACAGTTTAGATTTTGCTGTTTTTGTTGTTGTTATGCAGGAAATAGAGTGGCAAGGACAGTAATTTCCATGTCAGTTTCCTGGGTTGGGGGTTGGGGTAGGACTGATTCTGAGCCTTAAACTCTGGCCTCGCAATCTCAATTGGCTTTTCCTACTCAAGGCTGGTGCTCTACCGCTTGAACAGTGCCTCTACTTCCAGCTCTTTGCTGGCTCATTGGAGTTAGAGTAGATTGGTCTAGATTTGTCTGCTGGGCTGGCTTTAAACCAGAATCCTCAGATAGACTCTTAAGTAGCTAGGATTACTAAACAGAAGGGCACAAATTAGAAAAAAGAAACCATCTCTGAAGGAGTCATTCCTGTGATTTGCCCCTGCCTTGGGGGGGTTGCATTTATTCCAATCTGAGGGTGGTACACAAATCAGCCCTGGTGCTGACATCTGCTCACCCTGTGTGTGTGTCCATGGGTGGGGACAATTGTGCCACTTCATGCACTGAACCCGCCATTACAGTTCATCAAGACAATCTCATGCTCTACGGGTCACCCTGCCCTGCCCAGTGCTGGGCACCACTGTCTTCTGTCTTTTTTGGCATGTCAGGCTGGAAGCCAGGAACCTTTCTGAGCACCTTCTGTCCCCGCGCAGCTGTGTCTGTGGCTCACTGGTGTTGATCCCTGGAACCAGGGCTCCTTCGTGGTGAGCTGCTGAAGAATCCATTGAAGGGCTGGACCCATTGTCTGCATCTGAAGTAGCCTCATTGTCACGCTTTTCTGGAGAAATCAAAATGAGATTTGAGCCCCATGTCTGTCTCTCCCCATGTTGTCTCCCTCCACCCTGGGTGGGCAGGGTCCACGTCATCACTTGTCATTGGCTTTCTGGTGTGGGTGGTGTACGTGTCCCGTGTCAGCGAGGGCAGCTGAAGGACATGTTAGTTTCAAGGATGACCTGCCCTAGGTCCCGCTAGTGCCTGTGCCACCTCTGAGGGCCCCGTGGAAAGGATCCCCAGGACATAATGCTGGTGGCGCCGCAGGACAGATGACCAGCCTGAGGGCAGCTGTCTGTCCCCGTGACCGCTCCTGTGTGTGGCATGGGGGTATAAAACGGCTTCCTCCTGCTGAAACCTGAGCCACAGAAAATGGAGCATGCAAATCTCCCTCCTAAGGAAACCCTCCGGACTTACGCGGCCCGCCTCTGTCTCATTCCATCCTGCCTAAGATGGGAGCTCCGACCACTTCCTCTGAAAAGTCTCATTAGTGGCTCAGATTTCGCCATCCAGAGAACCTCTAGGTCCTCTTTAGCAGAAAGCTCCAGATTAAATGGCTCTCCGGGCCACCACAGCCTCCCTAGGCCACTCTAGCCACAGAGATGGACGTGCCGGGGGGGGGGGGGGGAGCGGTTTGTAGAAGTCTTGCGGTGTGCGTTTCTCTTTGCTCTGCTCACCACCAACATTTAGCTATTTAAGTTTCCCTCATAAATCAGCCACTCTGGGCATCTTAATCATCCCCTTCCAGTTTGTCTATAGCTCCCTGCCCTCCAAGAAATAAATTACCCGCAATTACTTAAAGTTAGTAATTGAATTTATTTTAGTGGTAGAGAGAAAATTTATCCATTTTGCTGGTAATTTGTAGTCATTTTTAGTAATTGATAGTAATTTTCTAGTAAATACTAATTAAATGTTTCACTAAGTAAAAGAAGTATAGAGTAATGTATTCACTAAGCATTAGTATTTCTCATTTATCTTTATACCAGGAAGTGATTTAGGTTGAGTTGATAGGATTTAGTGGCATTATTCTCGTGTGTTAAACTTTAAAAAAAGCCACCGATTTGGACAGGTACAGGGTGCCTGTGTAGCCGTCTGCTGCCATGTTGGAGATGGAGAATCAGAGGCAGAACAAGATGACACGGGGTCGGGGTGGGCGTGGCCTAGGCTACAACCTGCAGCAGGGTCAGCAGAGGCCGGGAGCTCCCAGGACTCAGGCTCGGCCCCATCCGCCCTCTGAGAAGACAGGGTTGGGTGCAGAGAGGGCCAAGGTCTCTGGGAACCTGCTGGAGGTTGGGGGATTACCCCATAGAGCCTGTGTCCCACCTGCCTTGGGAAGAGCTGGCACAGTATGCGTTTAGCTGTGTCGGGGGCCACAGAATTCCAACCGTGTTTTGGCCTGCTCTGTTTTGCGTTGCCCTGATCAGAGCCGCAGCATTCATTCCAGCTGGTGAAGCTGTGAGTCCCGCCGCATGGCAGGTGCTTGGTGTCTGGCCAGTCAGTGAAGTTTCACTCTTCACACGGCTTCTGTGAGCCCTCCGGTGAGCGGTGAATTTGGTACCTTGCCGAGTCTCACCCCCACGGCGTGCTGCGGGGGTCATTCCTGCACCGGTCTGTTTTTCCGGATGAGGGTTCAAAGCGTGTTTGTTGGGTGAATGAGTGAAGTGGAGGTTTTCCCTAGGACCTGCTTCTGGTTAGAAAATAATATCCCTCTAGAATTAATTAATTAATGGCAGTTGATACAATTAACAAATACCGAACGACAAATTCTACAGAGGCGCTGTTCCCTAATTAGTGCTGAGGCTCAGAGCAATGCAGTCTCTCACCTGCCAATTCTGACCAGAACACGAGAGGTTAACAGAAACTTCCCACTACAGTGTGTCTTTCTGGTGTTTCCGTTTGCTTGTTTAAAGTAGAAAAACATGATTAAAATATGTTTCCATGTTTAAAAAAGATGTAATATACTCCACAAGGGACATTTTGCAACATAAACAAATGAACAAAGTATTGAAATCGTCCATTGTTCCCCAATGGGATTAAAACAGGACTACATTTTTGTATCAGACTTATTTTTATGCATAGGTTAACATTTTTTAGTTGTCATCAGTCAGAATATAAAACTTCAATTTGTGTTACCTTAGATGATACATTTAAAAATTTCTACTTAATCTACATAAAGTTGTTAAAAATGATATCATAATGTTCTACAGAATGAACTGACTCTAAGTTGCTTGGGCACCCCTCCCCCCTTTTTGGCATTTAGATTGTTTAGAAATTATTATTATTATAAATAACACTCCTGTGAACATCTTTCAAAAGCTTTCTATATATTTAGATTGTTTTCCTTGGTTAGCGTCCCAGAATGAGCGATAAGGCCAGACAGAAATATCCTAAGGCTCCAATCACTTATCTCTGGAGTGTCTTACCACAGAGCTGTCCCAGCTCTTTCTGCCCAGCAGTGTCTTGGTGCTATTCCCTGTCCTGTCTTTGCTTCAGACTTTATTGTTAGCAACGTCCACTCGATGAATGGGTATGAAACCGAGTCACATTTAATATTCATTTTTTGATTAATCACATAGCTAAATATTTTTATTCTTACTAAAATGTATATGACTCCCCTTGGAGTTGCTTAGTCCTTCCTGCTTCCCATTAATCTACTGGGATATTTATGTTGTCTTTACCCATTTGTACGAACTATTTATATAATAAAGTTATTAACCCTTAATCATAGTTCCGTACACCCTTTTTGTTCTACTGGCAAGGATTTGGAAGTTGCTTCGAGAGCTCATAGCAGTCCTTGAAGGACTGGAGGACAATGTGGCTTTTCTAATTTCTTCCCTTCTGCTAAGTGCCAAGTTTAGAAGGATATCATCCAGGAAAACAAACCCCTCTGCAGTAGAGATGTTGGACGTTTTAAATATCCATGCGAACCTGGCTTTTAGAAACCTTTCTTTGCTAGCCAAGGAATCCTTGTATGAATTAAATATGAAACTTCCTTTCCTCCTCCAGTAAACATGTGATGATACACTTCTTGTCCCCATTACAAATCTGAGGGGAGCTGGCTCTCTGATCTCACATAAAACAGGTGACTCTTCAATTAAACATAAATTTTCAATTAAAGCACATCCCTCTGGGTGGTGGATTGTCGTCCCCACCCCAGCTGGGCAGAGGCTGGCCGGGCAGCCTCTCAGAGTCCAGCTGCTGCTGGCAAACACAGGCTCCCTGGCGGCTCTGGGGAGTGAGACTCAGCCGGCTGCTCACAGAACTGAGGCCTGGGCAGAGGGGGCCACAGCCCCGCCGAGATGCCCACTGCGCAGGGCAGAGCTGGTTCCTTTGAAAACTGGGGGAGAGCTGGCTCCCTGCACCCCTGCAGCTGGGAGTCAGGTCAGCTCAGCGGGACCCTCGGGGTTCCTTGCAGGGAGAGGTCTGTAGGACGCTTGCTACAGAGCCCTGCTCACACTGCTCAGGCCCCCGGCCCCTTCCCATTCTCTTCCGCAGCAGCCATCTGCAGAGAGCGGGTCTCTGTATCGGAATTTTTAAAAAGTCTTGTGAAGTTAACAACTCTCAACAAAGAGAGTCAGACCCTCCTGGAGGCTTCTCTGCCTCCCGACCGACGCCCTCCTACCCAGGTCGCTCTTGGTGAGAACCACTGATGGAGTTTCCCTGTGTATGCGTCTAGACGTTGGAATATGTGAACGTGCCTAGAAAGGTGGCATGCATTTGCATGTGCCAGTGCCTGCACAGGAGAGTATGTGCAGGCATGCACGCACACATGCTTCTACGCCCACATGCACATGCGTGCACATCACACACATGATTACACATGCAGGCAGGTATGATGCATGTGCACACACATGTTCACTCACATGACGTATGCACATGGTAAGCACTGATGGAAGTCCTTTCCATTTCAGCGTATCGAGTTCCTTTTTGTTGTTGTTCAGGCAGCCTAGGCTGACCTCAGATTCAAGATCCTCCTGCTTCAGGCTCCCCAGTGTCAGGATTACTGTCTCACGTGACCGCCTGCAGCTCCGCAGGAATGGAAATCCAGGTGGCCTTTGGTGAAAACTCAGGACGGAGATCCTGTACCTACCTAGGCACTAGACCCATCTCCCAGACACCCTCTTCTCCCCGCATTCACAGTTCTCATTTCTGGAATGGGTTCACGGTTCCTTACACAGTAGTTATAGAGTAGTCGAGAGGTTTTTGGAGAGTTTGTGTCAAGAACAGTCAAAACAACAGATGGTCCCAACTTACATTGCTTGTTTGCTTCCAAATTTAAAGTGTGGTGGAAGCATACCCACACAACGATGCTTACGCCGACACAGCACTGGAGAAGCTACACAAGCAATTCTCAATTCATTTTAAAATCAGCTTTGGCAGGCAGTTGTCAGGCGGCCTGGTGGCCCGAGCCCAGTTACTCAGGGTAGAGACAGGGAGGATCACTGTTCCAGGGCAGCCTAGGGAAAATGAGAGCTCAACTCAACTACTAGCTGAGCACGGTGGTGCACATCTATTACCCCAACTAGGTGGAAGGCTGAGATTTGGAGGATCACAGTTCCAGGGCAGCCCTGGCACAACTATCTATACCTCATGCCTGACTCACACTTGCTCCATCTGTGGGATGCTTGTCTCCTGACAGCCCAGAGGAAGCTGAGTGGGTAGTCCTGTCTCAGGGCCCCTGCCTTAGTTTCCTCTCTCCTCCCCTTCTTTCCTGTCCTCTCCTTCCACTTTCTTTTTTCTTTTTCTAGTGATACTGGAGACTGAACACAGGGCCTCCTATATGCTAAGCAATTGCTCTACCACTTAAACAACACCCCCAGGCCTCTATTTTTGGTTTTTGTTTGTGAAACAGTCACCCCTAATTTTCCCAGGTTAACCTTCAACTTTTGTTCCACTCTTGCTGGTAACTCCTGAGAGGCTGGGATTACAAGAACACTGTTCCCAGTCTTACTGTTCTTGTGAGAATAGTGTTCCTCTTTCCCTTGAAATAGTCTGTTTAGCCAAAGAAAGCCAAACCAAAAGATGAGGAAGGCTGACATAATTTCAAAAGGAAACTGTTTTAAAACACACACACATAAGTGCTATAAAATCATTCATCAGTTCACAACAGGAGCTTGAACTTTATGTAGGTTTGAAGTTTAATGAATAAATATGTACCTTGCTCCTCTTGTAACAACGATTCTTCTTCTTCTTTCTCTTTCTTTTTTTAAAAACAAGTTTTCATCTGTGTCAGTCCACATTGAGCCTGAATGAAAGTGTGACATTTAAAATTCAACAATATTCACTTACCCCGGGATGATGTGTGTTTCAGATCTGCTTCTTATAAAGATTGCCTATTTAATTAAGAAAAACTAATATCAAAGCAGAGGTGGGTTTTTTTTGCATTTAGAATTCATGTTTAAACGTCTCCTAGATTAAGTGAGCTTAAACAGTTGCAATTCCTGACTTTAACAGCATTATAAAACACATCGGAGATTGAGGGGATAAAAGTCTGCTGTGTTAGGTGATAACCTAACGGCTATTTGCAGTTGTAAGGTGTACTAATGGTGCAGGGACAAGATTTATGGTTGCAAAGACATTCTGTTTAACATCAGCCTTGCCATTCCATTAATAATGACTGCTTATGAGCCATCTCCTTAGCATCTTTGTTGTCCTGAAAACTTAAAACCCACGGCACAATTCTTTACGACGTGTTACATCGGCTCCTCTGGGCATTCCTGACCATTATCCCATTTGGTTATATTCAAAACTGCAGCCTCCGGAGAGAGCATGAGGGCGACCTTTCACCTTCCAATATTCTTGGTTCAAATGGCGTAATAACATGTAGTGAATATTTACAAGCACACTTACACTATAATAGAGTACTGCTGTGAACATTAGCACATATTTTCTGCTCAATCAGGCTTTGATGTAGAGCCTGCCGAGCACCCCAGAGAAAATCCAGTCCCCGGAAAGCTATGCTAGCAAAACACCCTTGAACCCAAGATGTTCGCATAACGTGACTGAGCACACGCAGATCAGCACCTAAGATGCTGACACCACATGACTGAGTTACACGTGAATCAGCACCTAAGGCACTCAACGTGACTGAGTGCACAAGGATCAGTACCTAAGGTGCTTCCGTAACATGACTGAGTACATGTAGATCATCGGTGGCTCCTGGCTGAGCTGCCACCACACAGTTCCCCTCAGAGCCCGCTCCTAGCTGCAGGAGGGGCACTCTGGACCTGGCGTGCCGCTTGTGCCAGCATGGGGCTTCTCCAGAATAAGAAAACCCAAAGCCCTGTGATGTGGCTGACACCAGGCCTGGCGAGAGCTCCCTATTTGCAGGACCAGGGACAGAGTCTCCCCTCCATTCTGGCCCTGGCCATGTCTGTGGTCCCCTTCCCCCAGCCTGCCCTCTGTAGCCCGGTCCCCTGGCGGTGAAGCCTTCTTCTGCCCTGCACGGGTCCGCCCTTGTCACCAGCCCCACCCCTTCCAGGATAACCTGTGTTCCAAATACTTTTTCTTCTGTGTGTGTTTGGGTTCTGGGGCTTGAATTCAGGGCCTGTGTGCTGTCCCTGAGGTCTACCCTGTCTCCCTCCTCCAAAAAAGCAACAACAACTAGAGCTCTTCCTCTTGAGCCACTTCTGGCTTTTTTTTTAGCCATTACGTGGATATGAGTCTCAAAAGCAGTTTCCTGCATGGGCTGGCTTTGAACCACCATCCCCTATAACCCTAGGCCCACTCTCCCCCCAGTGAGCCCCACCCCTCCCCTACCTCCACCCCTCCCCCACAGGGAACCCTCCCTCGCTCCGTCCTGACTTCTGGAAGTACCGGTAGCTGATTTTTGCTCACCTTTCTCACTCTGGTGGTGCCTGCAACCAGACAGAAGGACAGAAGGACAGCTGCATCCTCCTCCTGCTCCGCCGTTGGTCTCCGGCGCTGGAATCAGGAGCAAGACCCTTTGCTGTGGAGCATCAGCCAAGCACCAGAGGGCCGCAAGCTTTAGGTCCAAGGACACAGACAGTGTGCTCCTGTCTGTCTGTCCAGCGGCCTACGCAACACATTCCTCCCCACTTTTCAGGTCGCACAGATTTTGCAGACGATTTTGCAGACGATTTCTCCCTCACAAATTCTAGGGGTCAGAGGGTTCCAACAAAATTCCTGCAATTCAAAGAAACCTTGTTGATAGGTTGGCATCAGCAGTAATTCCAGAGCTGTCATGGGGCTGTCTGTTGAATGCGTCTTGAGCTTTATGCTTAAATGTGCTGCCCAAGGTATCCCCAGCCTGCCTCTGTGCTCACCACGGGGGGTTGGGGGGGGCGGTCCCTCCTACAGGCCTGGCCTCAGGATGTGCAGAGACCCGGAGGGTCCCGAGACCTGGAGATGTGGTTTTCTGATGGTTGCTTGTAGGATCAGGTAGACCTTGACCTAGACAAACCGGAATTTGCTGCCATTGTGAGACCAGCTCATAGCTTTGGGGGGGGTGTCTAGCTCTACCTATGTTCATATGCATATGCACACGCATGCACACACATTTACACAGACACATATGTTTATGTACACATGTGTGTGATAGAAGGGCGCCAGTGACCCAGCTCAGCCTTCTGTGTTTCCAGTGATCCGTACGAAGAACAGAGTAGTAGGCAAGTCTGCGTCCTCTTCTGGGGACTGTTATTTATGGAATGAGAGTGTTATAATACAAGTCATTACACAGATTTAAATTTACTACAGGTTAAGCCATGCGTCCCCTTAAACGGCTATGTATAGCGAAAGCATGATGCACCGCGGTTAGGTTTAGCATAGCATCAGTCTGCCTCTTGGCTTTATAGCTGGGTCAGTGTGAAGTGGGGGTGAGCCTGTGTTCCATTTCCGCTTCTGTTTCCTTTCCTTACTTTTCCTACAGCTTAGCCCTTACTATCACTCATTCAATCCTGTTTGTCTCCCACATGCTGTCCCAGCCACCTGACAGCAGGCATGTGATGTGGTGGCTGAACACCTCAGGGAGGGAGCTATCCTTTGCCCTGCCTGGTAGTTGAAGAGCCTGACATTCAGATCTGTTAAGACCCTGATCCCATAGCCAGGAAGCCGCAGAGCTGTGGTTTTAAGAGACATGAGTGCTTCGTGTCCATGATCTTGAATGATGTTGGAACTGCTTTTGATATTACAAAAATATCTTGGTGTTTGAATGAGACAAGGGGCAGTTATTAAAGTTCTACCTAAGTTAGGGTAAATAGGTCCTTCTCTTTCCTGATGAAGCAACAAGTAGTTAACCATCAAGATCATTGCTTAGGTGCAAACTTATTTACAGAACGTCTAATGTGGAGCCATTGTTAGGTGTCAAAGCGAAGTGGGCGTGACCCCGAAGGACCAGGACCTGGAGACCGCCAGGGAAGAGCCAGTGTTTACATTCATGACGGATTTATTGGGGGATTTTTAGGGAATAATATTAACCTAATTCCTCTGGGGAGAGAGTCTTCTAGAAAGGCACATCCGGCTGGGACTTGATGAACAGGGAAACAAACTTTCGAGTGAACTGGGTTTTCCTGTAGACAGTGCCAACAATGGAAATGGCGCTTGCAGTCAAAGGCAGGGAAAAGGTCCCGAGGGTGAGCGAACCAAGGGAGAGCTGAGCGGATCTTGAGATAGTTCAGTGCTGGACGGAGGAAGATGAGGGACAGGTGGATCAGAAGAAGTCGGAGGTGTGGGAAGGAAGCCAGAGGAAGAGGACACCCAGGGAGCCGTGGGAAGAGGGTGCTCGGTGAGGGAGAGCCGTCGGGAGGTGGGTGAGGCTGAGAGGTTGCGAGGAGAAGGCTGTGATGGGTGCTTATCAGAGGCGCAGCTGGGTGGTCACGTTGTCGTGGGAGATGCGGACAGCCAGAGGCAGACCCGGGCTGAGGATGCAGAGGCCGGGGGACGGAGGCTGTGGGTGCAGATGGTGGTGGGCACAGAAAGCTGGCTGCGAGGGGCAGTGCCCCCAGGTGGCCTCCAGAACTGTCACTGAACTTGAGCCCTGTTGACCCCAACACCTGGAGAGGTTGCCGGCAGAGGCGGGGGCTTGGGGAAAGCAGTGGAGTGTGGAAGTTACCAGGATGGGGGTAATGCCCACTGTGGGCAACCTGCCCGAGGACGCTGGGGCCTGCGGGCTCAGAGTGGGCCTTCTCCACAGAGCCAGAGCTGTGAGGGGCAGCGTCCTCTGACCTGGCCTGTACATGCTTCCTCACTCCTCTCTGGAGATCCACCAGGGCCTGGGACATTGGATGATGCGTACCAAATATGTCCGTATATTGGAAGGTGTGGCCGGCCGCCACCGAGGCTACCCAGCTTTGGCTACGCGTGTGGGATGAGCTTGAGGGAGGAGGGCTCCCTCCCTGCTCCGGGGTCCCGTTGACACAGCTCATTATGGATGTATTCAACACATCTGCAACCACATCAGTGCGGCTGAGAGCCCCGATGCCAAATGGCTGGTGCTGTTCACCATACATATCTTCCTGCTGGATGTTCAGGCCTGCTCCCACGGCGGCACCGGCCAGGCCCGTTCACCTCTCCTAAATACAGACGCATATCATGTACCCATTCTGTGACGCGGGCTTCAGGGACGAGGACCCGAGTGGATAAGCCCTGAGTTTCTTCTCTATGCAGAGCTCGACATTGGACATTCCAAGTGTGTGTGTGGGGGGGAACAGTGGGTCCTGGGTGGATCTGACAAACCTCTTGGAATTCAGAATTAATGCTTTAAACTTTAAGCCTGCTTGCTAATCAATACGAACACAAAACTCGCATTAATGTTCACCGAGGTTCAAGCGTGCGTATCAGCAGCAGCCCATTTATTTCCGAGTCCTGACGCGGGGTCCGACGGGGGCTCCGTGCCATGGACAGACGGGACGCATCTCAGCGTTACAGCCCTGGACGTACAGAGCTTGAGCTGAGGATTTCTTCACCCAGCTGCATTTTCCTCCCGGACCAGCTGCCCCTATCCGTCTGCTGGTGCCGCTGACAGCGACCCAAAGCTGACCACAGTCACACTACCTCGCCTGACCACTGACAGGGGTTCAGGTGTCTGGGGCAGCCAGAGAGCCGAAGCCTTTCCACGGGAGGGGCCGGGGCAGCCAGTCACCCCTGGCGGCCCCAGACCCCTGACACACACCGCCTCCAATTTATCATAAAAGGTTACCAGGTTTTCAGTTATTAATCAGAGCACTTTGGCAGCTTGGGTTTCATGACCTATAAATATTCATCATGTTTGCACCGCTTCATAAACAAGGTTGCGTCTCGTCTTCATTTCTAGACCACCCGGCTGTGGCATCAAGGAAGCTGATGTCTCACAAGGCAATTTGGTTTATGTTCCCCAGGACAGGGTTTGTCTCTGTGATGACAAGGTGGCTGTGTGAATCCAGTGACCCTGCGTGTGGGCAGTGGCACATTCCCACCACCACCGATCTTCCCGCTCTAGAGCCTTTCGTGGTCTATAGGGAAATACATGCTTCAAAATTAGGGGCATTTCACAACAGGATAGAGAGTCCTGGACACCTCTCCAGACACGTCCCCTCTGATCACATCTCAGCTTTGCAGATGAAGGGCCTCCGTGTGAGGCAGCCCTGCTGGCGGCTCTGAGCAGTCTTCCTACCACATGGTGCATGGTACATCGCATTGGTGTTCAGGCGATGTGTATGATAGCCATCTGTTCTGGGCCCTAGGTTGCTGGAGGTTGCACCTGTAACTCTTCAGCTGCTCTGGGTCATCTCACTGTAAGGGTGTCTCCTATCAAGGGATATTTAACCTGTTTTCCACTTTCCCCTATAATGTAAGGATGTGAATTTGGCCATTCTTATTTTATTCTCATTGGTGGTGGTCCTGGATTTGAGTTCATGGCCCTCTTCTTTCCACCACTCAAGTCAAGTTTCTAGCCCTGGGCTAGAATATTCTTTGTTTTTTTTTTTTCTTTTCTAGTACTGAGGATCGAACTCAGGACGTCGTACTTGCTAGGCAAGTGCTTTGCCACTGAGCTACATCCCAGCCCTGGGCTGGAACATTTTTGACCATCACTCATACCAATTCATGTTCACTCTTATGTAAAGAAATCACATTTGCTGAGCTCTGTGGTTAATTATGGTCACCTACTCTTGAATGACTCCAAAATTATGTGTGTTCTTACTACTGAGTATGCCAGTCTCTCCTCTTTTTCTTCCTCGTACTTGGCCAGCCAAGTAGTGGCCACATTTAATGATGTTTACCAACCTCATGGGTGTGAATTGGTAGTTCCTGACTTTAATTTGCACTTCTCTAACTACTGGAGAGACAGAACAGCCCGTCTGTCAGTTCCTGAGCTCCTTTTCTGCAAATTGCCCTGCCTGTTCATGTTCTTGCTCATTTAAAAAAATTGTGATTTCAATTTTTTTATTTGAAAGTACTTTTCAATGAAATATATGCATGAGTAGAGTAATTTATTTCTTAGCATGTTTTTCTGTGTCTTTTAATTTTTAATTTTTTTTGAGCTAAGACATGTTGCTCAGGCGGTCGTAGAGCTCACAATGTAGACCAGGCTGGTCTTGAACTCGATCCTCTTGCCTATGCCCCCTGCATATTGTGTGTTCTTTTGTAATTGTTGTCTGTGTCTTCTGATGAGTAGATGTTTTGGTACCAATATTCTCAAGTTTCTTTATTTTGGTTCCTAAGATTGGACCCAGATTCTCCTGACTTACAGCACATGCTCTGTCACTGAGCTACACACAGCTTGGCCTTGAAATGATCAGTCATCATTCATCTTGTGCTTTCTGTCTTACGCCTTTTATATGCTTAAGAGGTCTTTGTTGGCATTCCTACTGCATATTCTTGTCAAAACAATAAGGTTTATTTTTCACGTTTAGATCTTATACATAGCAGTGACATTTGCATGCATAAAGGGGCTATAATTTTATATTTTTCTTGAGGAAAACAACTTGTTGAGGTTTCATTCTTTGAATGGTCCATCATTTCATGATTGTAATTAAGATTTGCACTATAAAATCTACACATCTGGGTGTCAGTGGCTCATGCCTGTAATCCTAGGTATTCAGGAGGCTGAGATCTGAGGATCATAATTTGAAGCCATCCTGGGCAGGAAAGTCCAGGAAACTATTACCAAAAAACAAAGTGGAGAGGCAGAGAGCTAGCTTGAGTGAAAAAGGCTAAGGGACAGAACCTAGCCCCTGAGTTTAAGTGCCAGCACACACATGTGCATGCGTGCGCTCACACACACATACACCTATGTGAACAGAAGAGTGACACTTGTTTACTCATGGGTAATAATAAAGTAATAGGGCAATGTGAAAACCCACACCGTGCAACACACCTGGTACCTCAGAACATTTCTATGAGCCTTTCTTGATCTGTTCCCTTCCTTCTCCCCTCCCAATTTGTAGAACCCTTGGTCTCTTTATAGTTTCCCACACAGATGTGTGTCCCTGCACAATAGTCTTCAGTGTTGTCTTTCTTCCAACTTTATATAAGTGGAAATATACCAATGTATTATTTTTTGACTTTTATTATGTCCCATTGGCCTTTTATCTCTCCTGACAAGAATTCACTGTCTTATCAGACTTTATAATAGTCTTCACACTGAGAGGGCAAGCCTACTCACAATGTTGATTTAATTCAATATTCTCTTCACTGTTCTTAACCCTTTACCCTTGCATTTGAATTTCAAGATAAGCTTGTAAAATTTTGTGGAAAATCCTGTTGGTATTATCATGATACTTACATCGACTTTGCAGATTAATTTTGGCAAGTTTGACATGTGTATGACATAAAATGTTCTAATTCTTATCCTCTGTCTCACTTATTTAGATCATGTAACTTTGTACCGGTGTCATTCAAATATGTTTAAGTTTATTTCCAGGGAAGTTTCTGGTTGTTGTTTGGGTGAAGGAGAATCTTTGTGTTTATATTGTGTGACTGGATGTTTGAACCTACTTGCTGATTTGAGTACTAGGTTTCTACTGCTGCTGTATAAATGTCAGAAGCTCAGTTTATTAAAGCAACATGGATTTATTAACTTGGAGTTTTGCAGAAATGAAGGTTTCGCGACTCTGTCTACTTCTCTCTTCCACTTTCCAGGGATGGCTTGCGTGCTGTGGCAAGTGTTCCTGGCATCAGCGACAGCAGTGCGGCATTACCCCCATTCCTTCCTTGGCCACAGCTCCACTTGTAAGGACTCCCAAGGTTAGATACCCTCACTCCTTGGCTGATCCAGGACATTACGACATCACAAAGGCCCTTTATCTTAAGTTGTCCTGCAAAGTCCCTTTCTTTGTAGTGAACAGACTTGCAGGCCTGGGCACTAGGAATGGGCCTCTTTGGGGCCTGTTATTCTGCCCACCACAGCTAATTACCATGTTCACTCTGTCCAGTGTTTGTTTATAGGTTAACTTGAATTTACTATCTTCCATCTTCCCTTGTTTTTAAAACATTATTTTTCATTTCATATTGCATGGGCTAAAACCTCTAGAACAATACTAATCTATGTGGTAAGTTATTCTTGGTGTTAACAAGGCTTCTAAAGTCTCCTGATTAAGCACAGTGTATGTTGTAGGATTTGAACAAGAATCTTTGTCAGGTAAGGAAGTTGCTGAGTATTTCTAGACTATAGTTTACAAATACGATAGTAGATTTAAAAACCTTACTTTCGTAATGCCATCAGTTCAAACTTGGTGTTAGATGCTAGAGCTGTTAACTGTCATTTCTTTAAAAACAACCATTTCCTCCTGAGGTATAATGTCACTATTTATAGATATGGATACCTTTTGCCTCAAATGATGTTTTTGCCAGTACGGCTAGCTAGCACACCATTTTCTTTCTTGGCTTTTCTTTATTTAGCTCGTACGGGCTTGCACTCAGGTCCTCATGTGTGTTTGTCTTTCCTGCTTATGGCTAGTGCTCTACCACCTGAGCCATGCATCCATCCCTGTTTATGAAAATTATTTTGGAGATGGGTTCTCACAGACTCCACCTGCCCAGGCTCTGGATTGTGATTTTCTGGAGCTCAGCCTCCTAAGTAGGTAGGATTGTAAGTATGAGCTCCAAGTATGTGGTGATTCCATTTTCTTTTAGGTAATATGTGCATATTATATCTTATTCTTTGTTCTATTTTTCAGGATAATTTTGCCCTCCCTATCTTCCATGTAAGTCACATACAACTAGATTTCTTTAAAACCCCTTAATAGAATGACATAACTTTTAATGTGCAAATTGAATCTATGAGTCTTTATTGTGATTGATGAACACATTTGTTCTTGTATATGCCATTTAGTGTTTGATAGTTGTTGCTACAAATTCCTTTCTCCCTTTGTCCTCATTTATGTGTCCCTACCCTATTTATTTATACCTTTATATTACCTTAAAATAAGAACATATCTCTGTTTATTGTTACTTTGGAAGTTATAGATTATGTTTGTATGCTTTAGGTGATTATCCTTAAATTAAAAAAATACTTAACTAAAAAAATTCTAACAAAGGCTAGTGTTGTTTCACATGTTTATTTCCTTTCTTGTGTCCCAATAGAGACCTGGGTGGATTGGAAGCCAGCCTTTATCTTGTGTATTGTTTAGAGTTTATTATGCGCGCGCGCGTGCGTGCGTGCGTGCGTGCGTGCGTGCGTGCGTGCGTGCGTGCGTGCGTGTGTGTGTGTGTGTGTGTGTGTGTCCGTGTCCCCTGGGGCTTGAAGTCAGGGCCTGGGCACAGTCCCTGAGTTTTTGTGTTCAAGGTTAGGGATCTACCACTTGAGCCACAGTTCCACTTCCTGCTTTTTTGGTAGTTTATTGGAGATAAGTGTCTCACTGACTTTCCTACCCTGGCTGGCTCTGAACCATGATCCTCAGATTTCAACCTCCTGAGTAGCTAGGGTTACAGATGTGACAGTGACAATCCCAGTTTCTGTTCTGTTTTGTTATACTTTTTCCTCCCCTAAAGTGCATGAATGCATGTTGTCATTGTTTCTTTTAAAATTGAGGACCCGTAAAATTCAGTCTGTATGTTTGTGTGTATATGAAAATTTCTTTATTTTGCTTTGATACCTGACTGACAAGTTGACTGGTTTGAAATTGTTGGTTGACATTATTTTAACCCACTTCTAACAATTTCAGACATTACGTCCTCACCTTAAGGTTGATAATGTATTAGCATTGTTGCTCTTATTTCTCTATGAGCAATCCCTTTTTAGAAACTCCTAAGGCTCTTCCTTTACTTTGGCAATTCCGTGTTTGTCTATGCTGCCTTGGCGTAGCTGATTTTCATTTATTCTTATAGAGTCCTATGGAATCTGAGCGCTCATGTCTGTCTCCGGTCCTGTGCATTCTCAGGTATAATTTATTTTAAATTACCACCTCTTCATCTTCCATGCTCAGCCTCAGCAGCTCTAATTTGGTAAGTCTTAGAGCCTCTCCATCCTGCTTGTATTGTGACAGGGTTTTTGTGCACTAAATTTATTGCTGATGTGTTGGAAAATGAGCAGTTTTGCACACAGAGAGAAATAGCCATACATGGTCCATATTTCCCCCCTCCCTCCCTCCTTCTCCTCCTTTCCCTCCCCTCCTTTCCCTCCCCTCCTTTCCCTCCCCTCCTTCCCCTCCCTCCCTCCTCTCCTTACCCTCCCTCCCTCCCTCCCTCCCTCCCTCTCTCTCTTCCTTCCTTCCTTCCTTCCTTCCTTCCTTCCTTCCTTCCTTCCTTCCTTCCTTCCTTCCTTCCTTCCTTCCTTCCTTCCTTCCTTCCTTTCTTTTTGCTGGTCCTGGGACTTGACCTCTGGGCCTGGGTGCTGTCCCTGAGTTTTTGTGCTCAAGGTTGGTGCTCTGCCACTTGAGCCACAGTGCCACATCTGGCTTTTTGTGATTAATTGGAGATAAGAGTCTCACATCCTTTTCTGTTTGGGCTGGCTTTGAACAGTGATCCTCAGATCTCAGCTTTCTGAGTAGCTAGGATTGCAGGCGTGAGCCACCAGCACCTGGCTCAGTATTTACATTTTATACTACAGGGGACATGTACATTATGGATTTAATTGACAGACTAATGTTCTCCCATATTGTTTCTATTACCACAGACTTACTGCCACCTTGGGGATTTGACAGTGCTTCTCTGTACTTTCTTTTACAAAGGTATTTGTCTAATTTTGTTGAAAGCTATTTCTTGCTGCTTCCTGAGTGCCGAGGGTTTGTCAGACCCCTCCAGTCCTCCCGCTCCGCTTAGAACGCGTGCGTTCAGACGGCGCTGAGAGAATGGGTTTCATTTCTCAGCTCTGGTCCCTTCCACGCGTTCCTTTTCTTGTTTGGTTTTGTTCATGACTCACGGGGATGTTAGAAGTTTTATTTGACCTTTGAGCGGTCTAAGCACACAGATTCAAGCACACGGATTTAAGCACACGTAATTTAAATTCTTAGTCTGCTTCGTCTTTACCGCCGTGAGTTTGGACTGTTGTCTTCACTGTGCGTGTCCTCTCTGTGAGCTTTGTTCCCGTGTGGCAAGTTTGGCCTGGGCTCCATTGAGTGGGAGGGGTTGTGCTTTCGTGGCTCGTGCGGATGGCCTCAATGCTCGTCTTTCCTGCTTTCTCTTTCCTCCTTCTCTAGCGTGTGGCCCTGGTTGATTGCAGCCAACAGCTCAGAGCTGGAGCGTTTGCTCTGCTCTTATATAGGATGCAGATGCAGGTTTGCTGATGTGGAGTTGACTTGGATCCCTTTCCAGCTCCTCTTCTTAGTGGAGGGAGAGCTCGCCCCCTACCCCTCTCCGTACTCAGGACAAGAACTGCATCTGCACTACCTGTTTTTGATGAAGCGCCGGACGCCCCCCCGCGCCCCCCCCCCCAGCTTTTTCCAGTTGCATTTATGCCTCTGGAATATAACTCCTGATCTACCGTCCCCCCTGTCCCCCCGTCCCCCCCCGTCCCCCCGTCCTCCTCCCATTCCCCCCCCACTCCCTCGTCCCCCCTCCCGTCCCTCCTCCCTCCCCCCTCCCCCATCCCTCCCATCCCCCTCCCCCTCCCCCCCTCCCCCTGTCCGCTCCTCCTCCTGCAGCCGCAGCTCCTCTTCCCCCTCACTATGGTGTCTGCTCTGCCCCTCCTGTGTTTCCTTCCTATACCAGCTGCTGGGTCGCTGCTGTTTTGTGGGGAGCATTCATTGTCCTTGTATTTAGTGCTCACAATTCTATTTGTTCCACAGCACAATCATCCTGTGGACATCATCTTTTGGGTAGAGTTTGATATTCAAGTTGCCTTTTCTGCAGAAACACATATCTAAGTCGTCAATGTCTATTTCTGCATTGCTGACGGCCATCCATTCCCACCTACATGTACAACTTTGCCTGCTGTGGGAGATGTGTGTGTGTGTATGGGTAAGTGTGTCCTGGGTGTCACTTGGATGTACACACATGCTCCCTGGCTCTGGCTGCTTCACACCTGGGGTTTGCTTATTTGACAGTGCTTTATTCTTTTTCTGACTAGACCTTGACTGTCTGCTCTCTGCCACCCAGGGGGCATGCCCTGCTGTCCCTCAGCTTGGGGGGTGCCCTCAAGGGTGCCCTGTCAGCGCTGCCTGAGCCAGCCGCTCCCCATCTACACTGACCAGAAGCAAGATTTCCAGTAGAGCTCATGACACAGACTCGGGCCAGCATGCTGTGTGGTCCGGGCAGCCATGCTGCTGGCTTAACTATGTCCTTACCAGCAAAGTAACTGTGCCCCCTTAGGTTGAGCCCGAGTCCCTGCACCGTAGAGAGCTCGCCCACTGGCTTTCTGGGAGGGAGCTGCAGACACACCCATGGGCTTCCAGGCTCAGGCGCAGGTGGAGACAGACACAGGCTGGAGTAGGGTTTGGAAGTGGTGAGCAAATGAGCAGAGCCGGGCAGACCTTCCCAGCGGCATGGGAGCCCGGCTCTGCGCTCTCCCTGGTTTTGGCCCCACACTGGGGGCTCGTGCGGCTTGGCCTGCATGGCTTGGCGAGGCCCGCCCGTTCACTTGAGCCCGAGGGAGGGGACCCTGGAAGTGGGCGGGTGCAGCCACCTTCTCTTTCCAGATACAGCGGGCCTGGCGGCCCAGGCTGGGGTGGCACCGTGCTTCAGCATCTGTGGGATTACCCTTTGGCTGTGTCCTGTCCTCTGATGGTGGCTGTAACCAGTCAGCGTGAGCTGGTGGCTCAACACAACAGGAAATTTCTTCACCCGGTTTGGAAGCCAGATGTCCTCCAGGAACCAGGCGCTGGCAGGGCTCCGGCCAGGGGTCTCTCCACCCTCTCCCAGCCCCCCGCGGTCCAGTCCTGTCCGGCGAGGGGCTGACCCTCCAGTCTCTGTATCACTCCTCCCTCTTCGGTCCCCAAAGGACATTTATGATTGGATTCAGGGCCGGCCCAGATAATCCAGGATAATCCATTGCAAGGGTCTTAACTTAATCATATCTGCACAGTCATCTTGGCAGAGCTGGCGATAGTCACAGGCTCCGGGGATTAGGACATGGGATCTGGTGTGTGTGTGTGGGGATCATGTCCCAGCCAACGTGGGCTGCACTGTACACGGCTCCCACTCTGGATAGAGCAGAGCGTGGTGTGCGTGGCGCTGGCCCTGCTCTGCCCACCTCTGCTGCTCCCCACCCCTCGCGGAGCTCCTGCTTTGCGTGCTAGCTCAGACCTCACAGAACCCACAGGTGTGCAGGGGACGGGACACACTCAGGAACCGCTCACTGAGTCACCCTGCGTACCCTGGTTGGCACAGTGGAGCCAGCGGGAAGCCGGGCTGTGCCCACTAGACAGGTGCTGGTTGGCTTAGGTAGGAAGAGGGAAGATGGTAGCAGGAAAGGGAGAGGAACTCTGTGGAACAGCCAGGAAGAAGCTGGAACTCTGTGGAACAGCTCGAAGAAGCTGGAGGACTGGGCTTTCTGTCCCAGTTCAAGGCGGGGCTGGTGTGGAGTCTTGGTGAATCTTTTCCCCTCCTGTTTGGGTTTTGTCACCTGTAAATGGGCTTCAGTTTGGACACCTGTCATGTTAGCCAACCTTGTGTCACTGTGATAACAGTACCTGAGTTAACAAGGTGGAGGAGGAAGGACTTAGCTATGTCACTGGCTGGGCTGGGCCTAGGCGGGGAGGATCCCAGTGGCTGGTGGTGGGAGACTTGAGCTGTTCCTCATGGTGGACAGGAAGATACAAGACTGACCCATGGCAGTGGCTGGGGACGGGACACACCCTGCAGAGACTGGGCCCACGAACCCACTTCCCCCAGCCAAGCCTCACCTCCAGATCCTCCACTTAGCTGTGGACTCCTCAGTGGATTTGCCCACTGGTGAAGCTGCACCACAGACACCGAGCCTTGTCTCAAAGCCCATTACCTGCCAAGCAAGCCCTGGAGACATGAGCCTTAGGGCGTTTCTAGATTCAAACCACAGCATCTGTCTTCAGCCGCTCTGGCTGTGAGGGCGGGAGTCTGCAGGTGGGACATGCACTGTTACAGCCGTCCCGCTGGCTGTCTTCAAGGATTGTGGGATTTTTCTCCTGCCCCCTCTAGGATCTGGGGGCTCTGTGGGGAGCTTTGCTTCTACTGGTCCTGGCTGGTGGAGACACCTTGCTCCAGGACTGAGCCCCATTAAATTGGGGGTGCAGAGAAGGACACATTGTAGGAACGGTTTGGGTGCATCCCCAAGGGCAGCCACGAATGCTGCTTGGTAAATCCACTTCCATGTGGTCCTTTCCTGCATCCCAGGTGGAAGAGGACAGTGTTAGGAAGACTGGAGGTTCAAGTACAAAGAAAAACAGGGTGTAGTTGGGCCCTGGGGCTGGGTGCTGCCCAGGAGGGTGCCCGACGCAGAGCCTGTTTACCTGCTCTGTGATGATGGACAGAAGCTGGGTGAGGGTTCTAACCTTGGGAGGAGGAGTGCTCCCTTGGAGACTCAGCTTTGGAAGAGAGTCCTTGGACTGCTTCGCTCCGCTCCGGCCTCCCTCCCAGAGGTGTAGTGTACATTCTGAGTTCCTAGTGTGCCGGATGATCAAGACTTGAAAAGCTGCCATACAGGGTCAGGGGTCAGAGTGCAGCGACCCTGGCTTGCCCCCTGAAGGACAGGGCCAGGGAGGGATGGGTCTGTCCCCTTGTCTTTGAGCTGCCCAGCTCCTGGGTGCTGGGCCGATGCGCAGTCCCTCCTCCAAGGACAGTGTGTGCCACAAATCATGTGACCCCGGACAGGCGTTCACCTGAGCACTGTGTTTCACACTTTTCTCTGCAGATGTTGGTGATTTAATTGACCTACTTGTAGCAGTGGCAGCTGGTACATCTGCCGATGTATCACCATCTCTTTCTCTATCATCATACCCTTAAATTGTAACATTTTGTGAACTGTAACCCAGCATCTATGCTCTTGACTTTCTATCTTGCTGCAGACCTTCTATCCTGCAGTGTGTCAAAGAGTGCGGGGCTGTCGGGGAAAGGTACAACTGAACTACCCTCGCAAAAGAAACAGCCATTGAAATCGTGTTGCGAATATGGTTTCATGTTCTTAATAACAGGTAAGTCCCACTGAGGGTTAAAAGTCTGTTGTTCATCCAGCACCCAGCGCCCAGGTTTTGAAGCGCCTGAGCGCAGCTGTTTGGAGGGATGGACTTGGTGTCCAAAAGTTGGGAGTTCCTTCTCAACCACTTTATGCATCCTCTGTTTGCATTATTTCTTAAATCTGTGTTCTCCTCCTTGGGCATTTACTCTATCACATCTATCACATTCTGTCTCTTAAGAGACCCTCTACCTATAACGCTTCACAGGATCATCTTACAATTCAAGGGATTAAAAAAATAGAAATAATTTGGAGACATGCAGATCACTGAAATATGATAAAAACCAGTAATGGTTGATTTGTATATGGTTGTTTTCCCTTAAGACATCTTAGAAGATGTTTGCAAATTCCCCCCAATCCCTACCCCACAAATTGGTCCTTTTGAGCTCAAAAATTTGTATCATAAGCACATTTTTATGGCTCAAACGGAGGGTTTACAAAGGGAAAATGACAAGCCTGTAATTGGCATACTGGGTATGAAAGTTTGCTTGCATGCTGGAGAGTCATGTTTGCAATTTCATTTTAGGAAAACATTCTAAGCATCCAGAGGGGCCACGGGAGGGCCGAAGCTGCGGGAACCTTCCAGAACCACCTGGCTCCCGCTGTGTCCACAAAAGTGGAATCACATGGAGCTCCATTCTAGTTTTCTGGGTCCTGTGAACACTCTCACCCAACTGGGGGGCAAATGTAGTGGAGACCCTTGGCAGCTGACACGTTCCAAATACATTCACCATTGTGTTGGACTTTTACTATTCTCTCTCTGGCCTCTAGGCTGAGTTTCTAACTATGTCTGGGTCTCATTGGGCTGCTCTTCTTCATTCATGCGAGAGATCTTCCCCACCTGGCTCAGCCACAGCCTGGAACCTCTCGCAGACATGAAGACAGCAACTTGGGACTTGCCAGCTCTTAAATCTCTGGGTGGACAGAATGAGCTGTGACTCGCCTTCTTGTCAGACTGGCACTTTCTCTCTCCCTCTTTCCATCTCTCTCCCCCCTCTCTGTGTCCCCTTTCCCCCTCTCTCTTCCTCTGTCCCTCTCTCCCTCTCCCTCCTCCACTTCCTCTCCCTCCTCCCCCTTCTCCTTCCTCCTCCCCCGATCCCTCCCCTCTCTCTTCCCCCTTACCTTGGTGTATCATCATAACAGTTCTTACATTGAATCTATTCTCTCTTAAGTTGAGGGCAGGTGCAAAGATTTTTCCTTTAACTGCAGGCAATTTTTCTTCTGGTGTTAAATCTTCAGTCAACTATTCATGCAACACAAAGCTTTTAAAAAGAGACCAGGCATGGTAGTGGTGGTATATACCTATAATCCCAGCTACATGAGAGACAGAGATGGGAAGGACATAGTTTGAGGCCATCCCAGGCAAAAATTAGTCAGACTCTATTTCAAAAAACATGGTCTGAAAAAACAGCAGCAACAGCAGCAGCAACAAAAACCACACACAAAAAAACAAACAGTCTGGGTGTAATGCATTCCTGTAACCCTAGGTCGGTGGCAGTAGGGGGAAAAGATAGGAGGATGGAGGTCTCAGGCCATGCTGGGAGAAAGTATGAAAAAAAATTTAATGAAAGGGTCAGGCACCAGTGGCTTCCATCCGTAATCATAGCTACTCGGGAGGCTGAGATCTGAGGAATGCCCTTCACAGCCAGCTCGGGCAGAAAAGTCTGTGAGACTCTCCTATATCATTAATCACCAGAAAACCAGAAGCGTTGTGCTTCAAAGTGTTAGAATGTTAGCCTTGAGTGAAAAAGCTCAGGGATCTCATCCAGGCCCTGAGTTCAAGCCCTAGGACCAACAATCAATCAATCAATCAATCAATAATAAATGGAAGCAAAGAAATGACAGAGCACTTGCCTAGTAAGTGTGAGGCCCTAAGTTCAAACCTAATACTGCAGAAGAAAGAAGGAAAATGGGAAGTAAAAGCTTGTTTTCTGACCATGTGCCTATGTCTATGACTTAAAGTTTGTTCCTTGGGAATTTGCTTTTCCAGCAGCCTTCTGGCTGGCATGCACTCACAGCCCTTCACGACTTTCCCTTTCCAGGCCTCTCTTGGTGTTGGCTCAGGCTGTTTCTAGACTTTCCCTTCATTTGTTCTCTCCTTTAGAGACCTAGCGCTGGGGGTTGAAGAACTACACACGCAGGACCTTTACCATAGTTAACTTGCAAAGGACCAACCGCCATACAAGCCTGAGGAATCACACAGCAGCTAAACTGGGCTCTGGGTGGAATCTTCTGCATTATCTCATCAAATCCTTTCAGGAGTCCCAGTGGCTGGGAGGTAGGGTTTTCTTCTTACAGATGATGAAGCTGGGCTGACTTTTCTCAGACATTAAATAAGGAAATAGCTAGCCTCGCAGCAGAATGTTGACTTTCATATCTTGTATAAAACCTGTCCTCAACTTTTCATGCCAGTTCTGCGGCTTGAACTCTGGGTCTGGGTGCTGTTCCTGAGCTTCTTTTGCTCAAGGAGAGTGCTCTGCCACTTAAGCCACAGCGCCACTTCCAGCTTTTTTGAGTAGTTTATTGGACTTTCCTGCCTGGGCTGCCTCCAAACCAGGATCCTGAGATCTTAGCCTCCTGAGTAACTAGGATTAGAGGTGTGAGCTACTGGTACCTGGCTAACTTTTCATGTCTTGAGAGCTCTTACTTGTACAGAACCTGTACAGAACCAAGCAGCTGGCTTGTGTATCTCATCATCCCAATAGCTGCTGCACCATTCTGACAGACATCATGGTTCTGAAGGGGGTTCTTTGGAGAGGAGGCTCCTCTTCCCTGAAGAGAGGCTGAGTGGGGCTGCCTTCCAATGGCAACGCTTACATCATCCCTACGTGTGCCTGAGCCTGGTGGTGTGGTGGTGTGTGAGTCTGTGTCTCAGCGGGGCGTCCCCTCTCCGACCTCTCCTGGAGGAAATGCCCAAGCTCCAGTCCCGGCCACTTGGGATTGGAGCCTCGGGACACAGGGCATGCCGTGACCTTACCTTGTGTCCTCTGATAGTAGGTGGAGATGATAGACATCTGGTCAGGTTCCCCAGGCAAAGAGGGCTGCCTCTGAATGCCTTCGGACCCCACAAGCATGATGCATTACAGCCGGGTCCCAGCCGGTCATGTAGCTCACGTGTTAGGGGGAGCGGAGTGTAGTTGTAGCTTAATCGGCAGAATTAACTTTCTCTGTTTTCTTTTTTTCCCCCAGATTCATTGTAATCAAGTATACATCCATTTGCCTCTTCTTCTTAAAAAGCCATTATATTTCCATTTTTTTTGCTTTTGTACTGTCATTTTCCAAGAATCAAACAATTTTTAATAATCAGTGTTAGGAGCTTAGGCTAATATTGGTTGAATTTTTCACATTCAGAGCAAGTTTCAACCTTTAATATCTTACAAACTTCAATTAATTTATTTCCTCTTTAAGGACCTAAAGGCAATCTGAATCATTTTTACTGTCATGTAACATCCCCAAACAATATTTTATGAGACTCAGTTTAGTTAGTGGTTAATAGATTCTGGCTTAGTTAAGGCTTGTATACAGGCAGCTTTTTGTTCTAGAAACGTCTGTTTATTATCAGTTTAATGTGGATGAAAACTACTTATTCACTCCTCAGAAACCCTTTATGACTCCTAATTAAAGCCTTTGTCTGAACACAAAATAATTAATACATGAAATGAAGCCACGGGAAAGAAGCAACTGTGAAGCAGTCAGCCGGTTGTGTGTCGAGCAGTATTTAATCATTAGAGAAACACTGCACTTTTGGAAGGAAAACAAGGCGCAGACTTCATGTTTATTTAACACTTTGCCTGCTTTTTCTTGGAGGTCTGAAATGAGTCCTTTGGAGTGTCACAACAGTAAATCATATGTTCTGAAGATTACTGGGTCTTAAACAGTAGTGTCATTTTAAAACTAAACAGCGTGGTGGTGCTCCAGCATATAAAGCTGACCTCTTAGAGCAACATGGGCTGTTTACACTGAAAGACAAGGAAAGGAAATAAAAACAAGACATAAAACTCAGCACTGCCAGGGCGCCATTCATTCTGGTTTGGTTTCGGCATGAAATCTGATGCTACTGAGGACCCGAGACTGTTCCGAGATGCCGGTGGGGGGGTCTTGGGTGCACCCCAGGGGGCTTCCAGCCCTCCTCAATGGGCGTAGAAGGAGCTGCTCCCTCAAAGGTACCAATCCGTCCATAATGAGACCTCGTTAGTGGGCAGAGGAGGGGAGGGCAGCTTGGGAGGGGCGGCACCGCAGGCTCTCCTATTTTTTTTTTTTCAGGAATCATAAATAAAGGAGGCTGGCTGACCCCAGGGACTGGTCCAGGGGTAGAAATTCTTGCCTCTGGGTTACTGTTCCAAACTAGAGGTCTACAGAGACATTAAGTTCTCAAGACAGGAGAAGAGGCTGTGCAATGAGGAGGCCATTGTAACCTTTCTTGGTTGTCTACTTGGGCCTCTGAGGAGGCTGCTGCTAATTGGGGGGGACACTTTCACTTTCATTCTCCAAGTCAAAGTATGTCTTCACCATGCCTTTCCAGAAACTTCTCCAGGGCTCCATTTCAGCAGGGATGGCCCTTTCTATGAAAGAGAGGTCTGAAGCTTGGAGGAGCCGGAGCAGATATCTCCCAGGCCAGGGGCCACGGTTGGCATTGACCAGACCTCTGAGGAATAGGCCTCTGTCAGGCTAATCACTAATCCTTGGGCCACTTGACTCTTCAATTAACTGGTAACGATTGCATGGTGGACCATCCAAAAGCCCGCGTTACAATTGAGCACGTGGGGTCAACATTCGTGTGCCTCCCTTGACTGTCTGCAATATTTATCACTTGTAGTACCACTGCCTGGTTAATTATACAGAATCATGCTGCATTCACTTTTGATTAATGTGGAAAGTTCATATCGTCTTTGTTTAAAAAACCCCATTTATTACGGGTGATGGGTTATAATAAGCCTTTCCTTGCCTGAGCTTTGTCCTATGTACATATGTTTTCAATATTTAGAAATTTTTCCTGGGCAGAGGCACTTCCTAATACACAAAACAGGGAAAATTTAATAAATCATGTTAGCCACCTGTGCGACGTGTGTTTTTTATTGTGATACGATCTTCTTGTGGGAAGGCTGGGGTCATAACTTATGCACGATGATAAACGCATTTTAGGTTGAGGGACCTGCTGTGAAATCCTATTCCCTTTATTACACAGGGGCCAGCAAGGGGCGTTGGGAAGACCGTGTTCTCCTGGTCCCAAGACTTGGGCCGTAATTAGCTGGGTGACCTTGGGAAACTTTCTCTGCATCTCTTCATCTCATAAATTAATCTGCATTCATTGATTAATACCTCCCCAGCCTCCTGTGCAGACAGAGGCTGCGGATCAAAGACTCCAGAGCCTGGGAGAGAGGAATCCGTGCAGTGAAATACGCCCGCCGGGTTGTCGCGGATGTAGGGGTGGAATTCCCCCACTTCCTCTTGTGGCCAGGGCCCTGTCACTCGTCACTTCTGGGCAGATGTTGTAGCCAGCTGGGAAAGCCAGTCAGGTAACAAACTTGCTGTGGCATGAAGCCAGAGAGCTACTTCTGCCATGGAAGAGAGCAGGAACGCAGGGTGCTACATGGTGTGGGATAACTGTAAACCCCGAAATTCACGAGGCAAAGCCTCGCCCCAGCCCCTCAGGGCGCGGGGCTGTATTTGGAATCTGGGTCAGTAGAGAGGTCATGAAGGTAAGGCGAGGTCACAGGGGGAGGTGTCGGTGAAGGAAGAGGTCAGGACTTAGAGGATGGATGTGCACAGCAAGGCCAGGCCGGCGCTCCCCGGGACGCCTTGACCCGGAAGTGCAATCCCAGAGCTGCAGGGCAGTGAGTTAGTGTCTCCATGCAGTGCGCCGGTGCAGCGCGCATGGGAGCCCTCTGGGGTGACCGTGCCACGAGTCACCCTGGGGCCTCGTCTGGCTTTCCTGGCACATCAGAGGTGGTAGTTAGTAGGGGCTGGGAAGAACCAGGTCCTTTCAGGAAGGACTCAGTGTAATCCCCAGGTGCTTCCTGACCATCTCCACCTGGCTGTCCTCTGCATGATGATCAGTCTTTTTCCTTGGGTCCGTCTCCGGCTCATGACCTGCGGACCAAAAGCCAGTGAGTGGTTTCTGCACCACCTATGCTATGAAATACGCCATTGTTTGACAAATTATCTGTCAGCCCTGGACAAAGTTAACATTGCTTCTGATCAATAAACTAAATTCTGAGGCTATGAGCTATGTACTGTATAGTGCTAAGAACTCCTGTAGGCATCAGTGGTATTCATTCTATTCCAGCCCATTTGCTCTGACAGGTTTTAGCAGAGCTGTTGTAATTGTCATTCTTAGTTTGTGATGGGTTTGTACAAATCTCTCTGTGAGAAACCCACTTTGTGTTCACCTTCTCAAATTAGGGTTGGTTATGAACAATGCATGCGGAGGTGTGAGTGGTACAGATGCATCTGGTGGGCCAGCAGTCAGTTTGTTAGTATTTGTAAGTAGGTGTCCATAACCAGGATCCAGATCACTCTGCCAAGGCAAAAAAGATGCTTTATCCCATGTCATGTAAATTAAAAAAAAAACCCTTTAGTTAATTTATGATAAAAAACTAAATAGTGGAGAGAGCTTGCAGAGATTTATTTTGTGTGTACATTAATGGGCACTGCCATTTTTCCTGGAGGCCAGAATCCACTTTGAAATTCATGTTTGATAAATTCCCCGGCTTTCTGAGTAATTTAACTGTCTATAGGGCTGTTGATCCTCTGAGTTGATCCTCTGAGTTGATCCTCAGGGACCCGTGCACCATTTCTGCATATCCAAGTTCAAATATATGCTCAAGATTGGTTTAAATTTTAAGTTGTTGATCTTCTTTCTGATAGATTTGTTAGCTTATCCTCCATTTCATTTCTCAAACCTGCTCCTAATCCTCAGTACTCTCTTCTTAAACACATCCTTGCTCAATTCATTGATTGTGTGGCGGGTTGTACATTGAAGAGTGGCCCTGCAAGCATTCTCTGACGTGAATATTGTTAGTACAGTCTCTTGAAGACCAGACAGGTTTGATAGCCTGGCTGTCCGTTGTCACCTGCCTTCTTATTCATTCCCACTCTCAGGTAGAACATTCCAGTACAGGATTTCTTTAAAAATTTCACCAGATTTTTGTGTGTGCTTATTTTATTCTATTGGTTATGTGATATAAAATGAGATCTGGGGCTACTTAAAAATAATGCTTGTTTATTCTTAGAATTCTTGACATTTTGCTGATATGGTGAATATTATGTTTCCAATTGAGTATGTAAATGACTTTTTAGCCCCAGCCCATTTTAAAGGGGACTTTCTAGCGTTAAATATTAAGGTGGTTGGGTCTACAAAGGCTGAATGTAAAGCAAAATCATTGTATTCGTGAACTACCTTCTCACGGTCATGTCAAGATTCCCAAAGTGCTTTGGTACATATATGCTTTGTTACGATGTGACCTTTTCAATCACCTTGAGCTACGATTTACTACGATTTCATCTCGTGGATGCACAGAATGGCTCAGGTGGTTAGTGTCTGGCGTACAGAGGCTGCTGCACTCAGATTTTAGAACCCAGCTAGCCATGCCCCACTTCATGACTGTCGGTGACATGGCTTACTCCAGAGTAGAGTGCGTCGGTCCTTTCATGATCAGCTCTTTCAGTGCAGTGTGTATTTTGGTCCTTCTCTGCATCCTTCACCCCCCTTGACATGGAAGTGGGGAGCTTTCTTCTGCAGGGAAGCTGGTGGAATGCTTTGGACTTCTGCTCGCTCTTCCCAGCTCACTTCTTCTAAGTCAGTTCAGGGTTTTGAGGCTTCCTTCCTCTTTTTTCCCCTTTTCCATGAGGAAATCAGTCTAAAGGAAAAAAAATCCTTCTGTGTGGGCTGTTCAGCAAGACTTAGGACACTCTCCTTAGTTCCCAGGTCCAACTGGACTGGCAGTGCCAGAATTCAAATTCACCTCTCTGGGGCAACATTTTAATAGAGTTTTTGCTGGCGTTAAAGCTTAACTCTAGTGTTATATTCATCCTCTACCATGGAGGTTTAACCACCCAATTTTATTAGCAGCAAAATAAAAGTATCAGGAAAATGAAATCTCAGTGTTTGTGTCACGGGAGGAAGCAGACTTACCCCTTTTCCCAATGGTAATTTATATCTTCTTGGATCATGGTGCACGTAAACTTGGAGAGCAGTAAAAAAAGAAGCCATTTGAGAACATTTCTGACTTAAATGAATTATGTGTAGGGAAAGAATACCCAGCCCATATTATCTTTGCCTTTTAAGGAAATAAAGCTTTGATAGCAGGAGAATTCCATACAGTGATGCACCCCGACAAAGAGCACTTTATCAGCTCAATTAATAGATCTGGAATGTGGAAATGAGAATAATGAGTGTATCTCATTTGGAAATTTCAAATTATTTCTATTCTAATCATTGGCCTACAGAGGGGTGTGGATCCTGCACTCCATGGGCTGGGCCTCCTCTTGCTATGGTGGCCCTTCTGCTATGTACACTGTGTTCACCTCACCTAGACACAAGCCGACACCCCTGGACCACCTGGCCTAGATGCAGGAGGCTGACCCTGGACCACTGTCTTTTGCCTGCCGTTGGGTTCAAATTGTGAAAAGGACATTTGTGCTTCTGAGAGGAGTTAAGAATTATTGGTTGTCCTAGCTCTGTCATAAACTTTCTTAAGTCACCTCAAGTTTGATGGCAGTTCCCTTTGTCCATGATGTGGGGTAATGCTGGCCCTAGCTCTGTAGGGAGGATTTAATGAGCTAATGGGAGAGAAAGTGCTTGAATGATGAAATGACCACCACTGCCAGGCCCTGGAAGGGTGTGTGCTCGACATTTGTCTCTGCTTCTATTGCTTCTTCCCTTGGGTTGGGAGGTGATGGGAAGGCTGTGCTCTGCAGGAGCAAACCCTTCGTGATGCTTGCCTTTCAGATAAGCGGAGCACAGTTTGGTGTATGTCCTACCTGTTGTGAGGGATAGACTCATGCGAAAGATGACTTGCTGTTTATCCAGCTTTAATGAGGTAGCCTACATTTTCATGACCAGATTGGGTGCCCCTAGCTTTTTGGGACTTGCTCAGGAAGGGCTACCCACTTTCTCCCCGGTGTTCTAGAAGTCCAGTGGCACAGCAGGTCAGGTGGGGAATGGTGACTGCCAAGATGGCAGCCGGGCAAGATGGCGGCCGGGCAAGATGGCGGCCCACAGAGGGCAGAGGGTGGGGCCAACATGGACTGTCCACCGGAGGGTTCTGTCTTTGCCCTCTGCCCTCTCTCAGTACTTTGTAGATCTCCACAAGTCCAGTCTTATTGTAGCTTCCTCATAGAGCAAGAGGCAACTCTCAGTCTCTTTCCATGGAGCTTGTATTTTCTTAGCTCTCCTGGGTATTTCCCTTCCATTTCCTGGGAAAGCAAACTCATTCTGTCTTCTCAAAAATGTGGTAATCCTCCTTGTCCAGTTCTGAGTCCTTAATATCCAGCCCTCCAGGTCCATCTGGAGCACACTGAGCTGACTTTCCTAGGGCCTTTGCTCCCAGCTGTACTTGGCCTTTTGCTCTGCTGGAGTTTTCTGTAAGCTTCCCCTGGGTCCTCTGAAGCGCCCCATGCCTTGGCTGGCTCCCTTCCCCTTCCCCTTTCCCTTCCTCTTCCCCTCTCTGCTTTTCATTGTTGCAGGCCTTTCCTTGATAGCTTACAGATTTTCTCTTATTTTGTCTAATGCTGCTTTATGCTCACCAAGGGTAAAGTTTTGCGATTCCCTCACCCCAAACAACTGATGGAAAAAAAAACAAACATTGTTCCAATTAATTGAAATAAAAAGAATAGTGTTTTACCACAGAGAAGCAAAATTAGTCATGAGAAGTAGGTATATAGAGTATTTTAAGAATTCTTAAAAAGTTAAATCTCATGCCAGGAGGCCTTGGGATGCCACGCTCGATGGGCTGTGTGTGGAGGGGGAGGAGGAAGACTCACTGCCAGTTCTGCCTTCACCTCTCCTTCATTCATTGGTCTCGTCTCTTGTTGGTGAAGCGAGGCCGGTGCAGATCTGGGAGTGTCTCCTTTTGGAGGGAGTCAGTCCATGCGTGTGAGGTGTGTGTGGCCTGTGTGCGTGTGTGCCTTTTAGAACACAGCTAGGAATTTCTGGTGCCTGAGCCCAAAACAAGAGTAGAAACTTAGTCCCAGTGTGTCTGAGAAGCAAGCACAACTCCAGAGACCCGTGTCCAGGCCAGAGTCACTCTGCGCCTAAAACCGAACATGGTGCCCTGTGCAGGAAGCAGAAAAATCCTCATTTAAGCAGAGTCAAAATTACCAAGAAATATTTTGGCAGGGCCTCATCTCATCTTATTTTGAAAACATAAAAACATACTCTTTCTCAAGCCTGCCCTCATCTTCTGGCATATAACATGGAGGAGGAATTAGTTTTATTGTCATGTGAATTGAACCTAAATTATTATAGCAACAACGCTCTACTTGCCTTCTAGAAGCATTGTGACACAACACAGACACATGGATGGTTAGGCATCAGGAGGGCTAGACTCTTGGATTTCTATTTTAAAAATAGAGTCCATTAAAAATGAGTCCCCTATCAAAAATGTGTCTTGTTAGTTATTACTTGCAATCAACACTCTGTGAAATTAGGATTTCTCTCCCTGCAGAGGGGGTCACAGAACTGGCTGACTGTTACCTGTGGGCTACCAGTGACACCTATCTGAGCTCAGTACTTTTGCAGATTGGAAACAGCAGATATATGTGAATAAACAGCTACCTGAGTCCAGGGCTCACTCAATAGACTGGACGTGTTAGAGTATGAGCTCTAAACACTCATCTCAAAGATGCTGTAGAAACCCCATTTTCTCAGTTGGTGGAAATGCATGTTAATGTCTCCCACTTAAATATATACTTTTGCTCATAGGGGCTCATTTTCAAATGCCTCCTATGAAATAAATTGGAAGTCACAGTTGACAGCCAGGGGACCTAGGCCTGGCATCTGACCGAGGGAGGTCAGCCTCTAGTTCTGACAGTGGCTGGTTTCTGTGCGTAGGAGGAAGTTTGGTTTGTCTTTGTCATTTTCTCCTTTGTGATAAGAGCTTCAGCAAATAGACCTATGCTGCATTTTTGCTACTCTGTTCATTGAGCTTGAGTTTGAATGAACCACCTAGAAGCGGATTAAATAAATTTTCTACATCTTTGTTTTTAATTGCCCTGTCAGCTCTTTGTGGCTTCTTTCAGGTGAAACAAAACAAAACGAATACAAAAACCAAAAATCAAAACCAAAACAACTCAAGGTCCAAGGGAATCACCACCAGCGTTTCCTGTTCTTTACCTGGCACCCCCGAGTCGTTTTGGGAGAAGGGGCACAGACAGCAGTGCCATTTGCCACAAGATGGAGCTCTGTAAATGACGTTTTGTGAGGTTTGCGGAATCAGACTGTAATTCTCCGGGGTAGCTGGGGGGCACGCAGTACCCCATTATTTTGCTGGTTTCTATAGCGTGCACTCCATTGGGGCTCCTGGCTGTGCTGGTTAACAACCCCCCCTCCCCGACAGATGCATACAAAATATGGCCCATGTAAAATGAATGCTCAAAAGACACCCCAAGAGCAAATGCTTTCAGGGGTTTGCTAAGCATTTTCCCCTGGAAGCTCTTTCTAGGTGTTGAAGCAGTGGCAGACCGAGGCTGGGTTCGCTAAAGGCTGATTTATTCTTGGCTTTTGGTTAGATACACATTTTGCACCTTGGGGGTCAGCACAAGAGGTACGGGTGGGCATGGTGTGGTGCGTGTGAGGCTGGCCTCTACGGCCCTGGCCCACTCACCTCCCCAGCGGTCTCTGGTCCGCACGGCATCCCGGTGGGAGTCCTCTGCATCCCCGCGCTGGGGCTGATCCACGCCATCAGTTGCTTAGCAATGCGCAGGGGCTGGTGGTGTGGACCCCATGTGAGAGGAGAAGAGCTCACACCACAACCCCAGGAATGAATTCCTTAACGAGACGAGGAGGACGCGGGCGCCAGGGCCGGCCTTCCAGCCAGGCGGCTCCGCTTCTCATCCCCCTTTATGAGGGCGGCACGGAGGAGCCTTCCACGGTCCATTGTTGCTATCCCTCAGGGGTAACTTTTTAGCTGCAGAATTTATGAGTTGCACATTTATTTGATTTGGCTTTTGGTTAATTTTTTTCTCCTCTTGTCAACCTGACAATATGAGGGCAGATGGATGCAGTCCCCAAAGAAGAGGCTGTAAACGGCGTTCTTGGAGGCTGCTTTATGGAGGCCTGCAAGGCCGCCCTCCTCCTCCTCCTGCTGCTGCTCTCCATCTCTCCAGTCCTCTATTGCCTGCTCAGCAAGGCTCACGCAACCAGAACACTTCACTCTAAATAAATAAATCCTGAAATAAATATGGATGCGAGTCTCATTAACATTACCTGTCAAATCCCAAAGCATGGAACCCCCAAATGGCCCCCTGGGTCTCCCAGTAATTTCTGGAAAGCACATAAAAAAGACGATCAGTGGATATATTTGTGGGAATCATTAGCGAGGTGGGGGGACGATATGCTTATAAGTCAATAATTCTTTCTGACACGACCTTAGCTCTGGGTGTGTGGCGACCCTCCTTACCAGGGGAAAGATGTATGGCCTCAGTGTTATGACAGATGTCAGGGATCCAGGAAGGTGACACGAGGCAGATCTTGGTTATTTTTTTTTCCATCTTAACTGACGTGGATGTATGGGACATTTTGTCAACCTAATGACCGTTTTGTTTGGTCCTTCTGATCATGCTGCTACGGGAGGATATAGTGACCCACTTTTCAAAGGGTGGTAAATATCACTGAAGGCAGAATTTATGGGAGAAAAGGTCCAATGAGCAAATCCGGAGCCTGAATCCTTGAATCATGCGGCATTGGATTTATTCCACACGGACGGTGCAGCGTGTTCATCTGGGGGCTTGAAACGCGGCATGGGAAGCATCTTGTGTGACTCTCTACGGGACTTTCTGTGGCTCATACCCATTTATGGAGATGGAGGAGTCAGTGGTTTACTTTCGAATAGGTTTTCCTCCTAGTTTGTATTTTGGAGTCCAAGGCAGAGACCCTCAGCACAGCCCAAGCAAGCTGTGGTCCTTGAGACCCAAGAAGGGTCAGATGGGCTGGTGGGGAGATTCTTGAAGGTCACTCCCAAGTGAGATGGGGCAGGGCTGCACTTACATGAGAGCGGATGCTGGAGCTGAGAGCCTAGGCAGGCTTTGGAGTTTGACTGTGGGAGACGTGGTCCCGAGCCGTAGCTAGAGGGTGTGGCAACGAGGAAAGAAAGCTGAGCCCGTGCAGCACCTTTTATAAGCCTTGGTCAAGGCCTCCAAGTTACTTGAATTATACTAGAAAGCAGCAGCTATAAATCAGGCCATCAGCAAGCAGGAGTGCTCTGTGGCTGGACCAGTGCTTGCTTTGGATAGCCTGTGTTTGGCCCTCAGTTTGGTTTGTAAGTAGGAAAGAATCTCAGGCAGCACCATAAAGAATTCTATTCTCTCTCCCCACCCTACCCACAGTGCTTTACAGCTCCCTGCCGAAGGGTGCATTGTCTACCTGATCCTGGCCACTGTTTGGTCCAGAGCAGCTCTGGCGACGTGTGACTCTTGGCTGATGGGTGTCGTTGATAGGTGTGTGGACTAGGTTTGCAACAGCTCTGTGGAGCCTCTCTGCCCCAGTCCATCACAGTTTCCACCCGCGTTCCATTTATATAGCTCACATGACCACCTCCAAGGGCTTCAGCCCTGGTCCTACCCTCCACCCAATTCACTGTCCTTTCTTCCTTCACGATCCCAGTTGTTGCTGATTGATCTGTAGTCTCTTTTGTGTTGGAGAATGGAAAACGGAGTGGAGAATTTTGATGCCTAACTTCGGAGAGGGGCTGCAGTAGGAATGCCATGTCTTAAGGTGGTGGGAGGTGGATCAGGTGCCTCCCGCTGGCTCTCTGTGTAGCCTTTTGCAACAGTTGGTTGGGCTGAGGTAGCCACTGCTGTCCTGTTCTAGATAAAAGAGAAGAAACCAGAATGGATTTTACACCTCTTCTAGGTTGTTCAGAATGTGTTGAGGTGCTCACAATTGCTTCCAGCTTTAGGGGTGCAATAGTAACATCATTTGGCAGTGGACAGTAAGAGTCTGTCTACACACAGGGCTGCTGCTTGAAGAGCTGAGGTCAGCTGATTCATTTGGAACTGACCGTTTTGATTGAAGCTTTACTTTTTTTTTTTTCTTTTGGTCGGTCGTGGGGCCTGAACTCTGGGCCTGGGCTCTGTCCCTCAGCAATTCAGCTCATAGCTAGTGCTCTACCACTTGAGCCACAGCGCCACTTCCGGCTTTTATTTTTCTGCTTATGTGGTGCTGAGGAATTGAACCCAGGGCCTCAGGCATGCAAAGCAAGCACTCTACCACTGAGCCACCTTCCCAGCCTGAAGCTTTACATTTTTATGGATAGTTTTATGGATGTGATCCACCACAAGCCAAAGAGCAGTTGAGACTAGAAATGCCACTTCTAATTTATTTTTCTAATTTTGCGAACATTTTCATGTTTAGAAAATGTGCTTTCATGCCATCTATTCCCTCCCAACACCAGAGAACAAACCTCTTTTTCTTTTGTGGGAATCATTTAGTTGTATTGTGGCATTCTTGTATGAAAACTTTGTCTAAGAAGTAGCCATAAAGCGAAATGGGCAGTTTCTCCCGTTCTTACAAAGAAGTGAGGTCCTTCCCGGCTCTCAGGCGATGTGCGGCTCACTTCCTATACATTTGCAGCAAGGCCTAGGTTAAATGACCTGCTTTGTTCTCTGCTTAATTATGTTATTTTACTGTTCCTGAAAACCTGACACAAGGCAAATTTACATTACTGTGCTCCTAATTAGCCAACAATCCTCAAGGATTTGAATGATACATACCCAAAGTAATTTCCTTCTTCACTCAATATGAATTTCCCTTCATCAGGTTAAGAAGATGGGGCAGTGACAGAGGCATCTTAGTGATGACAGCCCTCAACAGGTCTGTCCCCTGAGCCACACCATGTTAAAAACCACAGAATGACTTCAGCAGCATCATAAAGCACATCACAAGAAATCAATACATGAACTGAGTTGTTGGCTGCGAGGAGCTTGCTAGTTCATCGAGTGGTAAAGACCTTTGTAGTTACTCTTCTAGCTTGTAAGGTAAATCAGCTGTATGCTTCCTTGCCTATAATCTGAATGCTGCCACACCTGGTTTTGTTCTTAGTTGAAATGGTGTCCTTCTATCCAGTGTAGGACCCACGGGCAGCCTGTCGGCCCCTGGACTTGCTGTGTTTCCTGCCAACCCTGCCTCTCAGTCTTTTGTACCTCTCTGATCACCTGATGCTTATCTCTCCCGTACTGAGGAACCCTCTGCTTCCCGTGCTGTTGTATACCTGCTGCTGCTTCTGAATCTTCCTTTTTCTGGGGCCCCGTTTTCTCCAGCTCTCTCATTGTGCATGACCAGGTCCTCAGGGCGGGGCTACCGCCTCTGTGGATAGATCAGCATTGTTCTAAGCCGGTACTTTCACACTCTTTGGCTTATCACTTCAGCATCAATGACAGCCTTCACACACATAGGTACGGATGTGTATGTTCACATCTGTATTTCCATGTGGACTCACATTTTCACTTTTTTTTTGGGGGGGGGTCCAATCATGGGGCCTGAACTCTGGGCCTGGGCGCTGTTCCTCAGCTCTTCAGCTCAAGGCTAGCACTCTACCACTTGAGCCACCGCGCCACTTCCGGCTTTTTTTCTTTTTGCTTATGTGGTGCTGAGGAATCAAACCCAGGGCCTCATGCATGCAAGGCAAGCGCTCTACCACTGAGCCACCTTCCCAGCCATGGACTCACATTTTAAAAGTGATATTCAACTGACTTCAATTGGCAATGCAGAGTCTAAGCCAATCATGACTGCTTCCTTTTCCCGAGTAGTTCAGATAAAAATGTGTAATATAATTCTGGCCAATAGGAATCCCGGGGTATCCTGGGAAGGGGTGTGGATGACTAATAATGAGATGGGCGTGGCTAACCCTTCCTGGCTGGGTGACCTGCTGTCTGCGCAGTCTCCCCAGGACTGAGCCGGAGGCAGGAGAGCTATGTCCGCAGGTGGCACAGAGCAGTGAGGCTGCATTGTCTCCATGCTGGTGTCAGAGGAGTCATGCTTGTAGAAGCTTCCAGTGGCATTGTCTGTGGCACTCAAGTGCTTCAATACGGCACTTCTCTTCATTATGTAGGAATCAAAAGGCTGATCCAGGGCCTGTGTAACTATCATCAACCAGCAGGAATCATGTTCTAACTCCAAGTGTAAGATGAGCAGGACTCTCTTTGTCATGTCAAATGGATTTAATATTTGTGGCTTTCATGGCTCTCAGGATTTGCATGGGAGCCAGATTCACCAGACAACTGGGATTTGTGATTTGACCTTTGTGGCTTTGGCTGTTTGTAGGTGACCTGGAGGTCCACTACTTGTAGGCATCTGTAGTTTTGCTGAGTCTCCTCTGTGGACTCTGTATGGCCTGAGATGGGTTCGGTATGCCAGGAGTACTGAACCACGCAGCCAGAGAGCACAGGGCAGCTTTATCATGGAGCCTTGCATTCTACTGTGGTCCTAGCAGACACATTCATTCTTGGAAATGGCACGTAAACTTGTCTTCTCCGAATGAAGCCCCACCAGGGCTGTTTGCTAATGCTGGAAATGAAGGGAAGAACATGGGGAATGGGGCCCAGGGAATGGAAATCTGTAGAAGTCAAGAGTGAAAAGCTGGTGGCAGGTTTGACCGCATGCTAGGACAAGTCCTCTTGGTACCTATCTGGTGACGGCAGACGGGATTCCTGAGATTGAGGCAACCCCCCTCCTCCCCCCCCCCCCCAGGCACCTGTTGATGGCAGTTGGGAGCATGCTCTTTATTTGATGTGCACAGACCACAAGTGTCCTTGCTGGAAATCCCACGCCGGGTGACCCGGTCCCACGCAGGTCAGGAGTCATCTGCGCCTCTGTATGGGAGGGCCTGCCAGAGGGAGGATGGCAAAGAGCGCTTCTTTCTAGGAGGCCCGTGTCTCTATGTGGTCGGAAATCATGGTAAGCAGGTGCTTTTAGACATTTGTATGATGTGTGTCCTATCAGGCCAGGAGGACCTGGTCTTCACAACTCTTCCCAGCTCAAGTACCATGTCTGGGGACTGTGAGTTCTCATGTGTTCACTGAATTAAACAGTGCATTGGGGAGTCTGTGGGCACAGGAATGGGAGGTGGGGAGGTGGATTCGTCAGTGGTCAATGTGTAAAGGCTGGGGATGTGGACCAAACGCCGAGGCCAGCTTCCCGTCTTGGGCCTCCTAGCTGCACCGCTGACTCATGCCCCTACCTATAGCTCAGTTGTGTTTGTAGTCACAGCCGGAGCCAGGGCAGGAGGCTCCCCAGCACCCACAGCCTTCCCTGTGGACTGGGCCCGCGTCAGGGGATCTGAGGAAGGACACTCAGGCTCCACCTGCAGAGTCGCAGTATGCACAGCGTCGCGTCTGGGAACCTGACTGTCACCCAGGTGACTGCACCTGTGTGTGTGTGTGTGAGTGCGCGCGCGTGTGTGTGCACAACTGTCAGGGAACAAGGTAACACAAGAGTTTTCAGAGAAACCACATCCAGAGACTTGGGGGATAATGGTGCTGATGATTTTTGAAATGGCGGGGCTTTTGCTCTGAGGTCTTCCAGAGATAAGAGAGACTTTTAGCACAAGATCTTCATGCTGGTTACAGTTTGGACATGTTGAGATGTGGGGGCCACAGTGGCAGGGGGGCTCTCTGAGAGGTGACCGGGTTGTTAAAAGGGACCGATGTTTCCCCCAGGGACCCTGGACTCCCTCTGCTGGTAGCGAGTTCCCACTCCGAGGGACTACATTTGTTCCCCTAGAGGTGGTTCAAACAGGTCACCCCTTGTATTCCATCTTCTCTTCATACACCAACGTGTCCTGTTTTCTGCCTTGATAGGAGACAGCACAAGGCTCTCACCAGGTGGGACTGCCCAGTACTGGAGTTCTAACATCTAGAACTATGAGACTCAACAAACCTCCTTCCTTCATAAACTACCCAGTCTGAAGGCGTTTCGTTATAGCAGCAGAAAACAAAGACTTAGTCCTTTGGGATAACTTCAGAGTTGAAGCTCTGGGCTTTATCGTTTGCTAACTAGGATAGACACGCAAATGCTCAAGTTAATTAAACTCAATTAGAAGTTGGTTACTTGATATTGGATAGGAAAATTGACAGCTGCTTTTGATGAAGGCACGTCTATTCTTTGAGGAATCCAATCAGCTCTCCGAAGCCCAGGCTCTCCACTCTGCCTGCAGGACCATGAGAATGTTCGCATGTCACTGGGCCCAGATGCCCGGCTTCTCTGTCACATGCCTCCTTTACGATCTCGCCCCACCCCCAGGGGCTGCGGTGGACGGTGGTCAGCCGCAGGAGTCTCTGTCATTAAAGCCCAGACACCAACAATTTGAGGTTTGCTGAACATTTTTTCCCTCTGATGCTGCATTTTGAAATTCCTGTGAAAACTCTGGGTACCCCCTTGAGGTGTTGCTTATGCTGTAAAATCATTTGCTTTGGGGAATCTTATTTTATTTATTCATCCTTCAAAACTGAATTGCCAGAATCCAGAGGCAATAACAGTTGAACATAAAGTGTTTTGTAAGGACTTCAGCTGAAACTTAGAAATGTGTATAAAAAAATAAGTTTTTAAAAAAGCATGGAGGAGTCCCGGTTTTGAGGCTTAAATCATCCCTATGCTATTGTTTGAACTTGTCTTCCTCTCAGCCTGAAAGGCTGAGATCTGCCAGGATGCTTTCACTCCAGGATGCTTAGGAGAGGCTTAGTGATTTAAAAAAAAATATTCCTCTGGGTTGGTTCTAAAACATACCTTAGGCTTGATTCCTAGTTTTGTTTGTTGAGAATTGTGACTGTGGACCAGCTATGCTGGTGCACGCCTGTAATCCTAGCACTCAGGAGGCAAAGACAGGCGGAGTGTGCATTTGGGTCCCACCTCAGCTGCATAGTGAGACCCTGTTCTTATCCCCCCCACTCCACCCCCACTCCCTCCAAAAGCTAGGTGCTGTGGAGTTTGACATGTGTCACACACACACTTCTGATCATTCTTGGATGGTGACAGGACTCATCAAAACCAGATGCTGCCTCCTTCGTTCCAGCCCCATTCAATTTCCAGCCTTCCAGAGTGATACCGTTACCATGACCAACTCCAGTGCCTTGCAGACAACTAAAACGCAAGTGGCCAAACGTTGTTTCTGACTGCAGCAGAATGCGAGTGGTAATTCCTGGCAATGCCTAGTGTGAACAACCCCAGCCCAGCTCCTCACCTGGACGGCGGGCGGGCTCGGGGTGAAGGTGCCTGTCCTCTGTGCAAGTGCTCTCAGGAGCTCTGTGCCTGTATGCACCAGCGCAGAAGCAGTCGCCAGTCAGTGGATGTGCAAAACAGGAAGAGATGAAATCTGAGGGACAGAAGCCGGCTAGTATGATTCAGAAAGAAATCTAAACCCTGTGAGTGCAACCTTTCACACAGACTACAATTTTTCATTCAAAATTTAGGCAGTGAGCAAAATGTAATCACGTTTTTAGCATTGCTGTACGGTGCAAGCATATTAGGAAAGCTCTATGGTGGTAATCATCTCGTGAACTTGAAACCACCCCTAATTAAACTGTCTGCCTCCTCCAGCATTTTCCTGTAATGATGTCAAACCGTGTAGCAATTAGTTGCACCTCTCTGAATGTAAACACTGTTTGTAAATCATATAAACTTAACCTGCTTTGCTTATTGAAAATCCCCTAAAAAAAGAATTAATTAGCTTTGTATGTTTTGGAATCACAATTTATGAGATCATTTTGGAATCTTCCACTGAAGTCAAATTAATTCTTTTTTTTTTCTTCCCTGAGATTTGTGAAATGGATCTCCAAGGGGGCGGAGAACAGTTTCCTCTATCTTCATTTTCTTTCTGTGAGGATTGCTGAAGTGTGGAACTTAGGACGGGCTTCATCCAGTTAACCCAGTTTTAAGGCATTTTTCTCCAGAGGAAGGTATATATCATCTGAAGGTTGAATCTTTCCGGTATTTGCTGCATTCCCTAGCCAGCGCCGAGAGTTTAAGCTCTTCCGAATGTGAAGTTTGGGTAGCAAAGTAACCTTTGTGCAGGAAGGCACCAGCCCCACGCTGGGTGGTGACAGCCCAGGAGCCTTAGCTGGTGACAAGGAGGAGGCCAGCTCCAGACAAAGAAATTGAACAACCCAAACAAACACTCAAGTGTGTTTACTTCGGTGCTGTTTTAACTCAGCACAGAAGGAGAAGAAGGCAGGCTACACAGGGAGAGAGCCTTTGTTGCTGGGTCTTTGCTGAACTCTTGGCTCCCGGGAGCGGTGGTTTACCTGGGCATCAGCTACACAGCACATTTATGGTTATTGTATTTTACAGGTTGATAGATTTTTATATTCTGTCCAAGTCAGGATCTTACACCACCTGGTTTATTATTTAGTAATTTACAGTGCAGTCAGGCATGTTTGGCTTAATGTAGGGTAAACTTATAAATCTATTGTCCCTCCAGTTTCTGGGGTTGGTGTGCAATGAACTACAGAGCTGGATGCGTACATACATTTCAGCTCTGCTTTTTTTCTTTGATAGGGAAGCAGGCAATAGATAACACAGTGACAGTCGCCTCCCAGGGGACGGCAGAATGTGAGAGCAACACCTCGTCAGGTTAGTAGGTCATTATTGTATGAGCCGTGAACCATTAATGGACTGCTACGCCCAGCTCAATCTGTGTCAGATTATGGCTCTTGGCAGGAGAATTGTTATCTAATAGCTAACTTTGCTTCCTCACAGTCTTCTTATTAGTCCTCTGATAAAAATGCGCACAGGTATGTATTAATAGGGTGCCTCATTGGGAAACGGCAACATCTCCTGTACCCCCTGATTTCTGAAACAATGCCTGTATGTTGATTCTGCCTGGGCCATTCTTATAGGGCTGATCTTCTGTCTCAGATATTTGTGGACCTCATAGAAAACACATAGTCACATACACGGAGTAATAACTGCCAGGCCTCTGATACGCTGATTATGTAAATTAAATAGTGGCCAGGAAGGGAGAAGGGAAGTGAGAATTTATCTTCTACTTCTGCCATCCATCTGCAAACAAGGACAATGACATATTTTGAAATTCTTGGACTAAAGCCCATCTTCCTTGAAATAATACTCAAGAGCAATAAATCAGTGGCATTACATAATTTTTATTATTTGTAAAATAGAGAAGAAAGGCAGATTGCTTCAGATGAAAGATGCCTGTTTAAGAAGAGAGAAAGGAACGGCTGGCCTTTGAGTTACAGCACTAAGAACTTTCTATTGTATATTTGCAGCATCTTTTCAAGAGATAAAGATCTCAGCACCTTGTGTCTTTCTTCATAAGCCCCTCCGCCCCTGCTCCAGTGTGCCCCAGTTCCCCAAGCAGAGTCAGGGAAATGAGGAACTCCAAGATGGTTTCCTGTAAGGATGAATGTGCAGGTGAATTCAGACTGAGATTATGGCCTTCAATCCCTGCATGTGATTATGCAAATCACCTTTGGAAATTCTCTATGATGTCAAGAATGTGCAAGGTTATTGATAACAAATGCTGGAGATTTTTTTTTTTTATCCACATAGGTAGAAGGCAGATTAGCAGGGCTGGTGTTACAAAGGAGATAGGAAGAGCCGGAGAGGCTGTGGTGTCTGCACTCAGACATGACTGGGAGCAGATGCCACAATTGCCCCTTAGTGACATGGCTGCGTGGTGTCGTGGGGGAGGGGCCTGGACTGCCGCCTCTGGCTTGTCACCCTGGTTGTCACTTCTCAGCAGCACAGGCAGAACAGGCTGCCGAGGGAGACCCACAGCTCCCATCTGCCGGGAATCCAGCGGCCTGGAGCGTGCCTGCCAGGGCGTGCCTTCATGAGACTGCTGGGTAGAAGTGTGCTTGTTTGATAAAGCACTGATATAAATGAAGTTAAGTACCGAATGCACTCCCAGGCCTATTCAGATTCAAAGTCAATCACTCCACGGTGAGGGCACTGTGGGCGAGGTGTGTATCTATTTCTGTGCAGAGGGTACGATCTGCCCCCTCCCCCGCAGCTGGTGGATGGACTGTGGGCAGTGAGGTCCAGCCCTGCATGGCTACACTGGCCGGTGGCGCAGTTCCGGGGTCTCCTTATCAACAGTCTCTCTGATTCAACCACGAATCTGAGCGTAATGCAACGTGTGGCGTGGGGAATGTGAGAATGTTACATGTGATAGTGGGGGATTCCTCACTGGGCTTAGGTTAAAAAAAAACCTCCAGTCACTGTGATTGATTATGAAGGCTCCATTTGCGTGCATTTAGCTTTCACTAAAACCGTGTCTGATAAGACGTGTTATCTCTTGGTAATCCTCTCTTTGGAAGCCGTAGTCCAATTTAATTACTGGACATGGGAGAACTTTAGTAGTAAAATCTTGATCTCAGGAAAGAAAAGTATTATGAAGTGGGATACATTAAAAAAATTCTTCTGACAGGAGATAAGACACAGCCACTAGCAACTAAATGAGATGGCTAAACTTTGAAAACTGACAACATCAAGTGTTGACAAACACACAGGGCAATGGGAATGCTCACGTTCTGGCAGTGGAAATGAAGGGCACTCTCTTCTAGGGAGAAGGGAGGGAGGGAGGGAAGCCAGCCTCCAGGCAACAATGACTTCTTTGTTGTCAACTTCTTATCAATGACTCCTTTTCTTCATAAGGGTCAATCGGACCCTACCCTGACCGTGATATCTCTGCATATTTCCCTCTTCCCCACCCCAATTCCTAGTATGCCTTAAAACCCCTGGTGCATCCCAGGTCACACAGCCAATCGCTCTTTCCTGCATGTCACTGTTATTTTCTCTTTATTTGGGGTACAAGGGTCAGTGGCTAGATTTGACCTGTGGAATTATGGGAGTTTGTGCCTGTCACCTGAAACTCTGGTTTCAAAATCACTTACATGAAATCTGAGGAAAGGAAAACTATCAGAAAACAGAAGCCAGGCTCCCAGGAGTGGGAAGGGTAAGCCCTGTGCAAGAAGACACAAGGACAGTTTGGGGCTGATGATAATGTAGGGGTTGTATCTGCCAAACCTCATCCAAATGTGTGGTTAGGATGGTGGGATTTTGCTGAAATCATACTCCACTAAAGCTAATAGAGTGGAGGAGATGGAATACTCGAAATCAAGCATTACAAAGCATCAGGAGGTGGAGATCCAAGGATCTTGGTTTGAAGGCAGCCTGTGGAAGGAAAGTCTGTGAGCCTCTGATCTCCCATTAACCACCAAAAAGTTGGAAGTGCAGCTGTGGCTCAAGTGGTAAAACTCCTTTGTACAACTACTTAAAGATAATAATATTAATAATAACATCTGTGGTTGTTAATTTCTGTCATTTTGAAAGAACTTACCTAAAAGTTAAAATCAGTAGGAGATTATCTGAGGAAGCAATTTACTTTGTGGAAAAAACATCTAGCATGAAATGAACGGCTGCAGTGGGAGGTAGTGTTTCCTACATACCTATTGTTCAGGCAGTGACGGCTGCTAGTGCAGGTGTGATTGGCATGCTTTACGTCGTACTTACTGACAGGGTAGGATGTCATTAGCTCTACCATGGATGTATTGGTGGAGTCATTGCACCCAATACCAGGAGTCCCCCTGCCCCTCTTTCTTCCTCACTACCCCCTCCTCCCGAGGACCACTCTCCCCAGGCCACCAGCGATCTGCTTTCTGACTCAATACCCATTTGTATCTGCTGTGCTTCTAAAAAGGAAGGGTACAATATACACTAGTTCTGTTTGGCCTCTTTTACTCAGCATGCTTAATTGGAAGATTCATCCCTGCTGGGTTATATCAATATTCCATTCCTTTTTATTTAAAAAAAAAATAGCCATTCTTTTTGTTTCACAAGATGCATCCGCCACAGTTGTTTTCTCCACTCACCTGGGGATCATTTCCTGCTTCCAGATAGTATCAAGATGCTGCTGTGAACTTCCTTGCAGTTTTGTATGGCTGCGGGCTCTCTTTTGGGCAAATATTTAAAAGCGTAATTGCTGGGCCACGTGGTCAGAGTGATTTTTAACTTCTTACAGAAATTGCCAAACTATTTTCCAAAGTGTTGGAGACATTTTCACCTGCATCTGCTTTGTAGGGCAGTTCCAGTTTATCTAGCGTCCAGCCTTGACATGACTAGAGTAGAATGTTTAAGCATCCTGACACAAACGTAAGAGTAATTAGTTCTGATTATTATTTGCATCTCTTTAATGTATAACTACGGAGAACAAAGTTCATGTACTCACTTTTCAGAAAGTTTATTTTTGACTTATTTTTTCTTAAGCTGAGGCTTTTTTGTTTCCCAATTGAACATTGAAATGTTTTAATATAATCCTGAAAACATTTGCATAAAGTTCTTGATCAGGTATATGCTTAGCAAATATTTTCTCCCAGTGCATGACTTGTATTTCAATTGGCTGGTAGTATCTTTAGGAAAGCAAAAGTTCTTCATTCATCAGTTTCATTTTTCTCTTCCCTTTTTCTGTCTCCGTAATCCAGGTTGCCCTTGAATTTGTAATCTTCCTGCATCTGCCTCCCAAGTGTAGAAATGGCAGGTGTGCACTTCCTGCCCTGTAACTTTCTTTTAGAGCCACACTTTTGATATGGTAGCTGAGAGATTTCTACATGACTTAAGGTCACACATAGCTTGTCCTGTGTTTTCTTCTGGAAGTATCACTGTTTTCATTTGCCTCTTTAGATCTCCATTTTGAGTTCATTTTGCATAGGGCACACATTTAGAGCCTAGCTTTTTCCTGTGTGCGTAGTGGGAGCTCACGTTTACGCCCGCCCTCCACTGCGCTGCTTTTGCCCGTGTGTGAGCTGACTTGTGACACCTGTGTGATTCTCCACGGGCGGTGTCACACTGGGCTTGTAAGTCTCAGGCCAGCGAGTACTCCAGCTGCAGCTGCTCCTGCAGGCCCTACGCCTCCGACTCTGCTGGGCCTAAAGCTGCCCTAGCTAGTCTTTCTCCTTTCTACTTCATTTAAGCTTTAGCTTGTTCATTTATATAAAACAGCCCATGAAAGTTTCGTTTGGATGTGTGTTAATCAATAATTGATGCTTTAAGAACAGCAAATTCTGTGGTTGGCAAGCATACAATCTCTATACCTGTGTAAATCTTTGTAACTTCTCAGCAGCTCTCTGTGGTTTTCATTGAATAGGTCTTGCACATCTTTTTCCAGCCTTAGCTTTATCTCTAAATAATTCATATATTTTGATGCTGTTGTAAATGACACTTTTGTTTTTAATGTCAGTTTCTGACGATTAGTTGCAAAGATTATTCGTGTATGTGTGTGTGGTGGGGGAAGGTGCTCAGGGGAGTGGATCTTGATTCCAGAAACCTTTCTCTTATAAAAGTCACTCAATTTCAGGACTTCTTAGTAGAATAAATTGGATTTTCTATGTCATAGGATTGTTGAGTACAGATGGCAGTTTGCTTCTTTCTTTCCAATCTGGATACCCTTTGCCCTTCTTTTACTTCCTTTCCCCCCCCCCCCCCCACTCTTGCTTCACTGCCCTGGATAGAACCTTTGGCGTGCAGTGGGACAGAGTGTTGACAACAGACTTACTGGACTCAGTACTGGTCACAGGCATAGAGCTCAGTCCATCTTGAAGATGATGCCAGTGGTAGATTCGGTTTACCAGTTATTTTCAATGCCTACTTGCCTGAGAAATTTGTAAGTAAAGGTGTGGGACTTTGTCAGGTGCTTTTTGTGAGTCTCTTGGTTAAGATTATGTTATGGTGAAGCATGTAGATAGTCTTTTTAAAAAGTATCTTTAAGTAGTTATACAAAGGAGTTACCATTCAACACATCAGTTTATGAATACAGTTGATTCTTGATCTATTTTACCCCTCTCATCATTCTTCCCTGTCCCTTCTAATCTACCCCTTCCCTTGTATTTTCAAATATTAAACCAACCTTGCATTCCTGGAATAAGTTCTATTTTCTTGTCCATGCTGTATGTTTCTTCTTATTAAGTGATTGGTATTAATTATTTCATAGCAATACTATGTATTGTGAACACTATTGTTATTCTTATTTCCTATGTAACGATATTGAATAGCCTGCTTTCCCACTCAGTCAAATCATAGAACTAGGAAGAGCTTGGCTTACGCCTACGTTATGCTCTAAGTGCAAGATTAAAGGCTTCAACTGCAGATTAGAAATTCAAACTACAGTATCAGTGACAAACTTCCACTCGCCTGCAGGACAATGATGAAGTAGTGTGGCAATGCGTAGGGTTGGTAAGGATGTAGATAAAATTATAGACGTACACAGCTGGGAGGGCGATGTGTTGATAAAAGCTTTCACAGGAGACTGGGGTAGTATCTCTCAAGCATAACATTTGTAGAAAGATCTTCCCTGGATGTACAAAGGTATGTTTGTGTAATGCCTTTTATTACAGCCTAGGAGATTTTTTTTAAAACATTGAAACAGGAATAGATAGGATACAATGGAACTAACAAAATAATGTTTTCTAACCAGATTTTTTCTCCCCACTTATTAAATGTTATGAAATAAATTATGTATTTATGCTTACACATTGGTGAAGAGAGAAAGTTAAATAGATCCCTACACCCCTTTTCTAAGAACAGGATAGAGAGGTGGTTTTTTTTTTTAGCTTTTTTGTGTATGTATGTCCTTGGGCTTGGACTCAGCCTAGGCACTGTCCCTGAGCTTGTTTTTGCTCAAGGCTAGTGTTGTACCACTAGAGCCACAGCTCCACCTCTGGCTTTTTGCTGGTTAGTTTATGATAAAGGTCTCACTGACTTCCTTTCCTTGGCTGGCTTCAAGCTGTGATGCTTAGATCTCAGACTCAGGAGTAGCTAGGATTATAGGCACGAGCCATCAGTGCTTGGCGTAGTATTGTTATTTTTGTGTGTTGTGAGGTTGAGGGTAGGAAGGGGAAGAAAGCAAGGCAGTCTGGAAAGGAAGAATGGTATTGCTGTTTCTATCTAAGTGTGGCTTTCAAAGGATTGGAGTTCATCTCACATGGTACCAAGGCTGATCTAGATCCAAGTACTACTAAGGAGATGCAATGTGGATTCTGGGAGTTCTTGGTAACCTGAAGCAGATGGTGAGATGGCCAGCTTAGAGGAAAACTCGTCCTGGAAAGCCAAGATGCATGTATAATAAAATCATATGCTCTGGTTCTGTTACTGTAGTTGGACCAACCTCAATCATACACATGGGATCCACAATCCCTATAATGTTCCTTAGTGAAAATGCCCCTCCATGACAGTGTTGTAATGAAGTGTCCCCTGACCCCTGCTTAGCCACTTCCAACCAGCGTCTCCTTGGGATTGGCCAAGTCAGACCCCCTGACCCCAGCAAGACTCAGTCTCCTCTGAGCTAGCTGAAATCTGCATGCCTCCATCTTCACCCATGGTTATCCAGAGGGCCTAACAGACAGAGCAAGCTCTTCAAGCCTCTGGATCGTCAGTCAGGTTCCTCTGCTCTGCCTTCCTGAGATGTAGACTGGAGCCAGCTCTTGGAGAGAAGGACGGTGTAATGTTTAATTAATTAGGTAGCCAATTCATTAATTCATTGCTTAAGAAGAAGATGAAAACTGAGGGAAGAAGAGAGGGGCCTCGTGACCCAAATGGATGTCCTGAACCTTCTGTGATGGTGGTGAAGTTCTCTGGAGCATCTTCATGTAGATACAGAGCTCCTGGGTACACTGCCACCCCATCCATTCATAGACGGGAGGGGTCTGAAATCTGGGGTGTGTCTCACAACTTTGCAGTCACAAATGCCTAGCATGGGCACATTTATTTTAGGTATCACTGATAATGTGACAGCTGTTACCCTAATGTGTATGGTCTGAAATTAATTGCGAAATGAATTAAAGTGAGACTTATCTTTCTGCTCCACTCTGGCCAGGAGTGGCTGGGTCTCCCTGGTGTCCAGGGTGCCCTAGTAGTCTGGAGCTCTGAGTGGGAGAGCGTACCTGGGCCACATCCCGCCCTGCACCCAACCTGAAGCTCTGGGCCTCAAGTCCAGCCTGGCTGGCACTGCCCCCTGCCAGTAGGGACAAAGTCTGCTCTCTTGGCTTCTTCACAACCAAAAGGTCAAGGTCCAATCAGTTGATTCTACACGACTTTAGGGCCACTTCTGTCCACCTGATGTCCAGTGTATCAGTGGCCAGTGAACGGGCCTGTGTAGCCATGGAAATAGCTTGCCTCATCCACACAAAGCACCGCAATGAACCATCAAGACATGGCTGACTTTGGCTTGCATTGTATGCACGTGAGTGGCTTGTGTACAAACATCAGAGGTGTCCCTATGTTCTGTTGTCAAATTTCCCTTTGCGAATGTCCAAATGACCATTGCTAGGTGAGAGATGGCATCTTTGAGGGCTCCTGTGCATGGTCCTCTTAGCAACGCTCAAACACACTCTGTCTTTCCAGGGCAGCACAGGATCAGCACACCTGGGCTTCGGTGCCCTGGGGCAACCCCACCGCAAGGCTGACAGCAAAGTGAATGAGATCAGGGACCTTTGGCTTTGGGGGGAAAGTTTTCCATCTTCCCTTTTACTAGCTATGCCATCTCTCTCTTTCACTGAATTCTTATGACATAGCCTCCTTGTAACCCATAGGCCAGTGGGAATGGAGGCTACTGGCCTGGAGGTCCATGTGGCAGGGACAAGGACAAGGCAGCAGCAAGGTCTTCTTGGTCAGGGCCAACCACACCCACCAGACAGGCTCGATCTGTGAGTGCTGCGTAGAAGTCAGGATGAGCCTCAGCCTTGCCTCCATCCTGTGCATCCTCCTCCTCTCCAATGTGAGCTCTTTTGTTGGTGTTCGGGTTCCAAGATCATGTCTACTGATGGCACGTGTTATGGAGGCTGAAGCTGAGTGGGGGACTGGGGCACACCACACAGGTCCCCCAAGGTCAGATGACTTGGAAGCAGAAGAGATCTTTACTGCCTCCTGTAATCCATACCCCTTAAGTCGCTTAAAGAAATACAGTACAGTCACCCCTTTGAGCAGGGTTATAGCAACATGATCTTTAGAAGCTAGAAAACAGCGGTGCCATTCAAATTCTAAATGCATTAAAACAAACTTTGAAGTCAACAATCTGACTTTCTGTTTTCATAAATGACAGTGAAAACATGGGACGTTCTCCACGGAACTGTGGAACTGTTCTGAGCATGAGCCCTTCATGTTTCCCTCTCCCAAGCTGTGGGCCTATGAACGGCGATTTCAAATAAATCGTAAATATAATTCTCTTTGGAGGTTAAGGCAATCCATCCAGCCTCATTTAGGTCATATTGCTGCACGGCTCTGAAAAAATTCATTGCAGAAAAAAGAAAGAAAGAAAGAAAGAAAGAAAAGGAGAGGAAAAGAAAGGAAGGGACAAACAAAATGTAGACAAGGTTTTCCCTCCCCCTTTGCATTTCCTTTTTTTTTTTTTTTTTAGACAACATTAACTGTTTCACAAAAAGTTATTTGTTTCCTCTGGAAGCCTGGGACGGAGCTGTGGGGGCGCAGGGATCCATTTCACCTATGGGTTACATGAGCTTTTGTTATTTGTTTTCATACAAAATAAACCGCAAAGCTCTTGCTAATGTACAATTGTGCCGAGTTTTGGTGGGAATATTTCAAAAGTAGTGTGCATTTTCCCTTGATTATTTCCCCAGATCCTCAGGGATACCATGCAATAGTGGTGTATTCCCTTAGGAAACTATGTTTCATTTATAAACTTCTTTTCCCCTCCGCAATGAAAACAGTTTTGGCTTAGCAGGCTGTTCTGGTTGGACGATGTGGCCAAGTTCTCAGAAGTGAATGGGGCCCACACTCAGAGGAAGCAGGGGCTGGGGCCTGGGAGCCGCTGCTGCGGGGTGGGGGAGGAGGGGATGTCTCCGTCCCACACTTTTTACCCTGCCTGTCCATTCCCCATTATGCCAACATTTAAATCTTGGAGTATTTCCGATTGAGTGTACAACACATAAAGATACATAAAGTTGCAACGAGCAGAGCCTAATAGCTTTTTAGACTCCAGAGAGACACAAAACGACACAAATATAGATAAATGATCAAAAAGGAATAATTGTTCTCCCCACCCTTTTCCTGGCAGTATTTAACATATATTCCTTTTGCTCCGGGTGCGCGTGGTTCTAGAATGTAAGAAGTAATTGCGTTTTCCATTCTTCTTCCCTCTTCAATACACAAGCACCTCTAGAAACCTACTTGTAGGATATTATGTAGGTTTCTCTGCTTCATTTAGCTTCTTTTCTCTTAGGAAAACACATTATGACTTTGTACAAGCCTTGATCGATTTCTTAAGAGGCCTTATCTGATTGCTTTTATATTCTATTGATTTTTCTGAATTAAGTTTTATGGCCCTCAATTATTTTCTTGTATGATTGTTCACATCTACGTATGGTGTACCATATAATTACACAGTGGCATGATTACGTTCTAGTTGATAATCCCATTTTAATATACGGCGCTTTCCCTTTTTATGGAGATTATCTTCCATATGCAGACCGATCTGTTGAATTCCGTGCCGTGAAGATAAACCCAAATCACAGAAGCTCTCTCCCACTGTAGAGGCCACTATCACGCATTTGTGACATCTTGACAGAGGCGTTTATTGCAAAGACTTGTGATCATCAGCTTCATTAGGAAGGCATTTAACAATCATCGGAGATGATTTTTATAAACCCGCTGTTCTGCTGACTGGGGGATATCACTATCACAGCACAATTAAGTTTCAAATGGGTTTTGAATGCTGATGGCTAATATAATTCAGGCCTCGCAGTCGACGGCTGCATTATACAATCATTTATCATTTGAGGGGAAATTCTGACAGTGCTCTAACGTCGAGGCCTCGATTAAACTGTCTCCTCGTACAGAGTCTTCTGGAAACAGGCACAGGCTCCTTCAGGTGACGTCTGGAAAAGAAGTTAAGACAAAAACAATTGGTCGGAGAGAAGTTTAATCAATTTATTAAACGAGTCGAGTGCTAGAAGATATTTTTCTTATATAGTACATGTCTATCAAAGCTGTCATAGGAGACACTGAGATGTCGGAATGCTTTATGGCAAATAGATGCTGCTATTGTTCTAGGCATTTGGAACCTTTTATGAATATAAATGCGCAGGGAGGTATCTCAGGGCCTGCTTGCCCTCCGAAAATAATTTATATTCCACGCGGCACATGGCTGACTGATTTCCTCCTAACATTACAAAGTGGTTGTGTTATTTCATATTGCTGAAATTTGTATTATTATTTTTTACATAAGAGAAGGCTTTTGATCTGCATTTATTAAGGAGGAAGGGAAGCCCAAGCTTAACCCAATCTGACATAAATGCTGCAATATGTTCATTTTCTTCCACTACAAATTCAATACATTCATATTCAGAATCCTTTATCTAATAGTGCTTATTAGATTGTTTTGGCTACAGCTGCAAAGCAATATATCACTGAAAAATAATAGGTATGTCTTTTTCAGGCGATGATGTGATTTGCTTTAGCCAGGCTAGCATGAAAATCTGTGCCATTTATTAATAAAAGACTATGTTAGATGAACTAACCTGCTTGACAGTCCCGAGAACAAAAGAGCTAATTTCTCTTTTGTTTGTAAGAACACTTTGGTGCTCTAATAGGGTTACAAAGGGTCAGAGAGTGCACAGGTGGAGAACTGCTTGGAGCTTAATGATTTGTTTTATAGCGTCCAATAAATCCTCAAACATGCATCAACATATTACTGACAAAGAATCTGGGAATGCAAACACGGATGATGTCCAGGTTAAGATGTGATCAAATTTTTATTAGTGAGTCAATAGTTTAATCTCCTTCTTTTTTAATTTTAACAAGCTGGGCTGGGAGGAGTGGCGTGTTGGTCGTGGGTGAGGTTCAAGGCCTCTCCAAGTCTTGTGAGTGTGCTGCTAGCGGGCCGCATGGTGGACAGATGATCACATCAATTCCTCTTTGTCAAAAAAATCAGAGAAGCTCATTGAGAATGATGCATGGCATTACCACTTTCCAGGGAAACAAACAACCAGAAAAACAGAGTTCTTATTTCTTCTCCTGTTAGCAGAGCAAATCTTCGCGAAGAGCTTTTTGTGCTTTTCTGGATCCAGGATTGTCTCAAGGACTTCCTACCAGGAGACAGCTGCTCCCAGAGCTTTGGAGCTGCCCTTGCTCAGTGCGCACAGATGTGCCACATCTGTGAGGCCACAGCCTGGGTGGTTGTTTCAAGGCCTTGTGGTGGGCTGAACCCTGGATCCAGAGTGGGCCCTGGGTTATTCCGCTCCTTAAGTTATTATTACTTCATCATTCTTCGCAGGCTAGGAGCAAATCCCTGCCGATAGAGTGCTTTTACGATGGCTTTTCTCAGCTGCACGCATGGGGGGGATTTAGAAGCGCTGTTTCGGAGAGCAGGCCCACTGTACCACACGAGGCCCACGCCATCTGCTGACTCCGAAGGCATCCTTCACATGGTAGGAAGTTCTGCAGGATGCTTAGTGAAAGTCTGCCATAAAAATGTTATTTCCAAATGTCTCGGAAACAAACCTGAGTCCTCAGAAAGAAATTCTTTTCTGGATTAGGCCTGGAAAGCAGATCCAATGCATCCTTTATGAGCAACCCAGCTTGTGTGGCTACGAGTTCCCACAGCCTCCCAGAGGCCAGCGAAAACAAGCCAAGGCCTCCAATAAAAGCTATGTCGAATGGTGTTAATATTAAATACACTTAGGCGCATTCCGATAATGAAATACTAAGTAAGGAAAACAGTTGCTTAAATATATATCCTTTCTATGAACAACAGCTGTGTGATTTCTTTGAAAGAAATAAAACAAAACTGAATGCCGTGCTTTGCTGATTTTCCAAAGAGCCTTAAAGGACCCGTTGTTCATCCTCTGAGGGAGGCAGAGTCCTCAGCAACGAGCCGGATTTCCAGGCCCAGCCGCAGAGGAGCACAGCAAGGGTGTTGGCTTCTACCTCGCCTTTTGTGTTTTGATAGACACTGGGTTTCCTCACTTCCCTTGTGCGTGACCATATAATCATGGTGCCATGATCAAATGAAAGCGTTACCTTCATGGGGTCAAAGAACTGTGGAAGCCACTTGGTCCATGGGCAGGGATGGGAAGCAAGCCAGGCCTGCCTGGCCTGGCTCCTCAAACATCTCAGCATCTGAAACTCCAGGGCAAGTGTCTGACTCCATTAATCAGGAAATGTCAGAGCTCACCAAGTGAGCGAGGGAGGAGCTTCTCCCTAGAAACGGTTCTTCGCTTACCATCTATTTCCCATCCAACTCAGAAAAGGTTTGAAAGAATCGGAGATGGAAGGAGGAGACTGAGACTCAGCTCTGAGAGCTGGGCCGTGGTGGGGAGTCGTGGTGCTCCGGGCGGGCAGTGGTGATGGCTCTACCCAGCCATGCTGTCCCAGGGTCGGGTGGTCCCCTCTGTGTTTAGATAGTCTGCACGATGATGTCTACTTTGGACAGCAGTCTGCATGAGAACTTAAGCATATCTAGGAATCTCTCCACAGGAGAGAGTGCTGAATGAGGCAGATCTAGGTATTGGCTGCTGGCTCTGCGAGTTCAGAGGAGAGCTAAGGAAGTGACAGGAGGTCCCATCCCACCCTGGAAAAGTATCTCCCTGGCTGGTGCTGGTGATGCCCGCCCTGACAACTTGGGTCCTGTGATTCTCCCTCAGTCCTTAGCCAGGGTCAGTTGCTGGCTTCTGCTCTTCCTTGATTGGTCTAGGAAGAGGTTGTGGGCAGGGGGGGGGGGTCCTTTGGAAACCAGGGCTGCTGGGAATGGCTGGAGAGAAGACATTGTGTCTCCCCAGTCTCCACCAAGGATCTCTGTGAGGCTGAACTCTGAGCCAGATGCTAGAGCATTCAAACATTTGAGAGAGATGACATATCGATTTGACTTGAATGTGTGGTTGAGAAAATGTATTACTAGACCAGTTCTTTGAGAAAATGCATGTGTCCAGATCCTGTTAAATGAATCTGTGTGTGTATGTGTGTGTGCACGCACATGTGCACATGTGCTGTTTTTTAAAATGTGCATTGCTGGAAATTGGTAGAAAATTAAACTTTAATTCTTTCTATGAAGTGGGTATATTTGGCCATAGCAATTAGTGTTTTATTTAAATCTACCATGACCATAGGTTATTGAGACTTAAAAATACAACTGTTGTATCATGTTTGAACCTAAATGCAGAATGTGTATGCATTGGTATTTCAAAGCATCTAGTCTCCAAGTGATAAGTCTTTTTTAAATTTTGAAATGAATTGCAACCAGGCACCAGTAGCTTATGCCTGTAATCCTAGCTACTCAGGGGGGCTGAGATCTGAAGATGGTGGTTTGTGGGCAGTCCAGGCAGGTAAGTCTATAAGGCTCTTATCTCCAATTAACCAGCAAAAATCTGGAAGTGGATGTGTGGCTCAAGTAGTAGAGTGTTAGCCCTGAGAAATTAAGCTCAGGGACAGTGCCCAGGCCCTGAATTCAAGCTCCAGGATCAGCACAACACGCCTCCCCCCTGCCACCTCCTGACAAATCATGACTGCTGCTATTTCTTGAAGTTAAAGTCACTGGTATGTGAAGAAGAAGACAGCTTTTGCAGGAGGAGGGATACACCGGTCAAATTAACTGTTTTGTATGAAATGGTTCCAACAAGGAAGAAAAGTTAAGAGAAGGAATAGGAAAAGTTTAGTAATGAGAAAAATAAATCCCAGTGATAAAGGGATGTGTCATGCAACAAGGCTCCTGATTTTAAATAGAATGATGTAAAAGAAAACACAACTAAGGAACAGTATGGAAATCTTCTGGGATCATTAGGTATTCCTTGCCTGTTTACCCTTATTAAAAAATCGCAGTTCAGTGGGGAGATCCACCACCATTATTCTGTCTGCCCAGGCTCACAGGCACTTGGAATGAGTCCAACTTCTGTCCGTCATAAATAGTGCTGTAACATGCATCCATGTTGTAACTATTTCCTTAAGAAAACTTCCTGCCTGTGAAAAGTGTTGGCCAAGGATGTAAGCATTTCCAAGAATCTGGTGAGCTTATCAAATTTCCTGTCATATCCATTGCTTCATAAGGGACAAGAAAATGACAATTCCTTATCATTGCCCTCCTGCTCCAACTCTTTCTGTGTTTTGGGTATAAGTTCTTTCTCAAATGCATGACGTGCAAATATTTTCTATCAGTCCTTGGCTTGCCTTTTTCATTTTGTTAATGGCATCTTTAAATCGAATCCATCAGCGTGTTATCTGATTTGTGTCCTTTTCCGTGTCAGGAGAGTTCAGTTCAGTTCCTTTCTCCTCTGCCTTTGGGACACAGCAGCTAAGTGTGTGCTTCCCTCTACCAGCTGCACCAGCCGTGGTTGATATAGAGTTAGTCTCTTGTTTTTTTTAAAACATTTTTTCCTGAAAGGTTGAGAGCTTTCCGTGTCTCCAGATAGAAGTTGGGAGGCTCTGACAGGAGATTGTAAATTGCGTGTAAAGCTTTGTCCAGCCCTTTCGCTATGTTTTGAGATAATGCTGTCCATCTCTCTGCCTACAGTTACACACACAATGTGCACTTTTGATCTGCTTAACACTTGAAACAGTAACAAACTTACAGAAGATGTGGAAGTAGAATTTGAAGAACTTTCTTGTGAAAAGCCACTTAAGAGTAAGCTGTTGTGTTCCTCACCAAAGCTAAACACACCAGGTATTTCTCTATAGCAACAATTTTCTTCTTTTTTTTTTTAAAGTTATTATTGTTAAATAGTTGTACAAAGGAGTTTCCATTGACCAAAGCAGTGCTGGAATACAACGCATCTCCATCAGTCAACATTCTCATTTTCAACATTCTCGCCCATCTTCCCCGACTTGCCACTTCTCTGGCTTTTCCTAATTTTGTAGGGTATCCATGTCATCCTTGGCCGTGTTCTCCCCCTCCCATACAGGAGCATTCTTCGAAGCCAGGTGCCTGTGCTGACCTAGTAAGCTTAGCTACTCAGGAAGCCGAGAGCTGAGTCTCCAGAGTGTGGGCATTTGTCGATTTGTAACGCTAACCCCTGTTCACTCTTGTAATACCTCCCCTCCGGGGTTATTACTAATACTAAATTTTGTTCAGTATTTTTCTGCTTAGGCTTTATACCTGGGCCTCTGGCTCTCCTTTCCAAAATGGCTCCCCTGGTCAGGCTTTGACATTGCAATTCAAATCTTTTCATAAAAGATGAGTTGGGCCACTTGGAAAGGTATCTCACGTTGGTGTCATTTTCTTCAAAAATATTTGGACGAGTTCATTAATAAAATTATTCAGCCTGGATGTTGGTGAGGGAGAGGGGCAGGATGTTGAAGTTACAAATGAAAGAGTTTTAAAAGTGTGAGACGATGTACATTTCCAATTCTACCTTGACCAGCTTTCTAAACTGTGATTTTGTAGGATGTTTCCTGTTTTTATAGCTTCCAAATCAATCTACAAAAAATTATTTAGAATCTCTCCTCATTACCTCTTTAATGCCTGTGACCTCTTTGGCAATATTTCATTTTAAATACCTCACGGTAACAACCTGGGCTTTCTTTGCTGTTTTTCTCTCTAGAGCACTTCTTTGAAGAAGCTACTGATTTACTTAAACTTTAATATGAGAGTCATTTTTTTGTTTTATTTTTCCTCTTGTTTATTGGTTTAGCATTTTAAAATGTGATTTATTTTTCCTTAATTGATTCTGTTTAATTTTTACTTATATTTAACTATACTCTTCTTTTTCTATCATGGATAGTTCAATCACTGATTTAAAACCTTTTTATTTCCTTCTGTGTGATAAAGGCTATTAATTTTCCTCTACATGTAGCTTTAGTTGCATCCCATAAATTTGGTTGTGTAGCGCTTTTGCTATGCTCCGAGAAAAAATATTTTCTTATATCCATTTCTCATTGCTAGAGTTGTAGTGTTAAATATCTAAATATTTTGAATATTGTTGAATTATATTTTTGTTAGTATTTCTTAGATTACTCCTTCTCTAGTGAAAGAATCTGTTCTGAATGAGTCTAGCCCCTGTACTTTGCTGTAACTTTGCTTTTTATATGCCAGGACATGGCCAGTCATTCTTTTATATGTATCCCTTCTAGAAATTTCATTATTGAATATCAGACTTCCTTCTCTTATATTTAAGCCTGTGATTTTCTTTCCCCCTCTGACTCTTTTGTCTTCATCTTTTCCTTTTCTTTCTTGTGCAGTACCTCAAGTTTGTCTTACATGTTGTTATCTTATTTTTATGCAGCTTTTCTTTGGCATTCAAATTGGGATACTGGGCTTTAGTTCCTAAATGCTCCTTATTCTTATAACTAATGCCTTTCTCATTCCTACAGGCTCCTCCTCCCTAGCCTGTGATCTTGTGTTTGCCTGTGTGGGGTTGAAGTTTTCTCACTCTCCACATGTTCTATCCTCCACTCTATCAAGGGACAGCAGTCTCCTGGTGGTTTGTACTCACTTGGACATACATGTGACCTGTGGAAGTGCATGACATGAAAAAGAAGCGTGAATGAAGTTAAGGTGCTGTCTGTCACAATGACGATGCTGCCTCAGATGCTCACATGGAATCCTGTAGAACCAGAGTCACAAGTATGTCTTACTATGTTTCAGCTTTTTATACATATTTGGATTTAAACGTGAAAGTAGAGAGCATGTGAACATTTTGGGATTAAAAATATATATTTGTTGGGTGCTGGTGGTGCATGCCTGTAATCTGAGCTATTCAGGAGGATCATGATTTGAAGACATTCCAGGCAGGAAAATCCATGAGATTCACATCTCCAATTAACCACCAAAAAGCCAGAAGTGGATCTGTGGTTTAAGGTGTAGAGCACTAGCCTTGAGCAAAAAAGTTCAGAAGCAGTGCCTAGGTCCTGAGTTCAAGCCCTAGGACTGGCACAAATACACCCACACCCTCTTATATATATATATATATGGAAAGCCACTGTGCATCTGGTCTGTGTTCCTTCTTCAGGGAAGCCTGACTTCCTGTTCTCCTGTTGGGGAAAGGAACAATTATGGAGCTAGTTAGCAGATGGCCAGTCATCCCCAGTAGCCAGTAGGATGTCCCTGTTTCTGTACCATGAATGCACTCTCCTGCAGACAGTATGTGGTGGAGCCGTGAGGACTGTCCACTGGCTCAAGCCTTTTATAAGAAAGCTATTCATCTTACTGGATGTAGTGTCAGCAATGGCTCCCTGCTCCCTGCATTAGTCCAAGGCCGCCAGGAAAGCCAGGTCTTTGTTCCTCATGTCTTATTCTCAGGATTTTGCTCCATAAGCGTGTGGTTGGGTGGGTGGGCAGCTGCTCAGCCTCCAGACATGATGAACTGGTAGGGAAGAGTTCCAGCAATATACCCAAATCCTCTTCAGACTCCTCCTGCTGTGCCAGGTGCAGGCTTCCTTGGATCCTTCCTTTCTGGGCCCCAGACGGTCCTGGGGCAGAGCCTGCAAGGCAGAAGATAGCTGGTGGTCCACAAACTTGGTAAAACTAGGGCATTGGAGCACTGATTTATGAGTTCAGTCCTTTAGTAGGACCCACTGTATTTCATTGTTCCCCTCATCTTCCGTTTATGTCACTAATGTGTTTGTGACCAAATGGTCTCAGGGCCAATACCCAGATATAAGTTGAACTAATTTGAGTGCACTTCAGCAAGAGTGGCCGAGAACAGTATCTATGTTTAAAGTAATACTTTGTGATCAAGGTATCAGATTAACTGTGAGCCAAACCTGCTTTTCGATCTGGCAGGGAAGATGCTAGCCGCTGCCTTCCAGGCTGTGAACACAGACAAAATGATGGATATAAATGCTTAGAAGGATGGCTCACAGGAAGTGTTTAATTGAAGGTGATCAGCACTTTCGCAAAGATCTACTGAGCTCGTGCCCTGGGCCAGTGGCACAGCCCCCATGAAGTAGAACTGTCTGCCATTTTGGCTTAGGTACTATCTGCGGTCTGGCTGCAGAGTTCCACCTTCCGCGTCGGGTCCTGCCGAAATCTTATTTGGAGATGTGTTAGAATCTGTGGAATACCAGCTGGTGCCAGAAGTTATTTCCACGCCTCCCTTTGAAGTGAGAAATACAAGTGAAGGTAGTGTGCAGCTGCGGCCAAGGGAGGCAGCCCAGGGTGCCCAGCAATCGCCTCTTGCATGGCGAATGCTTTCTTTTAACTTTCACCTTGGTAGAAGTGTGACTGACAGTCACAGCTGAAGGCATGCGGTTGAACGTGTACAAAACTAGGTGTTGATCCCCACAACCAAGCTCGTTCCCTGACTCGTCACCTGACAAGGTTACTGTTTTCATTTTGGGGTGATGAGAACAGCAAAGTCTCCTCCCTCCACTAATTTTAAGTAAACAGCAGTATTAACTACAGCTTCCATGTTCCTTGATCTCCTGAGTGTACTCATTCTGAGTTACTCATCCTGTGATTGAAAGTTTGAGCCCCTCCGAAGGCAGGGCTCCATTCACCCTCCCCAGGGTCCCTGGAACCACACTGCAACTCTGTTTCTAGGAGCTGGACAGCTTTAGATGTCATATACCAGCGAGATCAGTGTTTGCCATTCTGCATCTGGCTTACTCAACGTGATGTGCTCCACGTTTGTTCATGTTGTGCCTGTCAGTGTTCCTCATTTTTCAGGCTGAATGATATTCCATGCCTATGTGCATGTATACTAGTTTCTTTATTGCTTCATCCACAGCCAGGTAAAAAAACAAACAACAACCAAAAAACCAGGTTGTGTCCATGTCTTTGCCACTGGGGATAAAGGATGCAGCCACAAACACCGGGCTGTCATCTCAATGGGGCCGGTCTGATTTCCTTTGGGCATCTGATTGGTCTTTGTTTTCATTTATCCCCTCCTGGTGCTGACTCTGCTGTAAAGACTAGAGCTCTACCTTTTTGAGCCACAGCACCACTTCCAGTTTTCAGGTGGTTCGTTGGAGATAAGTCTCACACACTTTCCTGCTGGGCTGGCTTTGAGCCGGGACCCTCAGATCGCAGCCCCCCTAGTAGCTAGAATTACAAGAGCAAGCCCCCTGCTGGCTCTTCCTTTACACAAATAAGAAGTGGAGGCAGAGTCAGGAGCCATCTTTACTGACTGTTGGGGCCACACTCTGGAACTCCTGTTTGTGCCTGGCTCAACATGTGTCCTTGGGCACTGGCTCAGCTGTGCCTGGGGAATTCTGTCCCTCTGTGTCCTGCTCTTGGACAGGTTCCTTAAGGGACAGCTACAGTGTGTTCCCTTCATGACAGCTAACTGCAGAGCTGGCAGTTCTGTAGGTGGTTTTGCTTTTGCCCCAGTGATCTTTCCACTTAATTTTGTTGTCTGATTCATCGGCCGTGCTCTTCCATCAGATTTAGCAGGGCCATGAGCAACAGGAGCCTGGCAAATATTTTACCATCAAATAATTCTGAGTCTTTTAACTCCAGCATCATTTGTGGGATTAGTTACTAGTCAATCGCTTAGAATTTTCATCAAAGCCAGGCACAGATGGCTCACTTCTGTAATCCTAGCTACTCAAGAAGCTGAGGTCTGAGGATCACAGTTCAAAGCCAGCCCAGCAGGAAAGTGTGTGAGACACTTCTCTCCAGTGAACCACCAGAAAACCAGAAGTGGTGCGATGGCTCAAAAAGGTAGAGTGCTCATCTTGAGCAGAAGATCTCAGGGACAGCACCCAGGCCCTGAGTTCAAGCCCCATGACTAACAAAAAAATACTGTCAAGTTTCTCCCTTGTCCTCTATTCCTACCTCAAATGTTACAAACAACTAGTACATCTAAAGCATCCGTTGGCAGTAGTTAAAATGGCATGTGTTTACTTGTATGGCAAGCCATGTCTGATATGCATGTTGATACTCACTCTATAGGTCCATGTATGCTGTACTTGTGCATGCATAAGCCATCACATAATCAAGTGCAAGTTGTATTAGTCGCACTGGTCCGGCCCCATTCAGCTTGCTGGTCACGAGGGCGTCGGAGGTGATAGAGAACAAAGCGTGGCCTGCTGTGGCTGACCGAGTGCCTGAGGACAGGGCTGGGGAAGACGAGGCCCGGCTGCTGCTTTCTCTCAGCCGTCCCGTCTTCCTAGGCCTCAGGTGCCCTCTGCCACTGCTGTGTTCAAGGCAGCGCCCGCCCATTCCTCCCTTCCTTCCTGATAATCGTCAGCACACACGCCACCTCGTTCCCGAAGCCATCCCCTGTGGTCCAGATGGAATTAATCTGTTGGCTTTGTATTTCGTTAGTATTTTGTGTCTCTATTGTATTCGGTTTCTTTCTTTCTTTTTTTTTCTTCCTGCTTTGTTATAGTTACTACCATCTGTTCCCCACCCCCTGTTTGGGGGTGGTGGTAAGATTCCTGGAGATGGAAACAATGTCCCCTTGCTCTGTCTGTGTCCCCGGGCCCCCAGTGCCCACCCCAGGGTGTGTTCATGAAGGGAAGGCCTAAAGGGTCCGTGGACACCCCGGGTCAGCTCTCCCTGCAGGGTCAAGGCTGCCCATCCTAGGTGAGTCGTCCGCACCAGCCCAAGACAGAAGGAGCCCGCGTGCAGCAGAGATGTTTACTTTGATCTGCTCACCGTAGGAGACCTGCCAACTCTACAGCCTGTCTGACTCCCAGGAACTTGAGCTGCTGTGTGTAGCTGGCGAGAGGCAGAAGCACCGGCTCCGTGGCCCGGGAGGCTGTCGGGGGCCGGCCGGTGGAGACACTTGTGGATGGAGGATCACCTTGCTCCACACATTTGAAAAACAGACACCCCAAGTTTGTGTTCCCTTCAGCCACTGAGCTGAGATTCCGTGTCTCTGGAAGGGTGATTTGGGCGTGTCGCGGGGCACGTGCTCTTCTCATTAGGGGGATGGCCACCGGCCTTCTCCACGAACCTGTCTGCTTGTCTGCCGGGGTCTTTCTTTTCGTGTGGGTTCATTGATCACGTGGTGTGTCGCCTGTCTTGGATGGTGCCGCCTCGCGACCCTTCAGACCACGGCGTGGGCCGGCACACGCAGGCTGGCCGTGCGCGCACTGCCTTCCCCGTGAGGAGCCTTCACAGCTGAGTGGAGGGCTGGAAATTGCAGTAATGACCTCCCGAGCCCAGGCCGGTGAGCGCCGGCCCCCTTTGGCTTTGGTGCTGTTATCTGTAGCTTTAGAACCCCCACGAAACCAGCAGAATTATCTAAATTTCCATTTGACATTTTCCTTTACAATTGTTTTGACATCTCCATTTATAAATTTCTTTTCTTGTTAAAGCTAGATTGGAAAAGTGAATTTCTAGTCGAGCCTTGTCTGGCTTGCCTGAGGGCCGGTACTCAGCTTGGTTAATTGGAGAGCATCTCATCCAGTCTCTGTCCATCAGAGGGGATGACCTGGTGTGCCCAGAATCCCAAATGCCCTTCTCCCAGGCAGATACTGCGGTCATCTTCCTTCTGCTGTTGTATATGGAGCAGGGGGAGGAGGGGGGGAAAGGATGGGGGGGAGAGAGGGAGGGCAGCAGGTAAGGTTCAGGCCTGATTCCACTTGGCCCTTTACCTCCTGTTCCCTTCAAGCCTCTGTGGAAATTTCCATTGGTGCAGAGCTAAGCATGCATAGACGTGGCCTGGGGACAGGTGGCAGAGAATGAAAGTTGTCTGTCTGTCCCAGCCACGGACCTTTGGGTTCCCGATACTAGTGGTCAGTATCTGCGTGGTGGGGCTGAGCTCTCTCCCGCCGACGTCACCGCCTGCTCAGCCCATGCTGTGCCCTCTTCTCTTCACACAGAATGATTTCATCTTCCCAAAAAGGTGTTGGCACAAAAATTCACATTACAAGAATCGATGTTTCTATAGGGAATGGAGGTTGGGGCTACGTGTAGATCCCAATCATGCAGTCATCTTTCTTCCAGGAATTTCAGTAATTAAATCAATGTTTATGGCTATTAGTACATTTAGACAAAACACAGGTATAAAAGCTCTCTCTCTCCTCCCTCCCTTCCTCCCTCCCTCCCTTCCTCTCTTCCTCCCTCTCTTCCTCCCTCCTTTCCCTCCCTTCCCTCCCTTCCCTCCCCTTCCTCCCCTTCCTCCCCTTCCTCCCTCCCTCCCTCCCTCCCTCCCTCATCCTTCCCTCCCTCCCTCCCTCCTTCCTTTCTTTCTTTCTTTCTTTCTTTCTTTCTTTCTTTCTTTCTTTCTTTCTTTCTTTCTTTCTTTCTTTCTTTCTTTCTTTCTTTCTTTCTTTCTTTCTTTCTTTCTTTTCTTTCTTCTTTTTTCCTCATGCTTCTATTACAGCTTGAACTCAGGGCCTAGGCTCTGACTGTCAGCTTTTTCATTCAAGGCTAGTGCTCTACCAATTGAACCATACCTCCCTTTCTGGCTTTTTGTTGTTAACTGGTAGATCAGAGTCTCGTGCACTTTACTGCCTGGGCTGGCTTTGAGCTGTGCTCAGATCTCAGCCTTCTGAATAGCTAGGATGACAGACATGAATCACTAATACCAGGGTTTAACTGATGCATCCTAATTAGTAATATTGGCACTTCACCTGTCCTATGCAACAACTTCCTACGTATTATCTCAGTTAACTGTGTGTAGCAGACATTTCATAGGCCAGAATGGACTCACAGAGAGTCACCTGTAGACCCAGGAAACCGGCCTGCCCAGAATCCAGATCATGTGACTCCAGGTCTCATGGGACAGGCTTAGTCTATCCTTAAGCCTGTGTGTTTGCTTTTTATTGTATAGTTCAGTTATCACTCCTGAGAATCGTCTGCTTGGATAAATAATCAACTGGATTAAAAAGTTTCTAGTATTTCTTCATCTCTTGCATTGCCATTGGATGCACAAGCCAATTCAAGATTTTTTCTAATAGTCTTTTAAAATAGTTCATAATGGAAAAAATCTCCAACACATATCAAGCGAACAGTGGTGCTGGGACCTCCAGGGCTGCCTCATTTGACCCTTTGTGGGTGTGCAGGCATCTCCGTCCTACCACTAGCCCCGCCAGGCTGTGACCAGGACCTAACACCAAGCGCGGCTCTAGGTTAGATTTACACTCCGTGAGACGCACCGTTTTCAGTGTGATTCTGAAGATGTCGCTCGGCCTCCACATGCACTGTAGGCTGCCTGTGCCTTCTCTTCTCAGCGGGCTGTACAGGCTTCACCAGCCCACACCCGGCTGCCAGCCTCTCGACCCTCCACACTGCAGAGCAGCCCTTCCTGAACCAGAGAGTCTGGCAGCTCAGCCTTCCAGGGCGTGGCCACTGCCTGTGCCCGAGGGCCTTTGGTTCTGTGTATGGGACACCAGAGCAAGCCTGAGCTCATGGCTCTCTGCTGATCGTCCCACACCAGGCCTTGTCCGTCACTCAGTGGAGACAATACAGGCTCTCAGTTGTGTTCACCATGAGTAAAGGTAGCACACATATTCCCAAACACTTACTTTGTACATACACTTTAATTTGTCATGGAGAAGTCCCTAGGTTAAGCAGATGCCAACACTTTTTCCATAGAGGGTGTACCCTTGTCTGACTTGTTCAGACAGGTGTGCGCTTACATGTGGGTTCATTGGCATTACTGCAGTGTGTCATGTTAGACATCGTGGTAGTGATGGTGGGCAGGAATGCACATGGTAGTGGTAAACATGAGTGTGCACGGCTACTTAGCATTCACGTCATTTGAGTTGTCATTCTGTGACCAAATTTTAATGGCTTGAGTTGAGGGTTTATCTTTCCACTATCAAGTTCTAGGAGTTATTAATTAGTTTGGAAATGAACACTTTGCTTATCTTTTTGATTGGCATCCATTTTCAATTTAGGTTAAGTCTACTTCACCATCTTTTTATGGCTACTACTTCCTGTGTCCTGTCTAATAAACATTTGTCTGCCTCTAGGTTGCAATCATGGTATTCTGTATTTTCTCCTAAAAGCTTTATAGATTTAGCTTCTACATGTAGGCCTACAATCCATCTTGAAATGATTTCTTTTATGATAGAGAGGTAGTAGAGAGTCAAGATAATTTTTTTTCCCATGTGGATGCCAGTTGTTGCAGGAGCATTTGTTGACTTTAATTTCCCTTCTGAATTGTTTGGTGTCTTTGTTCAAAATCACTTGACCATATAAGTATCGGTCTGTTTCTATTTTCTCTTCCCTTGATCTGTCTTCCTGTTCCAGGGACGATCCTGCGCTGTCTTCATTACTACAGCTCTGCAGTAGGTCTTGAACTCAAGTGGTGAAGTCCTCCATTTACTTTTGCTTTTGGTTCCAACATTATTTGTTCTTTTTTATGAGGCTTTTGTGTTTCCATTTAAGTTTAAGAATCAGCTTATACATTTATATAAAAAAGCACAAGGATATACCTGCATGAATTACATGGAATTAATAATTTGCAGACAGTGTATAGCTTAACACTATGAAGTCTTGTAATCCATGAATACTATTTCTACTTATTTGGCCTTTAAAAGGTTTCTTACAGCAGAATTTGGTCTTAATTATAGAGGTATTTTGTGTCTTTTGGTAAACTTACTATGTGCTTGATGTTTTTTGAAGTTATTGTAAATGGGATTCTATTTAAAAAATTAATTTATAATTGTGGCCACCAAAATACAGAAGCAGTAGTTGATTAAAAGAAGACCTTACAGAGTTATTAATGCTGTGCCACAAACACAGATGTAAAAATCTGAAAACTTGTCTGGTCGCTGGTGGCTCACGCCTGTATCCCAGCTACTCGGGAGGCTGGGGTCTGAGCATGGCTGTTTGAAGCCAGCCCGGGCAGGAACGTCTGTGAGACTCTGCTCTCCACTGAACTACCAAAAAAGCTGGAAATAGGGCTGGAAATGGCTCAAGTGGTAGAGTACTGGGCTTGAGCAAAAAGGAACTGGGTGACAGATAGTGCCCAAACCCTAAGTTCAAGCCCCAGGACTGGAACCAAAAAAAAAAATCTGAAAAATCGTGTTACCTGTTTCCTTGCCTTATGACGAGCGCCCACGCCATTCTTAGCCTCTTCCCCTCCTCCCACCAGCCCTTCCTTCCTAGAGAAGCCATTGATCCGGGTTCCTTCATCAGGCATTGGTTTACCTTTCCTAAACCCCAGGGCTTGTGCAGCCCTGCGGGTCTTTCTCCCATGCACGGCACAATAACTTTGAGATTCACCCAGATTCTCACATGTGGCGGTGATTTAAGCTGTCCTGTGTACTCTGTGGCACGGAGTCCACACTTGGACCATCGTGGGCACGTGGGTTGTTTCCACAGAATAGTTACCATGCCACAGCTGCTGTCTACGGGGTTCGGAAGTCTCCATGTCATTCTTTTTGGGGGCAAGCATCTCAAATGGAATAATGAAGTCATAGGATGGTGTCTACTTACTCTCCTGAGAAACTGCCAAATGCTTTTCCTGTGCTGTGCCTTTCACATTTCCAGCTGTAGCTAGGGAGAGCAGTATCCCACAACCTAAACCCATCGACAATTGATAAGCTCCATCTCCTAGCAGTGGATGAATCACTGTGATTTTAATTTACATTTCCCTAATGTCAAATGACGTTGAGCATCTTTTAACATGTTTAATGGCCTCACTGCCAGTCATAAATCGTCTTCAGTGGTGTGTTTGTTAAATTTGCCCAATTTGCAATTGTTTCTTGCCAGTACATAGAATACAACTGATTTTCTTAGGGAAAAACTGATTTACTTGTATTGATCATGTATACCACAACTTCCTTGAACTATTGGTTCTGGCAATTGTTTTTGTTTAATTGGTAGATGTGTGGAGGTCTTCTGTGTAATCATTTATGTCCTCCCCAACCCAGTTTTCTATTTCTTCCTTCCCCACCTCTATCCCTCTCATTTCTTGCCTCCTTTTGTTAGCTTGATTTCACTGATTAGAGGATGCCGTGTCTTGAGTCCTATGCACAGAATGGAGTGGAGAAGAGACTGCTGTCACTTCAGACCACACTTTTCATTATAAAGGGTGACATTAGGTTAGATCACCGAGGGGACATTGAGTGCAGCTTGGGTTTCTTTCTCAGGGGCAGTGAATTCCCTCTGTTTCCTGTTTGCTAGAGTTTTCATTACCAATCGGAGTCAGGTTTAGTTCTACAACCTGAGGATGACCTGTAAATATAGTAAATTGCTTCTGACTGATTTCCGCATGTTAAACTAACCTTCTCTTCTAGGGCTAAGCCGCATTAGTCCATAATGTATTATTTATGTAATTTCCTACTCAGCTTGCTAAAACTTTGTTACAAGTTTTGGATATTTGTATTAATGAGGGATATTGGCCCACAGTACCCCGCCCCCTCTTTTTTGCACCATTTTTCTTTGGTTTTCTCTTTGTGGTGTTTGTCTCATACAATCCGCTTCAATCTACGGGGATCACGGGGGTAATTGATATGGGCTCTTCAGGATTCTGTTGTTGGATTATAGAAAATTGCTTATGTAATTTCCCTATTATTTCTGTAATGTCTGTAGCATTTTTTCCTTGCCATCTATTTTATTTGTAATATGGAAAAGTTGTTTTCTCTTTTTTTCCCTGGATCCATGTTTTGATGTGTTTATCAATTTTATTGATCTCTTTGCAGGACTATCTTTCTATTTTCCATTTTATTGCATTTTTCTCTTACTTTTTTTTTTTTTTTTTGGTGGTATAGGGATTGAACTCAGGATCTCATGTTTGCAGGCTTGCTTGCTCTATTTGAGCCAGGTTTCCAGCACTGGTTTTAGCTGGTTATTTTGGAAATGGAGTCTAGTGAATTTTTTTGCTCCAGGATGAATCACACCTCTACCTTCTGGATTTCGGTATTCTGCATAGTTAGAATTACAGGCCTGGGCCATTGCCACTGGGCTAATTTTTTTCTCTTACTTATACAATTTTTTGTCTTTTAACTTACTTTAATTTTAGGTTGCTTGACTTTTTCCAGCTTACGTTTTTGACTTCAGGCTTCTATTAAAAATTTTAACATCAGCTTTTAAAACTAGAAATTTCTTTTTGGGTGCTTGATTTGCCTATCAGCCACAAAACAAAAAATGTATTTTTATTTTCATCTAGTTTGAAACTTTTCCTAATTTCCCCTTTGAATTTTTCCTAAATCCATGTCCTAGGTGGAAAAATACTTAATGCTTAAACTGCATAGAGAAATAGATTCCATTTCTAAACAATGGAGGTATTTAAAAACTACCTTATTGTCTTATACTTTAACTGTGATTCTACTGACGCTAAAATACACATTAAGTAGGCAATCATTTTGTATTTTTTGAGACTTGTCTGTTCCCCAACATGTAGTCTCCCTTGGTGTAGAGCTGAAAGATTTGATTGCCGTTGCGTTTGCTCTGTGCCACGGCCTAGTCCACTCTGTGACTCTGTGTACTTACTGTACCTGGGTCAGGCAGGTTTTCTCCATGTCAGCAGTGCCAGGCTGAAGTTGTTGAAGCTCCACTGTATTGCGTGATTTCTCTACTTTTCCCTCTTTTTTCAGTCAGGTTTTGTTTCCAATATTTCAAAGGACTAGAATTAGGAGCACATCATGTACGGTATCTGTGTCTCCATGATATTGAGTTTTAATATCAATATGGAATGTCCTCTTTAATTGCTGTTGAAGTGACTGTTACTAAGTTCTACTTTGCCAAATGATAAGAGGTTACATATGGTAAAGGATTTTTTTTTTTGCCTGATTCTTTTTTATGTTTTTTTTATATTTATTACTTTTATGAGGCTTATGTTTTTCCATTTTTATTTTCAACTTTTGTGTTTTCTATTTTTAGTGCATCCCTTTTAGGTGTAATATAGTTAGGTCTTGTTTCTCTCTCCGCTGCAGTCTGGCTGAGCTACTTTTTAGTTGGCGTTTTGAAAAAGTCCATTTACATTTAATGTACTCAATATGTAGTTGGCTTGAAGCTTGTGGATTTTTTTTCCATTAGGTTTTTCTTTATTTCATCTCTTTGGAGGAAAAGATGGAAACAGACATACCTTAGTTTATAGGTTGGTGATGGGAAGATAGCAGAAAGTAGGTTTCATACCTCATTCTCCATGAACCATATTACAAGTCATCGGTGAGGGAAAGCACAGAGGAAACGACGGCAAAAACTCAGCAAGTAAAGAAACGATGCAAACCACGGGAGAGAGTGGGAGGGAGTCCTCCGGAAGCTCAAGCGGTGACAAGGGAGGGGTTTGAGTGTCCGTGACCCATTCCTCTACTGCACATCTGTTTAGCAAACGTACCAGAGTCTCCTTTTGGACAAAAGCAAGCTTTAGTGAAGCCCAGAGAGCCGGGGGGCTGTTGCCATTTGCAGACATTTGCCGGATAATCTTAGTAACACAGGCATGGTGCTAAGCCAGACAGCAAGGGCTGCGCAGTGATGGGAAGAAGCAATTTTACAGGAATGGATCCCGAGGGAAGTTGACCTTTAGTCAATGTAGGCAGTGCGGTGTCTAGCCTCTGAGTTGAGAAGTTGGTGTGAGTTAGGCTAGGTGATATTTGGTCCAGTGTTCATAAAAACAGCATGTGGTGTGGTGGAAGGGTGGGGGGGGAGAGAGGGGGAGAGGAGGGAGGGGAGGAAGGGAGAGAGGGAGGGGGAGGCCGCTGGGACCGGGCGAGGGGGAAGGAGAGGGAGAAGCAGGGCAGGACACTTCTCACTGTGATGAGTCATGACCTAAGAGAGATGACCTTGGAATTGAAGTGGTTTGTTGTGTAATGTGTTTCCCTTTAAACCAAGTGTTTCTTTGATGGAAGTTAAAGAGAACTGATGCAGTTGGGCTAAAATGAATCCTTGGAGCCATGCACAAAATGACTCACGGCCAAATTTTCTTACAGTCAATTTTATTTGAGGGGGAAAAAAATAGGTAATTAGGGAAGCTCGGGTGTTGTTTCCAGGTTTCCCAGTGGCTTCCATCCAGCACGGAGAGGCCCAGAGCAGAAAACCAGATGTTCAGATAAAGACTTAAGTAGACAAGTACGAGCGAGGTCCATCACACAAACACGTTTCAGGAATCCTCTGTGGAAGTTAGCCATCGCGTCAGTACCTTGCACGGCTCTGAATGATGTCCTCCTTGCAGAAGAAATGTGTTGGTGGGGTCTGTTTGTGAGTTGGTACCTACAGGATAAGCATGCCGATCAATACCCATGGAAAATAAGAAGGATGGCAGAGGGGAGCTATGGATGCTGGGGAAACAAAGTTCCTCTTCAGGGTTGGTGGCTTGCTGAAAGATTTCTATCTCTCCTGTTTTCTTTTCACAGTAGAAATATTCTTTTGGTGATTATATATATATATATATATATGTTTTTATTTTTAATTCATTTTAATTTGTTTTTAGTAAACTGGGAAATGAAACTAATTACAAAAGTCAAGTATTGCCCTTTTCATCTCTAGATTTTTAGGTTTTTGGTTCAACACGTTATTTCCTAAGCATGTATGCGGTGTTGCACGTCCCGCATTCCTTGATCGTGTTCCTTCCTGGGAATGGGAAAGAACAGGTCATGCGGATTTGAGAGAAAGACACAATGGTGCCCACCGCAGTTGTCTTTGTGGTTTCGAGTCATTTCTGAGAAGAGCTGAATGCCGGATCCACTTCTTCAGACAAAGAGGCCCCTGTGGAGATGTGCTCACCAGGGCCGGTCACGTTCCAGTCCCTGTTAGGAGTCAGATCGCGGGGAGCCACACATGCCTGGGAAAGTCTGCAGACAAATTCTTCACTTGGAAATGTACATTGCTAAATTCCTGAATACAAAAAAAATAATGCTTTAAATTGTACTTTGGACATGATGTCCACTTTTTTGGCTCAACAAACAAACCCGAAATTGTTTTTAGCTTTCTGCTTTGGCACTCACAAAGTTTTGCCTGAAACCCTTGGAGATTTGCTGAAAAAGATTTATTTATGTGCATACTAAAGAGCATGCCAAGATCCTACTGCTTCATGTTTTCCAAGACTCCTCTAAATTAAAAAGCTAGTGCCGTGTGAGGGCAAAACTTTGAGTTCGTTACTGTGCGCGGTGAATGTGTTTGCTTTCAGAATGGGAGGAGAGAGGCTGGGTCTGCAAAGAGAAGCTCCATCCGAGGAGTCTGCCCTGAAGAGCCAGACAGTGCTTTACTCTTCACCAAGTCTGTGTCAAACAAAAGAGAAGTTATACCTTGCCAGGAGTTATATATTGCCAGTGCTGGTGGTGCACCACTGTAATCCTCACTACTCTGCAGGCTGAGGTCTGAGGATGGCAGTTTGAGGTCAACCAAGAAAGTCTGGGAGACTCTGCTCTCCAGTTAACCACCAAAAAGTCAGAAGTGGATCTGTGACTCAAATGGCAGAACACCAGCCTTGAGCATATAAAAAACTAAGGGGCAGCATACCTAGGCTGCGAGTTCAAGCCCTGGCACTGGCACAAAGAAAGAAAGAAAGGGTAGAGAAGTTATATACACATACAAATCTACCAGTTCAATTGATTTTTACCCTAAGTTCTCAGTTAACTAAAAACAGCCAGAGCAGCCCGCTTCCTACACAAGACAACCGTGAATCAAGTCATCACAGTGCCTTTAATGCATTTCATTGCGTGTTCTTAATTTTTTCAAATTATCAAGTAGTTGTACAAAGAGGCTTCCAGTCCACAAGCTGGGCTACAAGTCCAGCACAGCTTGACCAATGCCCCTCACCTAACTAAAGAAGTTCTAGATATTTTGCAGACAAGTGAATATTCAGCATCAAATGAATGCCTGTTTGTGCAGAATCACAAAACATACTTCTCCCTCCAGAAGAGCTGTCCGTATTCATTACATTTTGTTCAAACATAGAACAATGCATACAGATGTATGCACTGGGCTTGCTGATTGCAATACTATTTATGCTATGATACAGATTAGCATTAAATACATAAACTGCACTTGGATCAAGAAAAATGTTGTATAAATAGTTTTCTCAAGTGCAGACAAAGAGAAAGAAAAATCATAACTTTTGTTTATTTTCCCTGTGGTGCCAGTGACAGGTCGTTGGAAGCCAAGAACTTCGCCTCCACATTTGCGTGCAGTGAAGTCCCACCCCCCACGCCCTTCCCCCCTCTGATGGCCCAGCCATGATGACTGAAAGTCCCTTCAATTCCCAAATCTCCCCGTGTTTACCAGATAAAACCACACTCCTAATCACAGCACTGTTTTTATTCATTTACATGTGGTTATGAATATAGATTACATCCAAGTGAAATGTATGGAGGAAAATGTTTTCAGAGTATAGAAAACCAACAACTGCATACTTTTGTTCTCTCCCTCAGTCCTTACCCCTGAAAAAGGCAAGCATGAGCCTCTGGGTTAGAGAGCCAGGGTAGAGCCAGGCAGAGACAAAAGTATAGGATGCTCTCCTGAGTCACCTGGTCAGTGAGAGAGTGCATTTAAGAACTTCCTACACAGCCTGGTGCAAATGATGGTGTAGTAATAGAAAGCTCTGATCAATGACAAAATCACTCTAAGCGTGTTCACAGTGGTCAGGAGTCTTGGGAACAAGGGACAATTCCTCTCTGAAGGGACTTCTCCATCCCTGCTAGAGAGCCCTCTCCCCAGGAATAGGGGCAAATTTAAAGCAGTAAAGCACAAAAGCAGGTTAAGGACTTGTTGACTTATCACTCAACAGCACTGTGGACTGAGTACCCTCGCTGTCTAATGAGGGAGACGCGGGTGGCATTGTGGCCCGATGTAAGTGAGAGAACTTATTTCCCCAACCTATGGGTCAGCACTACCGGCCACAGGCCTGAACCGGAATCGCACAAGCTTTGAAGAGGCAGCCATGGAGCGCGGCTTTGCACCAGTCCAGGGCCCAGGGGCGCGGCGACTGTGCCCCGCTCTCCCCTGTACCCCCTCCTCTCCAAGCCTGAGACCCCAAGTTTACATCAGAGTCCAAACCCAGCCTCAAACATGGACACGCTCGCGTGGTGCTGTGGGGAGCTCATGAGAGAGGCTCAGGAGTGACAGACAGCAGAGCCCCAGCCTCCTGATCGACTCCTTTTCTCCAGCCTGCTCACTGCAGCGCGGACTTGCCCCGTGTCCAGGGGTCTGGCTGGCCCTGTACCATAAAGAGGAGAGGAGTAATGCATTTAAGAAGGTGCTTTTTTGGACTGGTGGGTATGGAACCTGGGGCCTACTCCGGCCAGGCCAGCGCTCCTCCACAGGACTGCATTCCTGGCCCCACCTTCCTGTTGTATGTTAAGTCCATGTGCTGGAATGAAGTTCCTGGAAGGTGGGAGGAAAGGCACTGATCCCCTGATGTGTGCTGTCAGACAAAAAGTCCTAGGCAGCCAACCCAGGAAATGGTGGAATGTCTAACCCAATGAAAAAAGAGCTGGAGTGGTAGAGTGCTAGTTCAGTAAGCCCTAGATCCTAAGTTCAAACCCCAGAACCTCTGAAAAAAAAAGCCAAACAGGGGCTGGGAAGGTGGCTCAGTGGTAGAGCGCTTGCCTTGCATGCTGAGGCCATGGGTTTGATTCCTCAGCACCACATAAGCAAAAAGAAAAAAGCCGGAAGTGGCGCTGTGGCTCAAGTGGGAGAGCGCTAGCCTTGAGCTGAAGAGCTGAGGGACAGCGCCCAGGCCCAGAGTTCAGGCCCCACGACTAGACCAAAAAAAATAAATAAATAAATAAAAAACGCCAAACGATGAATATGGGGACTTAGGAAGGAGAATGTAGTCTGTGGCCAACCTGGAGCACAGGACACTTCGTCCTGGCATTGTTTCCCCGGCCGGCCCCGCAGCCAAACCCCTGCGCAAAATCTCTCCCTCATCTCAGGGGAATGCTGGTAAAACACCGCTGCACATGCTTTCTCTTTTCTGCCTTTTCCTACTGTGCTTGCTTGGCTTGCTTGACATTCTTGTTCACTGCTGGCACACTAGCACTTGAGTCATACCTCCAGTCTGGCATTGTGCTGGTTAATTAGACATAGAGTCTCACAGACTTTTCTCCAGGGCTAGCTTTGAACTGTGATTCCCTCAGCCTCAGCCTGCCAGTACCAGGTGTGAGCCACTGGTACCTGGCTTGTCTTGACCAAAGGGTGCTAGCAGTGTTTGGGAACTTAAGTAACTGAAGGCAGCAAGGATTTCATCTTCCCAAGCCATGCGGTCTTCTCCATGGAGGAATGCATCCAGAACATTCTTGATCCTTCCCACAGATCGCCCCTCCCCCCTCCTTTTTTTCTGCCCCTAGTTTCCATTTCATGAACGTTTTGCTTTTTTCTACTCGATTTTAAATATTTGTGAGATAGTCATCGCGTCTTAACTGCTAACCACAATGGCGATTATAATGCTAAAGAAAGCATCTCTACCGCTTATTGAAGCCTCACAGCGAGGCTTGTCATAACAAAAACAAAGGAAACAAAACTCACTGTCATTTCCCTGGGAATAGAGATTTATTAAACAGAGCGAAGGCAGACACGCGGGGGCCTGGGCGCTCGGGTGCATGGTCAGCCTGGTGCCACCCGGGGGGTTGTGGGCGACCCACAGGAGGGTTTGGGGAAAGCATTCGTTTTATAAAATGCTTACATTTCAGTGCACAGGTTCATTCCCCCAGACTAGGTACAACACGTCTCTTGAATGGGTTAACATTTGTGCTTGCAACCCTTATGTAGAAAGGCAGATGGAATTTATTGCTGTTAATGTTTCCTAACATGAAGCAATCACTGAGGAGAGTGGAGTTATGCCATGCCATTCAAACACAAGGAATCATCTTTGCTAGAGAAGAGGATGGTGTGTTTTCTCTTTGATTCCTTCCAGTTCTCCCTTCTGGGAAAGACAAAATTTGCCAGAAATCGTGATTTGTGTGTGAGCAGGGTATTTATGATCATGGCTTCATTGCATATTGACAGGAGGCTGGAGACTCTCTCTGTGGTCTGTTGGCAGCCCTCTTCAGTGCTGTGTTTTGGGAAGTTATCTGAGTGTCGCATGAAATCAACCAAATGAATTGTTAGGGACCACTCTCTCTTTTTTAAAATTCACTGTTTAAAAAGTTGAAGTTAGTTGTTTGCTTAATACTCTGAGCTGATGCGGCATCTCATTATCTTACCACTAATACACTGTGGAAAATGGAATCATTAGAGAAAAGAAGTCATTGAAATGTAAACATGTGAATAATTTACACTTGCAACTGGTGTTAAATAAAAGGTTTAATCGAGACAGAGATCTGACAATAAATATTCATTTCTAATTTCCAATGAGTAAACTTTATCTCTTTTTAAGAGCCTTTTCATTTGATTTTTTTTTTCCTGGAAGATAATGGCAATTTCGACACAGATACATTTGGGAATAAAAATTTCCCTCTGGTCAACACAACTATGGAAAGTTATTATGAAAATTGAAATTTGAAATAATTGCAAACATTGTAATTAGTTGTCATTTTGGGCTCCTGACGTCCCGCTGCCCCCATGGCTGACCTTCCGGGGCATGTGCCAGGGAACTGCAGGCTCACAGCGCAAAGGCAGAATTTGCCGGGCACTTGCAGGGCCAGATAGATGTCGCTGTAGAGGTGAGGCTGGTTTGATGCTTTCAGTCGCGGTCCACGGGCTGTAACACAAGCTGTGACACAAGCCTCAGAAGTGCTTGAGAGACACCCACCAAGACATGCCATGCGCACACTCACACACGCACACACACACACACACACACATCACATTGAGAGGCACTTTCCCACCAAGACACAACACGCATCTCACACACACATCACACATGCATCATACATAATAACACTTCATATCACACACAAACATCACACCCAAAACATTGCACACAATCATCATTTCTTTCTCATTTGTCCTGCTGTGAGCCATTCAGTTCTACTATTCTGTTTATTGTTTCTTAATGGTGAATTTCTAGAGGTATAATCTATCCGTCATACATTTTGCCATTTCACTAATAAATAATTCACTTATTGACCAGTCAATTTACACAATTGCGTCCTGTCACCACAACCTAATTTTAGAGCATTTCCATCACCTAGGAAAGACCCTTGTGATCAATACTTTGGTGTGTTTCCAGATCCACTGGCTTGTGTAAGGTGAGGGTGTGCTTTCAGTGTAAATGGCTGGATGAATGAATCAGTATATTGAGATCTCAGCAATAAAGGGAAACAACCTGAAGTTAATAGAAACACACAATCAATAGGTGAATGGATATTGTGCTACAGACACGTAACAGAGCAATAGCCAGCCATGTAAGAGAAATCCTGTCATTGAAGACATGGTGGATGGAACTGGCGATCCTTACATTCAGTGAAATGAGCCAGGGACAGAAAGACAAGAGCAGCGTGACTTCAGCATAGGTAGGATGTAAATAGTTGACGCCACAGGGCTGAAAGGAGCAGAGCAGTTCCCAGAGGGTGAGTGGATAGAAGTGGGGTGGGAAGAGCAAGGCAGGCAGGGGCGTGGCGATGGGGGGGGGGGCAGCAGGAGCTCTGGGGTGTGGCTGTCTAGTACAGTAGCTGTGATTACCGTGAGACACAGAGCAGTTCACATCACGTTTGTTTCCACCATGGTAGTGCTTTGGCTTAAACATTACACAGTGTACATTCATTGAAATGTCACGCTGTGCATAACTTTTATATTCTTAGGCTCTGTTACTAAATTTAAACCTAAAGAAGTTTAAACGAAGATTGAACTTGGGTACGTGGAAGTCAACCACACAACTTGGAGGCTTAGGACCATCAGAGCGGAATGAATCGTGAAGGCTCCCACTTTGTGCTTGAGGGAACGAATCACCTATATCCGAGTGGTGAATGGGTTCAAGCAGGCCTGAGATTCAAGGTCAGATGATCAAGGCTTCTCGTCTGAGAGGATGCACAGGATTCAATCAAGACACTTGAGTTGCTTCTGGATTCAAGATGAGCCCCGAAAGCTGAGCCCTGGAAGCAAGTTATTAACACCTGCTACAGTAGCTGTCCCTGTGTTTCAGTGGCCACTTTGTTTCTTCCCATGGTAGCAGAGCTGTGCCTGGGAGGATCTGGGTGTCTGACTGCCCCAGCTGCTGGTATATACACAAGGTGTGGGTCCATTGCTCCCCCATGTTATTCCCGCCCATCTTCCGGCCTTCATGTTGTTTGCATATTCATTTGTCTTCCATCCTACCTGGGACGGGCTCTTCTCAAGCTGGACTAGTGTCCAGCGCCGGCCCCCGCGCTCCACGAAGCCTTCCAAGAGTTGGGTGGCATTTACACTGGACCCAGGAGAGCCCCCTCCCCCTGGGCTGGCACGTTTCTGTTTAAGCTGACGATGGCTGTTCATGAGGCCCAGAGGATGTTTTCATTATTTCAGTCACAGCATTTTTATAATCAAAACTATGCAAACCGAGCCTGCCAAAGAATTTCTTGTTCTAATATGCAAACTTTTGTTCTTATTCCAATACCATATTACAAACAGATACAATGTCTCAGAACATCTCCAAAGGGGCCATGTACAAGATCTCACTCAAAGACCAACGTGTTATTACAAAGAATTATGTCATATTCAAAGACACTTCAGACGGGAGGATCAAGTCTTCACATAACCATCCTGATTCTGTCCTGCTGATGACATCAATTCTGATTTACCTCACAAGGATGGACATACACTGTAAGATAGAAAAGATCTTTTGATTTAAAAATCAATCATCAAAATCTTCTCCAAATTCCTCCACTATTAATTCATATTAATCAGTAAGACTGTTTAATCTTCATCTCTGTGATAAAAATCTATTTTATCTTTATTCTAATAAAAGTGTGTTGACTCTGAATAAATATCTAAAAATCCATAGCAATACTACCCCATTAGCACCCTTAGTACAAGAGAAGGTATATACTTCATATTTATAGAATAGTGTGTGTGTATGTATATGTGTGTGTCCAGGAACATTTTTAGGGAGAATAACAGAGAATCAAAAGAAGACAGCTAAAATTATTCTGCCATAATTCTGTTCTGACTCAGTACAGTGATGGTCAAAGACGAGGCTCTCCTTTCTCTTAGGTAAACTGTAGAATATTCAAGATGTTTTAGAGCATGGCATACTCAGTCTAAAGACGGACTGGAAGATTGTGGTGTTGGAATCACCATCTTGGGGTTGCTCCTCTGTCACACCAGAGGCTTCCTGAAATCCAATTAAAGGCCTAAGGGAGTGAGGGGCCAGAAGGCGGGAACAAGGGCAGCTGGGTGCGGCTTCCCAGCTCCTCTGTTGTCCCAACGTGGGCAGGTGCCGTAGGGCAGAGGTTGTCTGTGTGCAGGGCTGTAGAGCACTAGGGGCTGCCATCCTGCCTGGGATCTGGGCAGAATTACAGGTGACTCAAGCAGAGCCTTGCTCTGCATGCGTGGAGCATGCGTGGGCTCAACTGTGCAGGCCCGTCCAAGCTCCCTGAGTCTCAGAGGCTTGAGTACCTGGGCCTCCAGAGCTACGTGCTCCATACGACCAGGCCTCCCTCCCCCTCCCCCAGTGGGCACCAGTACAACCAGGCCCCGCCCCTGGGCAGATACCATCCTGCAGGTTGGCGCAGCAGAAGCTCCCAAGGCGCCCGTGCCTCGCTGGACCTCTGGCAGCAGGGCAGCTTCAGGCACAGAGACCTCTCTGAATCCCGTTCAGAGCAACCTGTGCCTACCATGTCGGAAGAACCACCTCCACCAAGTACTTTAGCCACCACCACCTCTCGGGGGTGGGATTAAAGTCATTTACAAAGGCGTGGAAATACTCTCGATAGCATCGAGACACACAATGGCTGGCGGCGCAGGGAAGAGAGGAGAGCCCAGGCCCGAGACTGAATGCACTATTCAAATTTAGCTAAACTTAATTAAGATAACGACAGGAACTTTGAAAGAACAGCATAAAACAGAATTATTAGATCTGAGAAATGGAGCCGAAGAACAAAAGGGGATAGCCGATAAGGAATGATCGATCTTGGGAAGGATTTAGAAGAGAAAAAAGAAAACGTAAATCAGAAATAAAGACTTAATTGGAGAAAATCATGTATCAAATGTGGCATGGGTAGCTCAGAAAGGGAAGCAGGAAAAAATGTGAAGAAAACCTAATAGAAATGGAAAAAGTGATTTAAAAAAGTCTCTGGAAGGAAATGATAAATACAGGAGCTTGACAAAGGAGATCCAAAATACACTTAACTGGAGTCTCCTAGGATAAAAATCAAGCCAGGAGAACAAGACCAAAATGTAAATTACGGTTAATGGAATGATTTTATGTGTTGAAAGGGACCCAGATGAGCAAATTGCCTTTGGATAGAAACCCCCATCCCCGCACCCTCCCCCCCCCCCCCCCCCAGACACGTCCTAGAGAAGACGTTGGGCTTCAAGGATATGGAAAACATTCTTAAAGAACCTAGGAAACATGTCCAGGTTGTTCACATGCGACAGACAATCAGCCTGACACTCATCTTCTCCAAAAGCATTTTGTGCAACAACAAAACAAAACTCACACATGACAACTCACTATTTAAGAGACTACCAAGAAAAGAAAATGCGATTGAGGATTTCCTATCTAGTCCAGTATTGTTCCAATAGATAGGTCATGTGTAAATGTCAAGGAACATTCCAGAACAGAGGAGATGTTCCTGTGTGGGCTTCCTGGGGATCTGACCATAGCATGAACTTGAGACCGCTCTAACATGGTTGGAAAAGCATCCAGGGACAGCTGGACACACATGACTATAGGACAAGGAAGAAATGAAGGGAAGAAATGGATGGCTGCTGGTTCAGAGGTGTGGGGTAGGATGGGAAAGGGGCAACATTCCCAGCTCATGTCTGTTTCCCTGACCCTGCATCCCGAGGCTGATATTAGCCAGCAGCCTGCTTTCATGCTTATGGTTGCCCACAAGTTTTCTAGTCATACAACAGGGCCAAACTGGGATTGGCTTGAGATTGATTATCCATCAAGTGACCGGGGAAACCATTGAAAGGCTAGTGTATAAAACATTAGGAACAAAAACACTAGAAGAAAAATCTAAGCTTTCCTCAGAAACAAAACGAATGAGAATTGTAAAGGTAAGAGTCTCCTAATGGAAGACTTTGTGTGCATTCATATGATCCCTGCCTGGATTTGTGCAGTCCTGTGTCCATACCATGGCATGAAAGGGTAAGAAGGAACTGGCAGGAGACATAGTCTTATAGCGATGAATGTACAAGCCTTTAGTCCACCAAGTAGTGAAATGTATTGACTAGGCTAACGAAGTGAATCACAGTGTTTAAGTGAGAAGGACAAATAGGGGCTGGTAAAGACAAACACGACTGGAAAGAAAACAGATGCTGCCTGTTTTACAATAGACAAGGTAGAACATGAACTCAAAGTCTTAAGGCAAATTTACAACAGTCAAAGAGATGTAAGTGAGATATAAAAGTTGTTAGTATCCCATGTTTTAGACAACACCAAAGCCACCCTTATAGCAGGCTGAGGTAAGAGAGACATGCTGGAATGCAAGAGAGACACTGGAGCAGGAAGGACGGCAGACAGACATGCTGGGGTCGGAGACAGACACATGGAGGCAGGCGAGAGGCACACAGGAGCGGAGAGACGGACAGATGGTCTGTCCCCTTCCTTACTTTAGTGTTTGGAGGTGCTTCAAAGACTGTACCCCTCTGACAGCAAGCACATGCACATTGACCAACAACAACCTGGACAAATTCAGAGAGGAAGGGCAGGTCAATACAGTCGGAATGTTCAAGGTGCATTTGTGAAAATAGAGCCAGGTAACTTGAGAGGCTGGCTGGGTGGGAGGGACGGTGAGGACACCGTCTGAGGACACTCTGAGGACACGCAGAGCGACACGGTGAATCGAAACGCCTCGAACAGCGACTTAAAGGTAACACCATAAATTTAAGTTAAAATATGAAAATAAATTTTAAAAGGCTAAGGCCATACAAATGGCCTGACATTAGGCCATAAATAAAAGCTCAACAAATTCCAGGATAAGCACCAGAAATCACCCTCACTGTCTACATGCACCAAAGCCCAGGATTAATTTAAACAACAACAACAACAAACCAGGCCTTTCTATCTGGGAAAACAAACCCACCTATTAAAATAACTCAGAACAAAGGGGAGATGCAATTGCAGGGTTTCTAAGTTAAGAGGAAAGCATAGAATATCAGCAGACATGGGCTACAGCTGGAGCGAAGCTCAAGAAAAATGCCATACGCTTATGCACCTGCATCAGCAGCAATGGAAGTCGATGGATTACACATGGAACTCAAGATTTAGAAAAGGCTGGTGAATGCAAAGGAAATGTAAAATGTGTGCTGGTCTCCACCGGAGGTGAGTGGAGGACCAGTCTGCCCCGGCCAGGTGCGTGACAATGTCTGGAGGTCTCTGAGGGCCCCGAGAGCTGGGCTTTCTCTCCATTTTCACTGTATAGATTGGCATTTTCTGGTTGGCTCCATTTTCTCTAGTCAATTGTGGAACGTGCAGAATTTTGTAACATACAAATCCTGTGTATTTCAGTGGAAAGTTTAAAACATAAATGTTCCTGGTCCAAAGGCACACATCCCACCCTCTTCAAGAGCTGAGGGAGCGCATGCGTGTCCCTACATCATTTCCCAGGCTTCTTGTCTGTCTTTTTGCATTCAAAGGGTTTAAAACATCTTGGCTATTTTATGGGACTTTCCCAAGAATATGTTAAGTCTCTGTTGTTCAAATCTTTTAGTGTTGATAGATTTTGTACTTTCCTAATTACTCTTTTGTAGTGTAACGATTACATAGAGATGATGGAGAGAGACAAGCCATGCCTATCAGTAGTCTTGAACTGGAATCGGCTCCTGTCTAGACTTTCCTAGCAGCCAGAAAGACCTAAACCTCCAGAACCCGGCCTCCCTCTAGCCACAGGCCAAGCCTCCTCTGGCTTTATGATCATTTCTTGCCATGTCTGCCTCTGAGGACAATGCCACATGCTCTCTCCAGGTCATTGGAGCTTCGGGATGGCTCTATACTGCAGGTCTGCCATTTGTCCTTGCAGTTTTCGTCAGCACAGTGGGGATGCACCTATGTCAGGTGGGTGCTGTTTTGGTCTTGTTTCTGACACTATATATTCCTCCATGATAAGCCTTCCAAGTTACTTGTTCTTTTGTTGTGGGACGCTTGGATATTTCACCTGTTTTACTTCTCAAACCAACCAACCAACCCTATAGCCATGTGCTTCTTGTTCCTTGTCTGATGTGGTTGAGTTTTTCTTTTTCTTTCTTTCTTTCTTTCTTTTTTTTTTTTTTGTCAGTCATGGGGCTTGAACTCTGGGCCTGGGCGCTGTTCCTGAGCTCTTCAGCTCAAGGCAAATGCTCTACCACTTGAGCTACAGCAACACTTCTGGTTTTCTAGTGGTTTATTGGAGATAGGAGTCTCACGGTCTTTTCTGCTCGGGCTGGCTTTGAACCACGATCCCCAGATCTCAGCCTCCTGAGTAGCTAGGATTACAAGCGTGAGCCACCGGCGCCCAGCTGTGGTTGAGTTTTTTTAAGAGTAGAGTGGCAGGGTATTACTTACAGTCGGACTTGCCAAACAGTGCTAAGTTGCTATTCATTTATGCACTAGGGGGTCCTTAGGGGGGCGCCTCCTGATTTCTGTCCCACAGAACCACAGAGGCTTCCCCCCCTCCACGAAATGGTCAGACTCCTTAGGAGAAAAGGAGTTTTTGGTGCTTTGAGGTTTGGCTGGCCTTCCTGAATTCTTTCTGTAGACTGTGCACTGGTGATTGTTTACAGCGGATTACTTTTTACGTGTTTGAGTATTAAGGTTACTGTTACTTTTTTTTTTTTTTTTTACTTATTGTAGAAGAGTTGATCCAAAGTACATCACATGTGGTATAGACCTGTGGATCTCCATTTTGACATTGTTCATTAAGTGCTTTTTCTTGAGATTTTTCCTTTGGTGATACTGGAATTTGGAGTCAGAGTCTTGTGTTCACTCAGCTTAGCTTGTTTGCTAGGCTGGTGCTCTACCACTTGAGTCATGCCTCCAGCTCTACTTTTTATTGATTGTTTTGGAGATAGAGTCTCACCTACTTTTCTGCTCTGGCTGGCTTCAAGCCTCAGTTCTCCTGAGTAGCTAGGATTAGAGTTGCCCAGTTTTACTTGAGAGTTTGAGTCACATTTTTTCTAACTTCTTGAATATTTAGTTTATTTAGTTTGTGTTTCTTGTTTTCTGGAAGTGCATTCAAAAACCCAAATGTTTGCCCGAGGACGGCTTTGCGTGTGCCCACGGGTGTTAACATGGAGCAGTCTCATTATTAGGCATTTTGAATTTTCTTTTTTATTTCCTCTTGCATTCATAAGTTATTTAGAGGTCTGTCCCACATTTCTGCAGAGGCTGACGTTTTGGGGGCAGCCTTTGGTTGCTCAGTTCGTGCTTTATGGAGGTGGTTTCAGAAAACATGGTCTCGGTGCTTTGTACATTTGTGGGATCTCTTGAGTTTTCTTTATGCATGGGAACATGGGCATGTGTTCAAATAAATATTTCACATTGTTTGAAGAACACACAGATTCTCTAGTTGTGTGGACAAAGCTCTCTTCCTCCCTTCCCATCAAGCTCAAGTTGCTATTCTCATCTTCTGATTCCTCATTCACTTCTCACTTCGGAAAACTTGAAGAATACTTTAAAATCTCTACCTATGGCTGGGAACAAATTTTGTCCACTTGTTTTTTTTTTTAAATGCATTCCACAGTCTAATATGTGTGTGGGTGTATGTGTGTTTTATATATATATATATATGTATTCATAAAGTAAATAAACTAAATATTCAAGAAGTTAGAAAAATGTAACTAATACACATTAATACACTGCACAATTTTACACATTCTATGTTATATACTTTTTTGTGTTGGTACTAGGGCTTGAATTCAGAACCCTACAATCTTAACTGGCTTTTTCACTCAGGGTGGGTACACTTGAGTGGAAATTTGAGCCATACCTCAATTTCTGGGTTTTAGCTTATTAACTAGACATGAGAGTCTCACTGACTTTTCTGCTCAGGCCAGCTTCAAATGGTGATCTTCAGATCTCAGCCTCTTGAGTACCCAGGATTATAGGTGTGAGCCTCCACTGCCCTGCGGTTTTACATACTTTGTCTTGTGTATGTAGTGCTATTTCATGTCATTTGATGTTATTTTATCTTGGTATATTTGGTATTACTTTGCTGTTAGTCAAGGACTTTCATGTAAAACACAATTTCTTGCTTTAAATTTCCTTTTTGTCTTAATATTTTTCCCAATATCAGGTTCTCATTTTAATAAATGTTAGAGGGCACACTTTTCTATCTAAAGACCTGTTAAATTATCACATGAACTAATATTTTCTTCACAGTTTCCCATAATTGTGACATTTTCTCATTCATTCATTCATTTAAATATTTTCCAAGTTTACTGGTACAAAAATCCCACTGTATTCCTTCTGATGGAACATTCAGCCTACACTATAAACCACAAAGTATTACTTTAAGAACTTATTTATTTGTGGTTACTCGCCAGACTATCTTCATCCATCTGAAATTTATTCTGTTATGGTACATGACAATGGCCTATGTTAGTTTTTATTTCACAAAGGGCATTTTTCCTGGCACTATTTATTAAATATAGCTATTTATATAGATTTCTTTTTCTACACTACCCCTGTCAGTGTGAAAATCATTAAGTAAGAACTTCTTTTTTTCTTGTCAGTTGTGGGGCTTGAACTCAGGGCTTGGGCGCTGTCCCTGAGCTTTTGTTCTCCAGGCTAATACTCTACCACTTTGAGCCACAGTGCCATTTCTGAGTTTCTGGTGGTTAACCAGAGATAAGAATCTCAAGGACTTTTCTGTCTTGTGTCTGAGCTGAGATTCTCAGATCTCAGCTTCCTGAGCAGCCAAGATTCCAGGCATGAGCCCAAGAGTAAGGAATAGGAATGTTGACGTTGAAGCTTTCCTGTCCTCATGTCCCAACAGCTTCTTTGCTGTTCTTGCTATTTCTTTTTGATGTAAGTTTTAGAATGGCTCTGTCTAGGTGCTGTAACTATGAGTGCTGTGATTATGTCCACAGGTGCTGTGACCAAGTCCACAGTGCTGTGACTAAGTCCACAGGTGCTGTGACCAAGTCCACAGGTGCTGTGACCAAGTCCACAGTGCTGTGACTAAGTCCACAGGTGCTGTGACCAAGTCCACAGGTGCTGTGACCAAGTCCACAGTGCTGTGACTAAGTCCATGGGTGCTGTGACCAAGTCCACAGTGCTGTGACTAAGTCCACAGGTGCTGTGACCAAGTCCACAGTGCTGTGACTAAGTCCACAGGTGCTGTGACCAAGTCCACAGGTGCTGTGACCAAGTCCACAGTGCTGTGACCAAGTCCACGGGGCCTCTGACTATTGACATTGGCCACTGAAATTAATTCAGAAACTGCTCACCTTCCCTGTGTCCACTCTTCCCCACTATCACATATTTCCATAAAAAATGCTCATGTCCTTCAGGGCATTAATTTTCCTATTGCAGACTTTGTAAATCTTAATTTCAATTTGCCCTTGTATTTTCTGTTCTTATTTGTTCTTAGGAAAGTAATTTTCTCCCATCCTGTCTTCTAATAAGTTGGATATTTCCCCCAATACGTAACTCGCTCTGGCTTCCTTATACTCCTATTAATTCTCAGACTTTCTCCACTTTAGCTTATATTGCTTGCAAAAAATGATTGTTTTCATTGACGATAGTTCAATTGCTAATATTTCTCTTCCAACTGAGTTTGGAAAAGCCTCAGGATACTAGTCATCGTGAGAATGGGTATTTTGGCTCTCTACTTGAGTTCAGGTGGAATTAAGGAACCTTGGGGCCTCGCTGCAGTTCTGCCATGTGGAATGCTGCTGATGAGAACATCACTGGCTCCATCAAAATGTCGCCACATTATTCTTGAGATAGGCCAGATTAACACTCATGATGCAACGACTTGAAGGCATTTTTTCCCCTCCAAGAACCAACTTCTCGGTTCGATGGATAAACGAAAGATCGACATCAATTCCTGGAAGGCAGCTTTTGCTTTGGTCCTAGCTGTTGACAAATGGAATCATTTTTAGGAAGGCCTAGAAAACCAGAACGCTATGGTAGCCTCCGGTCTTGTGGTCCAGATTCAGATTCTCTCCAGGTTCTAAGTGTAATGGTTTTTAGGTAACAACAAAAGGAGTTCTCCTACTCTGGGGACTGGGGCTGTGCCTGAGCTGGCTGAGTGACCCTTCTTCACCCGGTCGATGCTGTGGGGGGCAGTCGATGCTGTGGGGTGCTGGGAGGAGTTGCCCGTGAACGCAGTGGCCCGCTGCCTGTAATTGCAGTGGATGCCTTGCCTGCCACGGCCACCACAGCAGAGGAGAGAAGCTTGCGCGTCCCCTCGGGCCCATCCGCCTACCCGCAGCCTCACGGCCCTCCCCAGCCTCCCGGAGACTTCGGCTAGGATGAGGAGTCTCCAGCACTTGTTAGATTGCTTGCTCTTCTTAGTGCGATTTTTCAGCCACTCAACATATTTGTTCCCGAGTAATTAGACAGCAGTCCATGTTTGTAAAGGAAATATTTCCAGGAAAGCCCTCTGGAGAGGTGTCTTGTGTGTGGCCTTTCCATGATAAAGCAGGGCGAAGCCATCAAAGCCTCATGTATCCACCTCCTGCCACCTGTGCAATCTCGCTTGGCACCACGATCTCGGTTGGTGAGCGGGGTGTTCTTCTGCTTAAAAATGAGGACTGAACTCCCCAGCTCCTTTGTGGAACCAATAAAGCTAGCCACAATAAAAAGAAACAATGCATAATGTTCATGATAGTGCTGTGTGGGGAGTTTGTTTAAGACTTGGGCCCTAAATGGTTTTTAATCCCAGGATGCTCTGATTGTGGTAATGTGTGAGAAGCGACCTGTCTGTCCATGATAAAATCACTGCGGATACAAGCAGAATGAAAAATGGTTAAAGGGGATCTGGTTACTGATTCTGTTTATTCCACAAGGATTTGGGAAAAGAAAATCAGCAATGAGTCTGTGTGGGGCTTGTTCTTGAAAGATTCCCTTTTATGTAGGTAAGCCAAAAGGTTAAAGAAGTAAATAGAATTTAAATACTGCATAGAGTGGGTTTTGGTAATTATCCTATTGTATGACTTCACTGCTTTCTATCAGAATGAATTTTTAAAAGAAAACCACTTTCAGGACCATACTCAGGGTAAAGAATCCTTAGGTCATAAAAGCTGTAAAATCTTGCTAAGGCTTATCTATAAAATATCATTTTGATTTGGGGTCCAGAGAAGTGGTTTAGATCTCAAATTATAATAAATCTCCTGAACTCCAATAGTGATTTCTGCCTGCTTATGTCCGTGATGGATGGCACAAAGCCACAATTGAAGAATTGGGGGAGAAGGGGGAGAGAGGCTCTGGACTTTATTTTGGCACCTCGCCGAGCTCAGTGTTACCACAATTATTGGTTTTCTGAAATATGTTCCTATGTATTATTCTGATCAGATCACTTACATTGCACAATTCTCTGGTGAGTAACGGGACAATAGCACAAAATAAATCTCGCTGTGAAATTTAATCTCCGTGTCTGTACACTGCTAAGAAGAGCAGTAACGGTCCTCTGATAAGAGTTGTATATCTTCCTGGACTGAAGTGGGTTTTGTTTTTTAATTATCCGTAATGGAAACTCACCCACAGGCAAATGACCATGTCGCGGATGTAAATGCAATAGATGGGGTGTTGAGATACAGCTCATGCTTGCAGTGTTTCATGTTCTAATTTGTTTTATATAGAAAAATTGCCACAGAAGATGGGGGTGGGGGAGGAAGCTTCAGTCAAAGCGTTTCCCAGACAGGGCTGTTCAGGTTCTAACCTGATTCTTTTCAAACGTGTCCTAAGGTGGAAGATGAGGCTGAGAGCATGGCTACATGTGGACCAGCTCTAGTAATTCAACTCCTTTCCCTTTTCAGTTCACGGGGCGGGGGGGGGGGGGTCTTTCCTTTGAAGGGGGGCGGGCAGATCCCTCTGCCTGAGAATTTCCCCTGAGTGCTGGGGACTCTCGGGCAGGAAGGCGTGTTAGACTTGTGGCCTGTATGGAAAAATGGCCTTACCGCCTGTTCCTTGAACTGTGGGGCCCGTGGATGCTGAAAATGAGTGATGTGGAGAAGAATTCCTACAAAAATAGGCCCGGGCTCCCGGCTGAAGCCCTTGGTGGGGCAGGATTTCCTAACACTGGCCCTCTTCGTAGAATAGCCAGGAAAGGAAAAGCACCGGTGGCACATACAAACCGGGACTCCAGCCCCAGCTGCCCCTTGTTTAGGAGGAAACGGCCCATCTTGAAGTCAGTTCTCTTTTTCCTCTCTCTCTAGAAATCGTATTGTCAGAATGCTGCCAGATCTCCTGATTGGGTGTGGACCTCTTGGAACAGGCTCACATCCTGCGGAGGTATCCAGGAAATGTTTATTCTTTATTTCAAAATTAGCTTTAAAAAAAATCGTGAAAGACATGCTCATTATCAAGGAAAGCAAAGTACAAAGTAGGTTAGATTCAAAATTAACCCCGTCTCCACCCACCAACAGCCACCGCCACGTCCAGCCCAGGCTGGGACCTCTGCAGCACACGCTTTGCCTCTGTCTCTCAGACACACGCGCACACACACACACGCATGCAGGCACGCATGCACACACGCACGCATGCACACACGCACACACACGTGTGGAGGGGTCAGCCTTCCACATACCACCTGATGCCTTGCTCTTGGCCAACGTTTCTTGGACATTTTTTCATTTCTATGCATAAACTCCGCTTGGTGAAAATGCATCTGGCTTACTATTCTAGAAACGAATCTATTGAACAATCCTTCACAAAAAGAAGTGAAGGCTGCTTCCAGCTTTCTGTTACTATCAGCAGAAGGAGGGCGAGGGAAGGAAACCAGCGTGTTGAGAGTGTAACCGGCTGCCGGGCCTTCAGCCTCAGCTCTCCTCCCCTGTGACATTACAACCAAAGGGAGGCACGCCACATCCTAAGAGGATTGCCCGTACTAATGAAGAGCGGTCACCAGCACACTGCATACAGAGGCCTTCTCTGTGTGTTATCTGGAGTAAATGTGTATGTGTGTGTGTGTGTCTGTGTGGGACTTTTTGTGAATGTAGGTATAAAAGAAAGTGCAAGAGAGAAGAGAGAAAGGTAGAGAGACAGAGACTGAGGATGAAAGAGGGTATCTTTATGCTATGAAACAGGTGTGTTTGTACACCTAAGCCTTACAGGTACAATTGCTGGGGGGAAACGTGCGTGCAGGCTGGTGTGTGGCTCCGTGATGGGGAGCCTGGTTTGCACGTCTCAGGCCCTGGGTTCAATCCTGAGCACTGAAGAAATACAACGTCAGTGGATTGTAGATGTGAACCACTGGTGGCCAGTGGCCAAGGAAGTATTTCTTGTACATCAGCCTCAAGCTGTTCTAGGTAATGGTCATGAGCAGAGGGGCTGTGGCTCTGACACTGACGTAAGCAATACCCTGTGGACTCAGAGATGGAAGGGACAGGCAGGCACCAGTGGGGCCGCACAGGCGCGCGGCTGGAGTGCTCAGCACAGAGCTTGACTCCAAAATGAGCTTCGTGTGGTGATGCTTCACTGACCAGGGTATCTGGAGGATCCCATGTACTGCCACCTTCCTAGGTCACTCGTGTAGATGTCATTCACACCCAGCAAATGGCTGAATTTTAATTTCATATGAAGTAGTTTAATTGGCATATCTGTTCCATTTCTGTCCCTTTTCATCTATAAATGATGATGTAAACTGTCTCTATTTTTCCTCTTATGTATTGTTAGAAATTACCATGTGTACTTTTTGTTTATAACAGTCTAAATTTCTTAGTTTGTTCACACGTGTGTGTGTGTGTGTGTGTGTGTGTGTGTGTGTGTGTGATGAGAGTGTTCAGAAGAGTTGGAGAGCAGACCTGGCTTGTGTGTCACTTGGCTCCTTTTATTCATTATTCTGGTTTTTCTTTCTACTTCTTCCAGTGTTCACTTTCATAACTTTAAAAAATAGCTTCCATTTCCACTTCTTGATGGTCCAAGTCTAGCCACGATGACTGGCCCACTTGTGGACAGCAGGCCGGCACATTGTCAGGCACCTTCCAGCTTCGCTTTTGTTAGTTATAACAAGTATTACAAGTGGAAAATATTGTGGATTGAGGAAAAGACAATATTGACATGGGCTTCCTTCCGGTAATTATTTTGTTTTGCATTTTTATTGTTATTATTAAGTAGTTGTACAAAGGGGTTACAATTCGTAACGCCAGGTCACGCGTGCAATGCTTCTGGGCAGTATCACCCTTTCTTTGTCCCTGCCCATCCCCCATTCTCGCCTATACCCACGAGTTACACAGTGCATTTCTCACATCGCGTACATTGAGAACAGTGACTGCATTTGCTCTCCTTTCTCTCCACTCCCGTTCTGCGCCAGCCTGTCTCAGTGTAGTTCTTGCTTGGCATTTGCTCTGTCTGCCCGTGCTGAGCATCACCCGCATTCAGCCCCCGTCCCCGCGTTCTTTCTCTGTTCCCATGGACCGAGTCAGCGTTGTCTTCCCAAGGGGGCTCATGCATGCCTGTTTCTGCTCACCATGGATGGACCGAAACTGATGGCTGACGAATCATGGGAACCTTCGTCTCCCCACGCTGCCTTTCTCCAGGTGTGAGGTTTGCAGCCTGACCTCAGAGCTGTCCCAGAGACTCGTTTGATGTGCAGATGTCTCGCCAGGCATCATCTAGAGGTGTAGAAGTTCCCGCTGATAGTCGAGGATCTTGATCCCAGTGAGGTTTCCCCTGCCACTGAAACTTAAGAATCTCTGAGACCAGTGTGGCCCGGAGACCCACGTGGCACATGGTCCAGAGACCCTCATGGCCCTGAGACTGGCGTGGAACCTTCAGCCAGTGTGGTCCCTTGTTGGATGAACTCACTTCTCCCGGTATTTGTTTGCATCCCCTTCCTTGGATGTGGAGGTGAGGCCTTCGTTACTGCAGGGGCTGTCCATCTATCAGACCTTCCAGAGCGTAGCCTCCACCGTTGGTCCCATCCTTCCTGGCTTTGCTCACCCCAGCTTCCTTCTTGGCCCTCCTTGCTCGATTCTGTTCACAGAGGATGATACATGAGCATTTGGTTCCTCTCTACCTCCTGCTGGAAGCTGAGCTTCCGGGACTTGCGGCTTTCTCGTGCTCACCTCCGGGAGGTGTGGACAGTGCCCACCCCGTCAGCAGCCGGCTATTCAAAGGACTTTAGAATGAATGAATGAATGAGCTCGCTGGCTGTGCTATAAGCCATTACACTTTCACTGGAACCCCTGGGTCTCTCTCCTATTTGCCACCCTTTCTCTGAGCCCCTCCTCGTGCTGAGTCTCCATGGCCTTGTCCCTCGTCCTGACCTAGTCCCAAACACAGTTGCTTCACATCCTCCCTGCTTCCACTTGTTTTGTTCTTCCAATGCAGTTTCGCTGACATCTCAACCATGGACGGTTATTCTTTAAGGTTCCCTTGCTTGTGGAATGTTCTCTCTTTTGTATCCTATAGTTCTCTTGTGTCATCTCCCAGGTCTACATTTCTTGAGCGTATAACGAAGTGGAATTGATGGTGGCTGTGTAGAGGAAGCCTCAAATGTCCGTCCCGTGTGAGCCGCATCCACAGTTGTCCCTTTCTCACAAGTTCAGCAGCACTTGATGGGAAGAGCTGGCTGTCTCTGAAGGGGAAGCTGCTCTCAGGTCTGTTCGTCTTGTGGGAAGAACAGAGACAAGCTGCGGAGGGCTGCCGCTCTCTCGCCTGGGTGGCCTGTGCCTCTTGCACCGGCTCCTCACCTAGGAGCCAGGTCTCCGCACTTGTGGCTCTTCCTGGCTGGGCAGGACCTGGGAACCTCTCGTGGTAAGGCTCAAATCACTGTTGGGTGTGGCTTTCCTTAGCACCTTGCTGTTGGCTCCTTCTGCTTGTTGTAGGTAATTTATGAGGCGTCTTTCTCCTCTTTGTCTAGTTCTAGGCTCTTTCTTCAAATGATGATTAGGTTTCCCAAAGAACCCATCCTCAGCTCTGCTTCTTCCCATTCTGCCTCTTCTTAGGTTATATAAAATTCTCTCATCTGCTGTGCAATAAGTCTCTTCCCTGGCTTCATAGACATGCCCTGGTGAACACAGTTGTGGGTGTGGTCTCTGTTAGAGATGTTCTGGTGTCCATCACAATGTAAGCATGGTCTCTGTTATCGATGCCATGGTGTCCATCACAATGTGGGCGTGGTCTCTGTACATGCCCTGGTGTCCATCACAATGTGGGTGTGGTCTCTGTTATCGATGCCCTGGTGTCCATCACAATGTGGGTGTGGTCTCTGTTAGAGATGTCCAGGTGTACATCACAGTTGTGGGTGTGGTCTGATAGAGATGCCTGGTTGTCCATCACAATTTTGGATGAGTGTTTCTTACAGATTATCTTTGACATTGTGATCGTTTCCCATCTTTCCTGAATTTGAAGCCCATTTTCCATCATTTTTTTGTGGATTTCAGCAAGGAATATTATTTTCCGGAGAGAGACTCCTTTTCTACTGAGGCGCTTCAGACAAAGTGGAGAGAAGCTGTTGGCTATGTTGGGTTAGACAGCTCTGGCACCCTGCCTGGCTTCATGCACCTCTCTCTTGGATACGCACGTCCCTGAGTGGTTGTGATATGTGTTTGCTAAAATTGGAAGGAAGTTAGAGCCAGCACGAGCATAGTGCTTCTAATGATTTGTTTTGAGTAACTTCCTGGTATTTCAGGACTCAGCAAATGCTGATAATTTGTGAGTAACTGCTGGAGGCAAAGCAAAGCATCATTTAATGGGTACCTACTAGGTGATGATTGCCTTACATCTGCTATCATTCAATTTAATCTTCACAACAGCCCTTCTGGCAGGGGAGAAGGATCTCCACTCAGGGCACCGGGGAGCCTGCTGGAGGCCTCAGTCCTGCTGGGGATGGGCTTCAGAAGCAGGTGTGGGCCCTGACTTGCGCTCCTCCATCTGGGATGTCACCTTCACCATTTCTGGCCCTTCTTAGCAACATTTGGCTTCGTAGGGGCCTAAGAAAATCAGAGGTTCTTTACAAAAGTCTTAGCAAAGAGGAGACCCAGTCATCTCACCTGCTGTGTAAGACCACGGATAAGGAAGCATTGAGACAGCAGAGCAGGCCCCTGGCCTGTCCTCATCTGGCTGCTGCATAGTTTCTAACTCTATGGAGAATGGGGAGGAGAGGAGGAAGACGCGCCAGCCCATGAAATCCCCTAGGCCTTCCCAGGCCACATCATTAATTCTTTAGGATTACGCATTACAGGTAAGCTACTAGTCTTGCGGAGTCCCTGCACCTTCATGGAAAATGAGTGCAATAAGACTACCAACTTTCCAGGGTCATCTGCGGAGAAATTGGAATGATATCCAGAACCTCGATGTCCTCATAAATCTTCAGCTTTTGTGATTACCCTAGGACTGACTTCACATTGCCGTGTCACCCAACCCTGCAAGTTGCCATGTCAACCACTGACAAGAATTAAAAGTGTTAATAACCATTGCAGACTCTGGGCAAACTTGTTCACATCAGCTTAGGCTTCAAGAACAATACAAAGAAGAGGAGGTCAGTGACTAAGTGCACATTGTAATGTGAACTGCACAGCAATCTTATAAAGTCAGTGGGGAAGTAATTTCTATATTTTCTTTAAAAATAGGAAAACTGAGGCTCAGAGGGCTAAAGAGTCTTGACCAAGTTTTCACAACTACTGAACAAGAGAGACTAATATTATGTTTAGTTAACCATCCATCTGTCCGTCCATCTATCTTTTATCCATCCATCCATCCACCCATCCATCTGTCTATACATCCATGCATCTATCCATCCATACATCAATCCATGTATCCATCCATGCATCCATCCATCTGTCTGTCCATCCATCCATCCAGCCATCATCCAATCCTCCATTCAGACATTTTCACTCAGAATGTACAAAATAATGCAGGGATCAGGTACTGGAGAAGTAAATGGAAATGAACATGAATGGAGTTTACTGAATCTTGGCTCAGTAAGTTTTTCTCTAGAAGATTATGACAACTTAGTTTTCTTCTCCTAGGGTTATAATTTCCTTTAATTTGTCTTTCCTCTAATGTGTTACCTTGGTCACTGTGGCCATTATTAATTTTTTGAGACAAGATCTTGCTATATAGCCCAGGCTGGCCTTGAATTCATAATCTTCCTGTCACTGCTTCTCAGTTGCTGGAATTGTAGGTGTGAACTACTGGCTTGGATGTTATTCTTGAAATTATTCAGGAAGAAAATCTATTTTAATGCAGTACCATAAAGTTTCGTGTCTATTGCTGGTGGCATGAAATTGATTTCAAGATAGAAAAGTTAAAAATATTCTGTTAGTCATTGTACAATATAACCAAGTTTGGGAAAAAAAATATAACAAGCCATCTCTGACTATTGATGTTTTGGCAGTGGTCGCCGGGAGTGTGGCTCTGGTAGAGCCTGCCTTTCTTTTTTTTTTTTTTTTTTGCTGGTCATGGGGCCTGAACTCTGGGCCTGGGCGCTGTCCCTCAGCTCTTCAGCTCAAGGCTAGTGCTCTACCACTTTGTGCCACAGCGCCACTTCCAGCTTTTTCAGCTTATGTGGTGCTGAGGAATCGAACCCAGGGCCTCATGCATGCAAGGCAAGCACTCTACCACTGAGCTACCTTCCCAGCCCCGGAGCCTACCTTTCAATGGTGGCATGCAGGTCTCAGCCCTGTGTGACTGTGAGCACAGAGTGACTGCCCCCACCTGTGGGATCCCCGGACGTGGGGAGGGGAGGGAGGAGCATTCCACACTGCATTCAGCCCATGGTCTTGAGGGAAGGCTACGGGTGGGCAGCTCCTGCCTCGAGCTGGTGCTCCTCCACCTTTACCTGAGAACATCCTCACTCTACTGGTGTTTCAAGATGCTTCTGAGTGACATCTCCAAACAGAGAGATTGCATGCACGATTTCTGCGGCTTTGCAAATTAGCATGTCTCGCAGACAGAGCAGCTCATTAGGGCACCTTGTTCTCAGCCCACCCCAGAAGGCGAGCTTAAGTTGGCATCAGTATTCTACCGAGGGACGGAGGAGGTGGGGTCCGGAGGGCTGGCGTCAGAGCCAGGGCCTTCAGCCAACAGCACTTCTTTTCCTATCAGAGGACCTGGCTATGAGCTCATCTGAAGAACATATTTTGAGCATTACAAAGACCCACTTCCAAAACTTGATAAGAGGATTCCTGAGTGTCCCACCCAATGGGGTGCGGGCAGATGAAGGACAGGCTCTCAGCACCTCGTGGACTTGGGCACGTGGCCGACTCTGGACACACCCGAGCTGGTGCCTTCAGTCCAAGTTCCTTACATCATCTGGTTAAGAATCAACTCTCTGTGTCCAGCATTACCAAAGGGCAGATGGTTCAGTATTCCTGAGGATGACACAGTGTGAATCACTTTTCCTGGTATTCACAAGTCATCTCAGCTTCCTGCAGTGGTCCCCAGATCATCTCCAGGCTAGTAGCGTTGTCAGCCCCTCAGTACTTACAGAAAACACTGAATTTAAACCCTCAAAAATTCTGAGTTTGCCGGTGGCAGGGTAGAATGTTGGGGGACACAAATAAGCCCTCAGTTCTGAGAAATCCTGTCACAGTAAAACATAGCAGTGAGAGCAACCACCTCTCTGTCATGCCTGATTGTAGAGATCTCCCCTCTCCTCCCATCCCCTCCCCTCCCCTCCCTTCTCCCCTCCCCACCCCTTCCCTCCCCTCTCCTCCCCTCTCCCCTCCTCTCCCCTCCCCTCTCCTCCCCTCCCCTCCCCTCCCCTCCCCTCCTCTCCTCTCCTCTCCCCTCCTCTCCCCTCCTCTCCTCTCCCTTCCTCTCCTCTCCTCTCCTCTCCTCTCCTCTCCTCTCCTCTCCTCTCCTCTCCTCTCCTCTCCTCTCCTCTCCTCTCTTCTCTCCTCTCTTCTCCTCTCCTCTTCTCTCCCCTTTGCCAGCTGTCCCCAGGCAGACAATCCTGCTTCACTGTGGGCCCTTGGCTGTCTGTGGTGGAGGGGTGAGCCGCAGCCTGGCCCTTTCTCCTTGCCTGCCTCCCTTCAGGGGCCACACGTGTGTTGTGATTTTCTTCTTGTTTAATTGCTCACACAGGAGTCATTGCTGGGGAACAGACTCTTCGTGACCCCAGGAAGCAGCCTGGGGGCCCCGCGGCCACATAGCTGCTGGTCCCAGTTCCATAGGAGCTGGCAGTGGCAGAGCGGCGGAGCTCTGGTGACCAGTGACAGGGAACTGTCACAGCACACCAGATACAGATATTCACGGCGTCTCCACACTCCTGGTGCTTACATACATGCATCCCTTTTCCCCTGTAGGCCCTCTGTTTGGCTGGATGGCTACTCTGACTGCCAGATCCAAAGAGAAAAAGCCCATAAAATTCACAAATGTGCAGTCACACGTGTCATTTCTGCTCAGTCGCATCTAGAGAATGACTTAAATGTGGGCACTGGGGCCCCTCTGAGCTTTTTGATTGTTTAAGACTCAGAAATGCCCAGATTTTCTAGAGCATAGAATTGTTCCACTTCAAAGTAAGGTACAAAGGGCTTGGGAAAATTCAGCTAATGAAAATAACTACTTGATTGTGGAAACTTCTGTGTCCAATCTAGTAGGAGCCCCGGCTGTGTTTGAACCAGTGAGGGTTATGTTCCGCCATTTCCATCTGCCTACCAACTAGGCTTTTGGCAGGTCATCCTTCAGATGATCTCTTTCCTCATCCTTTAAAAACTCTGCAGTAGAACCCCTCAGCCTGCAGGGAGGGGGAGGGGGAAGGGGCAGCACGGGGCACCTTGTCAGACTGGGCTTCTCCAGTCTCGGTGGCCCCAGGGCCCCTCAGAAGTAACCACCGTTCCTGTGGTCAGTCTGAATGTGCACCCCACAACTGCACAGCCCCTGAGTTTATGCAGGATCCCAGGGTCTCCTCCACATGGCTGTGCTGAGCCTGTGGCATACACAGATTCTGAGGTGTCTTTGCGCACCTCCTTCCCCCTCTGTGACTTGCATGTTACCAAGCAGAAGGGGCTGGTCCTGCCTACAGACACCCACCAACCTGGCCCTCTGCTGCCAGGTTTCACGCTTGAGCTTGCACATTAAAGTGCTTTCATTAGAGTGGGTTGGAATTAGAGATTTCAGAAAGTGCACTGAGTTCCCTCTCACCTTGATGAGACCCGGGACTTCCGGGTGTAATTCTGTAATTCTGCATCAGAGTTATTGGAGGGCTAAGAAAAACCAATCCAGCATTCTCTTTAATTACAAGAATGGAGTGGGCAGGCCCCTAGCTTACCCTAAGTGGCCTGGCACTTCCTGTTCCTAACCCCAAACCGTGTCAGTCTCTGCAGCCCTGGGCTCCAGCTGGCCTGGCCGAGGTCAGGAGCAGCTGTCTTGTGGCTTCTGTTGCATGAAGGTAACTTCTGGGCTTGCCCGGTGTACAGGTGGAGTCCGTCCTGTCTGTATTTCCCTGGTGCCCTGTGCTGGGAAGGGATTTTGGAGAGCAGGCAGCCCACAGAGAGCCACAGACACGTGCTGATGACAAGTGTGGGCTAACTGCAGTGAACACATTGCTCATTTTTGAATTGAATAAATATAGTTCATCCTCGGAAAAACCTCCCTCCGTCATGCTGTCGGAGCCTATTAACATTTAGACTAGCGTCTAAGTGGCAGCTTTAACTTTTCCAGGTATTTTTTCTAATTTGTGTGTGTGTGTGTGTGTGTGTGTATGCATATATGTGTGCGTGCATGTGTGCGCTTAACATTTAGACTAGCATCTAAGTGGCAGCTTTAACTTTTCCAGGTATTTTTTCTAATTTGTGTGTGTGTGTGTGTGTGTTGTGTGTATGCATATATGTGTGCCAGTCCTTAGGCTTGAACTCAGGGCCTGGGTGTTGTCCCTGAGCTTTTATGCTTAAGGCTAGTGCTCTACCACTAGAGCCACATGCTCCTTTGGAATTTTTTAAATGGTTGATTAGAGATAAGAGTCTCACAGACTTTCCTGTCCAGCTGGCTTTGAACCTCTATCCTCAGGTCTCATCCTCTTGAGTAGCTAGAATTACAGGAACTAGCCACTGGCACCTGGCTTACTCTTTTTTTTTCCTTTTAATATCTTAATGTCTAGCATTCATGAATCAATTTTTTTGCCTAGTAACCATGGTCCCCCCCCCCCACTCTCTCTTCCCTGCCCACTCTACTTAGATTATTTTAGCTACTCCTCACACCCTGCCTGCCTGTGTCCTTCCATGAATAAGGAGGAGCTGGGGTTTCAGAAGTGACCAGACATTATTACATCATTGTCACCACCACGTTGTCGGGAAAGTGTTGGGGCTTAGACCTGACTCTGGGAAGTCCAAATGCACCACACCAGCCTCTTTCCCTCAACCTCACTTCCACCCATGAAGGTAAATCTGCTAATGAACTTGCAAAGATTTTAGGGCATTTTCCCCCTTCCCTTTCAAAGCCTTGTCTGTTTATCAGAGGCGAGCGTGAAGCCGAGCAGGTGGCCAGGCAAACTATGCCTTCCCTGGGATCACCCGTGAAAACCCCAAGCTCTGTGCAGAGGTGGAGAGCACTGGGGGATCTTTTTCGGTAAATACAGTAAAGAGGGGGAAAAAGAACAATGCCTAGTGGATGTGGCTCCCGCATCCAAGCAGACAGTTTAACCTTGGGGTCATCGTGTTTGTCTTTCACTTATTGGATTGTTAATAGATTTTCTTCATTTGTGTGAGACATGGGTAACGTGTGGGCCGGCCAGTTCCACCAGAGCGGGGCTCGAGGTCCACCTGGAAGGAAATGGTGGTAAAAGCTGCTGGAGTCACTGCCTCTGACAACATCCCAGCTGTAGACCAGCAATCGCAATCCTCGGGTGGCAGTTTTAATTATCGGCACCGCGATACCATCGGCAAGTGTGTAATTACGTGTCACTTTCCTGGCTGTTGGGTATGAAAAGTGGAGCCAGTCAAATGATGATTGTGGAAGCTGTAGACTCATATTTAAACAATTCAAAATGTGTAACTGGCAGTGTCATTAAACAGAGAGAGCCTGACCCCAGCTGTCACTTACTTTCCCTTATGCAGATTTGTTCGTGCTGTCTGTCAAAAGATCTCCATGGGCTGAAATGGGGCAGAGGAGGTGACATAATTCTCAGAGCAGAGAGGGCTGCTCCCTTTAACTCCGCAGAGGCGTTCTTTTAGCCTAAACAAATACGACCGCTGAAATTGTAAATAAACCCAGACCATTACAGGAAATTATATAGACTTTCGCTGATGAACACACAAAGCAGAATAGCAGACGCACTACCCTTAAAACACGAGGCGAAAACCAGGCTGTTGCCGCTCACATAGGAAAGCCAGCACTGGGGTAATTAGGAGGGTTCATTTGTGAAGCAGAAAACAATGAAATGACCCTTTAGGTTTCTAGACTTAAATTTGGAGTCAAGGGTGAAAAAGAGGGAGCTAGAGCAGGGGTTTAGCTTGAAAGGGGCCTGGGGTGAACATGCGATTGGATAAAAATATTACATCTTAGTGTGGCTTACGTTGTAAGTGTGAGCGACTCAAACACTTTCCCTCCAGTTGGAAAAAAGGCAAATACATATGCTAAATAAATGAAGTTAAAAATAGACAGGAGTGGCTTTCTCAGATGGGTTGTGAAGAAATGAGCAATTATCAGGTTTTGCAAATTTGAAGCTGAGGAAGCGCACACTCGCTCGCAGAGGTCTTCAGATACCTGGCATGACGAAAATAACAACAGCAAAAAACAAACAAATGCAATCGGCAACCAAGGGTTAATTCTGCATGCATGCAGGCAGACGCAAATGGAGGAGAGTTTATGAAAACAAAATGTAGGGGTTAAGTACGGGGGTTAAGCTAACACAATGAGCTGTGAACACAAAGAAGAATGTTTCTTTAATTTTTAAAATGTTTTCATTTCTCATAATAAACTGAACTTGCTGTTGCATACAAACACTTTTTTTCATACCCTGAAGACACTTGCAATTTAAAGCTTTTAGAGCCCAAATGGAGAGGGCTTTAGAGATGCTCACAGTTGTGATCTTCCAAAAGGTGTCAAGTCAAGGGACTCCTCTAGACCATGTCTGAAAATAACACACACACACACACACACAGACACACACAGACACACACACACAGACACACACACACACACACACACACACACACACACACACACACACACGGCAGGAGGCATTTAAAGCAGGGACAACTTAGCATTTATTTCTAGTTTCAAGAGCAAAGGAGCTGATTTTCTTAGAGGCTAATGGAAGCCATATTAATTGCCATGGTACATTCAGATTTGAAAGTAATAAATAGGCACATATTAAACCCTCTAAGGATTAATTTGTATTTTATCAGCTGTGAAAAGGGCAATTTTTTACATATCTAGACTTAAGAGGTAGCCTTATTAGGCGTTCATTGGAAAACAAATTCTGCATATATTTTTGTAGCAAGACTTTTAAAAAAATGTCCCATTTCCCTTTCACAAGCTGTATCTTACAGTGAGGGAAGCAATTAGTGTTTATATACTAGACAAATACAGTTTCGAAATTTTCTAGCTTATAAATATTTGTATGACTAGTTAAAGAAAAGGAATGATAGGAAATAGCCCATATATATATTTTTATCTTATGGAACATACAGGGGACTTGTGGCATTTAAGTCTGCTTTGTACAGGTCAAGCCACATTGACAATTATTTTTTATTTGCTGCTAAAGAACACTACTGGGCAGCTCAACACACTTGGTCAAAGACATATAGTGTGCAAATGGCCTAGGCCTCTTGGTTTTGCTTGCTTGCTCTCTTTTTCCTTTCTTCTTTGCTTCTCCTTCCTTCCTTCCTTCCTTCCTTCCTTCCTTCCTTCCTTCCTTCCTTCCTTCCTTCCTTCCTTCCTTCCTTCCTTCCTTCCTTCCTTCCTTCATTCCTCCCTTCCTTCCTCCCTTCCTCCCTTCCTCCCTTCCTCCCTCCCTCTCTCCTTTTCTTCCTCTCTCTCTTTCTTTTGTGCTGGTCCTGGGACTTGAACCCATAGCCTTAAGCCCTTTCTTCTATTCAAGGATAGTGCTCTACCACTTCAGCCACAGCTCCACTTCAGCTTTTTTTTTGCTGGTTAATTAGAGAAAAGAAATCTCACAGAACTTTCCTGCCGGGGCTGGCTTTGAAATGCTATCCTTAAATCTCAGCCTCCTGACTATCTAGGAAAACAGGTGGGAGCCAGCAGCACTGGGCTCCTTTGTTGCTCTAAGCAGGGCTGTTACCCCGGGCTTCGGGGAACTGGATTCTCCCTTCCTGGTCCTGCTTTCCTCAGTCTGCGGCGGAGGGAAGAGGAAAAGCTGCTACGAGTTCTATGCTTCCCTCCCTGTGGAAAGAGGCTTCACCAGGCTGTTCAGTCGTTTGCATATGAGAAATGTTAAGTGCTCTGTCTGCATCAAGGAACCTGAGGAAGAAATGAACATCTCTCTGACTCTGTAATATGCTTCCTGTGTGTGGATCGTCTTGTGTGATTTGAAAGGTCCCAACTTCTAGTGGAAGTCTGCTCGGTCATCTGACAGGACTTATTGTCTAAAGCTTTTGTTCAATGTCTTCTAAAACGTGTGTATGGCACTCAGTGTTGGGGAATCTTGAAATCCGATCGGCGAGGCACAATCAGATTGATCTCTCATGACTTGTTCCCTGCTTGATGTGGAATGAATGTCTCTGTCTGTGGCCCTGTCTCTGCCAGGGAGACTAGAGATGCAGCCCTTTTCCTGGCCCATCTGCTGGCTGGCATTCCCAGGGAGGTCTTGCTCATCAAGGGGAGAGTCGCTGTTTCTAGGACCATGGCAGAAGGCTCCAGTTCCACACTGAAAAGTGGTGCCAGGTAGATTTCAGTGCTGTGGATGCCACGTACCTCTCACTTTGTCCTGGGAATTCTGTGCGTGGGAAGACGGGTACACTTGCCGCTGCTCGGCTTGTCACCTTGTGGTCCGGTCAGGCTTCCCCTTGCAATGACTGTGTGACTGGGTTATCTTAAATAATTGCCCTTGCATCTTAGCTGGCTTCAGAGCAAGAGTTTTCATTTGAAAATGAATGGCTGCCCCACGTGGCCTTCCCAGAGAAGCTGGCCAGCTCCCCAGCCTCCCTCTTCTCTGCTCGTTCAGATGGCCTTTGACTAATGAGCTGACCTTAAAAGAAGTACTTGCGGAATGTGCCTTGTGACTGGCCGGCGTGGTGACGAGTGTGAATTGCATACAGAGCAAATGGTCTCAGCCAGTTGCTGTGGATGTCACTGGCTTGCTAGGAGGCTGGTCCTGCCAGGCTCAGAACCTAAATGATGTATCTTATCATATATTAACGGCACCCGAGCTAAGCGTTCACTGCCCATTATCGCTTGTCACCACAGTTAATAGTGAGAAACTACTGATGACTTTAGGCATAGGTATTCTACCCCGCCTTTGTAAACAGATGATAGATCTAGAATGAATGGATTTAAACTTAGTGGCTTTGAAGCAAAGCCCTACCAACCTATATCAAATGGCCTGTGCCACATTTGATCATTGTTCTCCAGTAGATTATTTATTAAACAAAAGATGTGAAGGTCAAAGAATCAAAAATAGAAGAGTAAAGATCCAGGGGCTCCCCCACTCGTAGTTGTCAACGTGGGTCCCACAATTCAGCTCTGCCTGGAGCTCGGAGAGCAGAATACTGGCCTCACCTAGTCAAACGTCACCATCTCTACTTGGGGTACGGCCTCTGGCTCCCCCTCAGCTGGACAGTGGGCAATCCCGGGTCTCTCAGGTTTATGGAAACAATCATGCTGCAAACAGTCTCACTGAGGGCATCCAAGGCTCCTCTTGGGGCTTCTGGGGAGAGCACACAGCCAATCTGGAGAACTGAGCAGCAAATGTATCAGCCTCTAGCTTCTCTGGGGGACCTGCCACGTCATGCAGGCCTCCTGCATGGTCCCATCAGGAAGGCAGTGGCCTTCGAGATGCAGTGTCGCTGAGGGTGTTTCCCTTCCTCTCCCTGCCCCGGGACCCCCACCCTGGGCTGGACCCCACCCTCTCATTTCTATCTGTTCCCTGTTCATGCAGAATTTTCAAACTCATGAACTCCTTCCTCTCTACTTTCTTCCAACCCACTGGGGCTCACATGTCTGGGTGTGTGGATCTTCTGGAAGCCCAGGCAGGGGTGGAGGGAAGGTTGGTGGTAGAGATCTTGCAGGACCGTGCGCTACTGTAGCCTCTGCAAGTCTGAGGGCTGTGCGGGGTCTCATCAGCTGCATGTTTTCCTTAGACCAACACATCAGCTCGACTCTCCCTCACCATGCCAGAGCATGCCCTACTGGCCCAGAGAAGGGTTGCCATGAAAGTTCTGGTTGGCTGCCCTCTTTGGAGCCTTGTCTCTTGTTCCGTGCATGAAGAGAACTGGGAAGATCACTAGTGATTCCATGCAGTTGTCATCAGTGAGCTAGGAAAATATTTCCTCACATGAACCGGTCGTGTGCCAAACACCCCGTGAGCTACAAGCTTTGTGGGTAGCAGCGTTCTCCTACCTGTAAGCCTATAGCACTCAGAAAAACACAGTGGCTGGTGTATTTGCAGGTCTGGCCTCTGAAAAGCATTGCATCTGTGTAACCATGTACAAAGTGTTTTCTTGTCATGACTGGATGAATAATGCAGCATTCCCACTATTCATCCAGCATCCTCACTATGTAGGTATTACAAGGCCTTCCCTCCTTCCCTCCTTCCCTCCTTCCCTCCTTCCCTCCTTCCCTCCTGCCTTCTTTTTTTTTTTTTTTGGTGCTAGTACTGAGGTTTGAAGTCAGGGTCTGAGTGCTGCCCCACAGCTTTTTTGCTCAAGGCTAGCATTCCACCATTTTAGCCACAGCTCTGCTTTTGGCTTCTTTTGGGTAGTTATTTGAAGATAAGAGACTGTGGACATTCCTGCCTGAGCTAGTTTGAACCACAATCCTCGAAATAGCTAGGATTACAGGCATGAGCTATCTGTGTCCGGCTCCAACTTATATTCTCAATGTGGTCCATCTTAGCCTTGCTAATATGTTGCATTTGTGGCAGCTTGGGAATTTACTTTAGTGTTTTGGTTGTCATCAACAAAGAAAAGTCCCCACTTCTTCCAGAAAAAGTCCCTCACGTGTCCAGGGACACCCTGCATGGCAGAGGTTCTCTGTCAGGGCTGGATTCTGGGCCAACTTCAGCAGGCTTTGCAGTTCAGAAAACAGTGTTTCACACTTGTACAGTTTAAAATCACTCATCTTAATATATTTGTAACTTTCCTTTGCAAGCTTTTCATATGATTGATGAAGTGATAGAGATTTGTTGGGGACACTTTGTTCCTATTGCTGCAAGGTTCACAGAAAGCCTCATTTATGCTCTCGAAGAGTGCACACTCCATTTTTTATTACTTTGTGGGAAACCCGTCTGGGTTAACTTGAATTCTCGGTTGAGGTGTCAGGACCAGATGAGGAGGAGAGGAGGAGGTTAGGCCAGGCCTGTGATGAGGTAGAAAGTCGTGCTGGAGACTCCAGGCTGAGAGCAGACAGGACTGAGCCTGGACAGGGATCCGTGCACGGATTTCCAGGCGGAGCAGGGTTTTGGTTGAGGCAATGCATGAATATTCTTACAAGCTTCCCAGCTAAGAAGCTGATTGCATACATTTAGTTTTCCATTAAATTCAGAAGAATAGTGACTGCCCAAAGACCAAAGACATAACTTTCCTTCTCAGGAGATTTGAAGAAACAGTTTGGATGATAAGGATTCCTTAACAGTTTTTAAACTTATGTGTGAGTATATGTGTCTATGTGTATGTGTTTATGTGTATTAATAGGTGTTGAACCCAGGTCTCATGATTTCTTTTTCTTTTTTCTTTTTGTCGGTCATGGGGCTTGAACTCTGGACCTGAGCGCTGTCCCTCAGCTCTTCAGCTCAAGGCTAGTGCTCTACCACTTGAGCCACAGCGCCACTTCCAGTTTTCTGGTGGTTTATTGGAGATAAGAGTTTCATGGATTTTCCTGCCCGGGCTGGCTTTGAACTGTGATCCTTAGATCTGAGCCTCCTGAGTAGCTAGGATTATAGGCATGACCCACCAGCACTCAGCGGGTCTCAAGATTTCTAGGTAAGCTCTTACTACTTGAGTCAGGCTCATAGGATTTTTGCTTTTAATTTGTTTTTCAAGTAGAATGTTGCTCTAACTTGCCTCAGGCTAGTCTGATCCTTCTGTCTCGGACTCCCAAATAGCTGGGGTTATAGTCATGGGCTATCATGCCTGGCATGTTGTGACTTTTAAATCAGACAACCAGTGTCTTTCCCATCAAATGTCAGGCTTCGACTTAATGGAAGAGCTCAGATCCTAGGCTGGGGACCAGTTCAGAGGAGGGCCTTGCTGAGTCAGTGTGGGCAGGATGAGGTCACACGCTTGGAAGAAAAGCCTGGTGACCGTGCCAATCTGCAAGTCGGCTTTCCCTAAAACAGACCATGTCTGGAATGGTGGGATTCATGGGGAGCACCATCATGCTTCCTGAGAACATTCCTTCCTTACTCTCCTTCTGGTTGGCTAGAGGTGTTTGCCCAAGGCCCAGGAGGGCACGTGGAGGAAGAGCCAGTGTCAGTAACCGTTTTCAGCAAAGTTGGACGTGGAGAGCTGGCCTGCAGGGAGAAACTATGACCTTTTGTAGACAGAAGCTGGGCCCGTCCTGCATCAGCCTGGCACAGAAAGCCAGGGATGCCCATCTCTGAGCAAGCAGAGCAAAGGACAGCGCTGGCCACCACAGGGGCTGCACGTGCTTCTCAGAAGTGCCAACAGAAACTGAGTCAGGGCTGCCCAGTAGGGAGGGTGAGCAAACCCTGAGTTCATCTCTCCGGCTTACAGGACAAGGATAGGGCCCTGGCTTGGCCTATTTAAGTTAGTGGTAGGACAGGTGGCAGAGGACAGAGTCAGGCAGCAAGCGCGGGTGAACACAGGCCCAGAGACCTGGCTGAAGGAACTGGCTGACGCAAACCACAGAAAAGACAAGGCAGGATAGCAAGTAGTTGCGTACACTGGAGGGAAATGCTTCAGACTCATGATGGGTGAGTCCAGAAGTTAGGATCAATAAGTAGAATGCTTGCCCAGCAAGCATAAGGCCCTGAGTTCAAATCGCAGTACACCAAAAGTCAAGTAACATGACGTGTCACTCAGTGGTAGCCAGTAGGGTCCCTCCCTCCAGCTCTGGGTCCCGGCATGGCAGCTCAACTCACGGCTGTGTGCTAACAAGCGTCACAGGCTTGTGGACGTCCACCCGGCCTTCCCGCCCACTTCTCCTGGGGCTCCCAACATTCATTTCTCTAAAGGAGCCCTCGTTCTAGCAGGTGCAGATGAGCTCCACGTGTGCCTTGACATGGTATGCACAAAATCCCGTTCAGCACAAGCCATCCGGGCACTTCCCAAGGTAGACTTGTAACATTTTTGCCTGGTTCCAGTCTCGTGCCCAGCACTTCAATCACTAATGTTATTATTTCCTTGGCAACCTGCACCATGGGTTCTTGGCCTTTAAATTAGTTGCTGAGAGTACCATCGGGTAGGTACTGACTTGTGAGCACTCAGAACCCGGTGGCTCTGTGGAGAATCTCTGTTTGTCTGAGGAGATGGTCTCCTCAGCCTTGTCCTCAAACCCTTGATCATTCCAGCTTCTGTCTCCACACCTTGTCCTCTTCCAACAGACTGCAGATGACACCCTGGTGTAGCCCACTCCTGTCACCTGGCCTGCGGTGAACAACAGACAGGTCCTTACTTCAACTTGCCGTTTCCTTCCTTACTGCTGCTCGCTGTGTGTTGTGGGGAGAGTCTGGGGAGATGTCCAGTACTCCGGGTCTATCTAGGGCCTTGTTCTGCAGACACACAGAAGGGTGGGGGGTTCTGATAGTCTCTGGTGTCCTTGGCACATGCAGTAATTTGGGTTTCTGGTGTTTCTGGTGTCTTCAAGGCGTAAACGCTCCTCTGTAGCATGCCCTGTGGAACTTTGCCCATGGCCCCCGCTTAAATCTGTCCACTTGATTTAATTTTAATTCTTATGTATTTGATAAACAGTCACAGAAAGGTGACACCTTTTCTTATTTATACTTTATTGCTGAGCGCGCCCTACTTTGCTTAAGAGAGGCATAGGATTGCTTTTCTTGATGGTTATTGCTATAAATCGAGCTGCTGATTTTAAGGAAAGCAAGTGTTGGGTCACTGAGGAGTGACCACGGAGGGGCCGGTAGCTACAGAGCGACAGAAACACTCACATGGGACCAAGCCCTGCTAAGATCCTTCCAGCTGCAAGCGACTGAGCTTTAGTGATAGTCCCTTCTACCAAATCAGCAATGACATAGGACCCTGCTGCTGGATCAGAGGTAGCACCCAGAGGTTTATCGCTTGTCTCTGTTTGCTTCTACATTGACCAGTGGCATCACGGCCAATGAATGACAGCCTCAGTGGAAGGAGAACTGAGTCCCGTGGGGGACATGACTTGCTGGGCCTGCTCCATGGCCGGGACTGCGTGAAGGCAGGACAAAGGGGCAGCTCTGTGAGCAGCCATGGGTCACCAGTGAGAAGCTGTGAACTCAGAAGACGGCGGACAGATGCTTCTCTGGACAGAGTGCTCTGGCTGCCTGGGTGGGAGAGGGAGAGGAGCCCTGTGTGGACACACGGCAGCCCCAGGCTTCTGCTGCTTCTCCTGGGAAGTGGACGGCCTGGGTGTCAGAAGGCCATCTGCATCCTGTGGCTCGGATCATCTTTCGTTACCTAAGTTCCGAACATACCAGGTTGGTCTTACCACATTTCATTTTGGCTAATGGCACTCCTCCATTATCCTCACATTTGATCTAGTCAATAAACAATAGACCCCATCACAATAACTCCTGAGAAAGTCCTGCTTTCTCTCATAAAATCTGGGAACATGAAATTGTTACATCTGCCATTATAGATCGGACATAATCCTGTGTTAACCCAACAGGTAAATTTTCCTGCCGTCCCAGGTTGATCTGATATTAAATCAATACCAAGTCAGAAGGATTTCTTAGCAACAGTGGCAAGTTCTTTCGGTTCAGGGGTTTTCCGGAGCTTGCTCTCTTCTGGGAATCCATCGTGAATGTGAATGCATGCATAAATACATCCTCGGATGTGTGTGTAGGTGAACCTCAAAATAGAGTCGACGGTGTTTATATCTTCCTAACACTTTTCAAAATTCTGCCATACTATGATTTTTTTTCCTTTCTTTTATGCATAAAGATGGGTTTCCCCTCCCTGGGCCAGGAGCTGGATTAATAGTTAATGATGGCTGGGGCGGAGGACCTCTGTCTGAGGGTGTGATCACAGATTAGTCTTTTAAAACACAGCTCAACCTTTTGTCTTGCTTTAGCTGCTCACTGGCCTCCTGCTGGGCTTCCTGCAGAGACCTAGGATAGACCTTTCCATTTAACTTCCCCAGGGCAGGAGAGTGAGATTCCTAGTGACTGGTAAACCCCACCAGCCCCTGGGAGCGGGCAGCTCAGGGCTGAAGGGCCAGCTGTGGGATAGGGGGCTGCTGCAGGATAGAGGCCTGGTCTCCAGAGCCACTGCCTTTCAGAACCCAAGATGCATGCAGGGCCCTGCTTCCATGGGTTGTGGGAGGGGAGGCCCAGCTTCCTCCGGAGGTATGTCAGCCATCATCTCCCACGGGGGAACCCAAGGAAGCTAGGGAACTTAGCTAGCCACTGGTAGAACAAACACGGAGATGGGAAGATCCTGGGTTGCAGATTGGCAACCTCAAAGGACATTTTCTGGTCCCCAAAACCTGGACTTGCAGTGCTAATCAATTTGGAGAGGTCTGGTACCAGGACAAGGTTGTGGGGAGTGAGGCCACAGGACCACGCCCCATTACTGCTAGACTCTTGGAGACCCCGTCCTTTTCCAGCCTGTAGGGCCCACGTGCGGGGGGATATCTGCGCATCCTTGGTTTGAAGTCAGACAGAAGGCACACGGGACCACCATGTTGTCATCAAGGTTCTGGTGGGGGTCTGGGGGGACTTCGCAGACTAGGAGACATAAGCCAGGCTGAGGCCTGGCCCCGGAGACAAGCCCAAGCTGGGATAGGCCCACCGTGACCTCAGAGCAGTCATTTCCCAGAATAAGGAACCTCTGTAGATGTCCAGAGCAACCTTCTGAGGTCAATTTCTAGCACTTGCTGGATTTTTTTTCACGATCAAAGAGCAATGCCTGGCGGTAGTTACTATGTGATTTGGGGTGAGGCTTTGCCTGTTTCTTCCTTTGAAACACGGAACCTTCGGGGAAGGCCTAGGGGTTGTGCTGGTTCTTCCTCTCCCCCTCTGTTCCTCCCTCCCAGGTTTCTTGGGGTTTCTCCCCAGGCTGAGAACACAGGGACAGATGGAGGGACCTACAGAGTTCCAGGGTTATTAAGCAATCTGTTCCCAGAGGAGAAGAAACGTAAAACTTCACTTCTGAGCACAAAAGAGGATCGTTCTACTCCACCTGGTAGTTTGGAGATGGTACAATTAAGTGACCCTCCTTCTCAGAGCAAATCTACCAAAGGTTATCATTCTGTCTAAAACACATATGAAAAGATGCGTGTGTGCTGACGGAGTATGGCAAAACACAGATTTTTAGATCACTGGCCTTTACTTGAACTTGCAAATATTTTTAATTTTGAAAGTATTTAAACAAGTCACCTTCATAAGTCAAGTTCCCAAGTGTTTGGAAAACAGAGGAGTCATCGAGCTGGACAAATATTTTCCTAATGGTTTTGCCTTTTTTTCCCATTCCTTTAAATATCAAGTAATAATATTTTTTAATGTTTTTGTAAACATGAGATGTTTTAATGCTTGAAAAATTGTATCTCATAAATAAGCTTTATTATCTGTCAAAAAGGATGAAAATATAACTTTACATTTCTGTTTTAAAGTAATTTTAGTGCCTATTAGCTATAAAGTAACAGTTATATATAATTTAGAGTATGTAGTCACTCGAAACAACTTGACATTTTCACACAAACACAAGGCCATAATAATAGTCTTGGGATTTCACTGGAAGTATGCACCACTACAGGATATTAAAATAACTTATGGTGCACTGTAATTCTTGTTTTGTATTTGTCCAAGTAGTTGTGAAGCAGGCAATAAAGTACTAAAATAAAAAGCTGAGCTCCAACTCTAGCTGCACAGCTTTCTTAAAGTTGTAGTCATCTTTTCCTCGTGATTAACCTAGTTGACATTTCTCTGTGTCATCTTTGACTTTTTCTCTCTTAATGGTATTTTCTCTTTGGGTGACAGGTTGTATTCATCTTAGCTTATTATTTGAGATACCATAATTGCTTCTCAGAGGCACAAGTGATGACTGGGTTCAGTAACCATTTTGCCCATCATTGCTGTGGAGTAGCGGACTTGTTGCTTTTAAGGGGGTAAGGATGTAGAACTGATTTTTGTTGTGAGTGAAATAAACAAGTCACACATGCATATCCCCCCCCCCCCCCCGACCCTGAACTTTTCAGAGTGGTTTTGTGTATCATTCAAAATACAGATCTGAGATTCATTAGATCCTGTCAGATGCTCACGCCTGTAATCCTAGCTTCTCAGAAGGCTGAGATATTAGGATCACAGTTCAGAGCCGGTCCTGGCAGAAAAATCCATGAGACTCTCATCTCCAACTAACCAGGAAAATGCCAAAAGTGGGAGTATGACTTGGATCATACAATGCTTGTCTTGAACAAAAAAGCCAAGCATGAGTATAAGGTCCTGAAGTCAAGCCCCAGTAGTGACACACACACACACACACAGACATAGACACACACAGACACACACACACACAATGTTCCCCAAACAAAAAAGATTCACACACCAGTCTGAAGCTGATGTTCAGTAAGCGGCAGTGTCTACATAGGACACACATGTAAGTGAATTAGAACAATGCTTTGCATTTTACTGGCTTAAGGGACAGATACTCTGGACACTGCCGATTTAACGTATCTCTTGGAGCACTCTGGGAGAGGAAGGTTTGGTGGCTATTGTAAACTAGCTGTAAGGACAATATTTAACCTACTTAAGAGAAAAAAATCATTTAGCGCATCATTTATAGAGCTGACATATAATTATGCTTGCCTCATTAAAGCCAGCCCAACACTCCCCTCTCTCTGGCAATGCACATCACCGTAGTGCCCTTGAATAGATGAAAAGGAGTTTCTTTAAAATACTCCTTAATTGTTCCTCCGCATGAGTTTTGATTGGCCTTTTGCCCATTGGTACATCGCAGCATCATTTGGAGCAGCAAAAACTCGTCCACAATAATCAACTCCAACCTTACATATTATTCCTGAGAGAAAGGCCAAGGGAAAAAAAAATCTTTGTGTGGTTAAAGATAGGCACCATTTACAATCTACATATTGCAATTAAAACCACTCAAGGATTTGACTTTCGTTAATTTTAATTGAAGTGGTATGAGGGTAGGGATTAGGTGAGAGCACAGATGGGCCAGAATTAATACGAACCCAGAGAAATGTCTCTTCTCCATAAAAGGGCTGACCAAATGTTCACAGATGGAATTTGAGAGGACCCTCATTGAATGAACCAGTAGGGCTCACGTGGGTCGTTTCTGCAGTGGCTTCAGACATTTTATGTCGAAAAAAGACATGCCCCTTTCTTTTTCCTTGTAAATTATTCTCATGCTTGATTAGTTAATGTCTTTAATTTGCATTAGTGCACCTAAATGAAAGTTAAAAAAAAACAAATTAGTCCAATAAATGTATTTTGCAGGCGATGGTCTAAGGAGGAGCTAACAGATATTAATTAGGAATATTATCCATAGCCCTGGCTGGTGTCCGCTGAGACTCAGGGCAGAAAGGGAAGGAGCAGGCGCCACTGGAAGGGAGGGAGGTGGAGAACTTTTTAAAGGTGAGAAGGAATGAAGACTTTGGAGCTGAGCTGAGAGAGTTCTGGAAAAATACATCCCTGTGGCTCTTCCTGGAATTTCACGCAACACTTGCACAACGAAACATTTTGAATAAACAACAAAAAAGACTTGTTCAGTTTTAATTTTAACATGGATTTTCTAATATCCTTAAGTAAATAACGTGAGGGCAATTCCCAAGTTCCTGGCACATCACATTCATAATTTTACAGCAAGAGGTCTCATTGTCTGCAGAATTTCACATACAAAAGAGATGAGTCAAAAACTGTAAATTACAGTAAAAAAAAAAAAAAAAGAAAGAAAAAGAAAAGAAACCGATGCATTCCTGCTGTTCAGGAGACACTATGTGGAAAACGAGCTATGTCATTTGTGGGCAGGGATGGGAGGGGTGCCATTCTCCAAAATGAGAAATGTACTCATTACCTGACCTATGAAATGGTAACCTCTCCGCACAGCACCTTAGTAACAACAATAAAATTATATTTTAAAATTAACATAAAAATAAAAATTAAAAACCTTGCAAATGAAAACACAAACCTTGCATGGCCGATGTGAATTAATTCCTGAAGTGTGTGGAAATATAAAATGCCAGGCAGGGGCCTGGTGATGGTGATTATTGGTAGCTCTCTATGGAGGGTGGCTACCTGCAGCTCCTTCCCGTTCAGCTGGCTGTGACTCAGCCATCCAGCGGGCTGCTGGTCCCAGAGCAGGGAAGAGCCTCTTCCCAAGTGCCTCTTCCCTGACCAGCAAGTGGAGAGCAGGAGGAGCCTGTGCTCTGCCCTCTCCCTTGCCTCCACTTGGGCCTCTGTCACATTAGGCCCAGTCTGCCCCATCAGGTGGACTTCCTTAAAGGGGAGGTCAGCTATTGTATGCCCATAATTTTTCCACCAAAAACATGTTTTCTTCTAAGGTTTGTCAGGGCCATTTTAAACCCAGATCGGAGGAGGACAGGATCTAAGGACTGTGGTTCAAAGCCAGCCAGCCTAGGTAGGAAGGTCTGTAAGACTCTTATCTATGAGCTACCGAAAGCTAGCACTAGAGGTATGGCTTAAGTGATAGAGCATCAGCCTTGAGTGGCAAAAGCTGAGGGACATATCATGCAAGTCCCTATACTGGCACACACGTGGGTGTGTGTGCACACACTCTCTCTCTCACACACATACCCACAATTAAAACCATTCGAGGATTTGACTTTGCTTCAATTTGAGTATACATACACACAAAGCCAAATTATAACTGAGTTTGTATACTATGGAATACTAAAACCACAGCCACCTTTCTCTTAATGGCTGAGTACCAAGCCTGGACAGCCGGCCATGATGATAGCTACACTTCAGAAACGGAAAACTTTGGGATTACCTGTGCAGCTCCCTGGCCAGTGCTCTTACTATTGAGCTAATTAACTTATCTGTTAAAGAGGATATTTTTCCTCCCCAAATACAAGCAGTTCTAATAAATCAAGATACACTTGACATAATTATAAAGTTTTAAATATCTCTTTTATAAATTTCAAAATTCTCCCAAATTCTCAAGTTGAAATATGATTAACTGAGACACAGGGGTCTAGTTGGTAGATTTGACATTGGCACAGAGGATGAATTGAATTCCAAGGGGATCCTAGAAGGTAGAAAAATCCAAAAAAATGATTTCCACTATATATTTGACTAATTGGATGAATGTTTTAATTTGATTTTTTCCCCTGAAATTCTATCAAATAATGACTTGATGGAGATGTTCTTGACTTCCTTGTACCTCTCAGGACTTGTCAGGACTTGTGTTGCCTCCTTATTCACAGTAGCCCCAGGAAACGAGAAACTCATAAATAAGTACCTGGGTCTGGGTCAGATACTCTGTGAGACTGGCCAGCACCCAGCTTCCCGGCAGGGAGCACCAGGAGAGCATCCGAGGAGCCGAAGCTCTACTCAAGGCTCTCTCCGTGCCCCTAAGAACTCCTGACATTCCACAAGACCCCTTTTGGGCAAGACCACGCAGATGGTCAGTGAGATCCATAAACAGAGTTTGATCTTCTCTTATTGATACACATTTTCTAGCTTTTACCAACTGTATTCCTTACAATTGGTAACACGTCCAACACTACATGCTGTTGTGACCTCAGAGACAGTAATCAAGGTGATTGGAAGTCAGCCCAGAGGCTGGGAAATGTACCCGCCTCACCTCCAGTCTTCACCCTAGTTCTGTGAGGAAGAAGATATCTTCTCTAGTAGAATACTGAAGAACGGTGAGAGTCCCTTTATGTGAATAATTTAGTATGCTCTTCACTGGCTGCGATCTAAAACTCTAGGCAAAGCAATTATTCAGCACCAGTTCCTAATACATTTATATTTTTCTTTTCTCAGAAAAGAGGGAATCACATGAAAACAGGGTTCTACCCTTCACCTTGACTGTTGACATCTTAAATTTATTGTTCAAGAAGACAGTCAGCTCAAGTTTGTTTGTTTGTTTTTTCCTTCTCCATGGCTAACACAAATCTCTCCAATAAGCCCTCCCCTCTTGTATGGGGAGGTGTAGATGCAGGACTTCCAGTGACAATATGCCAGGCTCTGCCGTTACCCCATTATACAAACAGCCAATTGGGTGATAGGTGCTATGCCACCGCTTTATCAGAAGCCAGAGAGAAAAGCTGTAAGTCTGATGACTCCTTCACTGTTTTTCCAGGATCTTGTGTGAAGTCAATAATCACTTCTGACATGGTTCTCTGAGACACCCTGACACCGAGAGACAATTTTATTTTGGTGCTAACGACTCTACTTCCACCAACTGTCCCTGTACGGGAGGCCTCAGCTTCTTTGTGATTAGCTCACTCATGACAAGATTCATGAGAATACCGTCGTCTCTGTCATAAGGCGCCCTAGTGAATGCTGCTTGCTGTGATTCCAAACTTGGCTGAAGAGTGTTGAGCTTTACCCAGATGCACTGAGTTGGGTGTGTGCTGGGCAGCAGTGGGCTCTACAATTGGTGTTTTCCATCAGGCCTAACACACTGACACAAACATACTAGGTCCAGAGGTTTCTCTTTGACTGCAACAACAGCCACAACACAATCATTTGTCCGTTCCTCTTAGAAAGATTGACGCTTTGCATCAACTTTTCTTTGTCATCGCTGCTTGTAGGATGTCACACCACTTACATGTTAACAACCATCCAAGTGTGTGTGTCACAGCAAAGCGATTAGCCCGCTTTGACGGCTGCTCTAATCCTGGATCTTGGAGCACATCCAACATTTGTATCATTGACTCTTGAGGTCTCTTCTGTGCTGTAATTTCCTCACTCTTGACCTGAGGTTGGGTTTTTGTGAGGATTGTGGATGATGAGCATGTGGGTAAGGTTGAGTTGGGGTTATCGTCCGTGTGGACAGAGATCTGGAGGGCATTGCCATTAATCCCCACAGACTGGATTGTCAGCCACACAGGGACGGTCCTGCATTGTGTCTCATCACCACGAGATCACGGCAGCTTTACCACCGCGTGTTCACACTTCTGCCACGTGCGTGCTCCTGGCTTGCCTGGCACTGTGCCCACCCCTGCTTCAGCACACCTCCGCCATCTTCTCACACAGGGTCCTCCCTTCCTTTCTAGCATTTTCTGATTGTTCTTCCTTGATTATTTTCTAGGTTAAGTTTAGGGTAGTTTTTTAAGGCAACTATCTTATTTGAGTTACAATGAATTAAATGAACATATTATTGGGGGGAGATTTGACATAGTGTCACATTTAGGTGATTGATTTTCCTACTAATGAGCATGATGTGCATCTTGCTTTGGGTAAATCTTCTTCCCTGGCTTTTGACAGATTTTGTATTTGATTGTAATTGATTTTGTTGAAATCGTTCTTTCGGTTGCCACTGTGAATATGGTCCCTGTTACACTTTCATTGGTCTATATAGGGAGATATCTTCGTTCTCTATACTCTCTGTTTCTTCATCTCTGACCTGTATTGTTAATTATAATAATTATGCAGTTCATCACTTTTCTCCTGAGGCAGACCATTCAGAAGTCACATTGCTTCATGTCACATTTTCTGACACATATTACTTTATTCCTAGACTTGTTGAATTAGCTGAAAAGACATCACTGCTTATGAATTTATTAGAACTTGTTTTGAGATATTATCATTAACAAGTGATATAGACATGTTTATTATGTCAAGGAAGTTTCCTTGTACCCAATGCACTTTAAAACTTGTTTTTGAAACAAACATTATTTTTTCCTTTGGTATGCTGTTATGATTATTTTCTCATTTTCTGGAATTAAACAATCTTTGCTTTTCTGGAATAATTGGTATTTGGTCATTTCTAAAAGGTACTCACTTCTCATTGTATTTAGATTTTCATCATAGGTTTCTACAGAATATGGCTCTTATTGTGACTTGTACAGAGTGACTTATTTCTGGTTGTTTTTTTCTCCTTTCCAAAGCCCTATATCTGTGTTTTCTTGTAGCTTTGTATTTAAAACTTTTGTTATTAAATTGGAATAAGTAAAAACAATGTAAAATTGTCTTAAGAAAGAGTTCTTTCTCCTACTTCTTTTCCTCCATTTTTCCCTGTAGGAAATCAGAAAATCAGTGTCATGAAAATTTTGTTTTTAATCTATCTATCTATCCATCCCTCTAATCTGTTTGTCTATCATCTACCTGTCTATTCATTCATGTATCTGAAACACACACATTTTGTCTTGTCTTATTCAAAATGGAACTGTGTTCCAAGTTGAAAATCTAAAATTCCAACACACTGAATATTCCTTAGTCTTTTTTAAAAAGACAGTTAAATATTTCATGGTGTTTGGATGCAGGGTTGTGAATTTAAACACTTATCTATTTATGGTTATTTTGAGTTTTTCTTTTTTAAATAACACCAAACAATTATATAGAGGAATATGCATGCTGGAAAGAAAATGGGCACTACTAGCTCCCTCCTGTAAAGTTTGTAATGATGTGTTCTCCATCTGCAGTGATGAGATCCTTTCCCAATGCTCTTGTCAGCACTGAATGCTGTGGATTCTCATAATTAGTGCCAGAGTAGGATGAGAAAAGTAGGATTTTTCATTGCTTGAATTCACAGGACCCTGAGCATGCATTTACCAGTTATTTGAGTTTCTCTTCTGTTAATTGCCCGTCTAGATATTTGTCCATTTTTCTTGTCTTCATGGTCCTATTTACAAACCTATAACAGTCCTTAGTGTATTGAGGATATGGATATTTGTCTGTCATGTTGGCAGGCTTTCATTTGTCTTTTGATTTTGCTTACAGTATCATGTTGTACCGTAGTTTCAAAATATCATTTAAAAGGCAAGTTGCATCTCCCTTTTCCTATTGCTCTTGAAGTTTATGTGTACAAGTTTACTGCTTCATGAATATTTTCTTAAAATTTAGTGTAGCACTTGATGGCTTGATTTATTTACTATCAAATGAAACTGGAGAAATTGATCTGTCTGCCTCCTCTCATTTTTATTTAAATTTCAAATGGCTTGCAATTTAAAATAGCGATTTTTAACAAAGAATAGATTTTTCAATTAATCATTTTAAGTTTCTGTTTTCTGATTCATTGATGGCTGATTTCTTTGAAATGTGAAGTATTTGCTCTTGTTTCTTCTTTCCTAAGTAAAAGACTAGGGTCATCAGATTCTATTAATTTTGGTTTCATCATTGAGCTATTAGGCTCGTACCAAGCCCTTGGAGTTGCTTCACTGGTGAAACATAATTTGACTGGGTTGTAATTTTAGGCCACCACACTCTTTTCCTTGGACATCTGTAGATCTCGCTCCCCGGCGTGGGTCTCAGCTTGCAAAGGAAGGGCCGGAGGTATCTTTCCTACTGTCCTAGGAGAGCCCTGGCTAGCCCTGCCAGCCCCACACCACCCGCCCCGCTGCGGTGCTTCGTGAGGGCCTGTGAACCAGGCTGCCACCTGCCCTGCAGGTGCAGGCTGGTCCCCGTTCACTCATGGGCACAGCGTCTACTCACTGGGAGGACAGGGGGTTTTTGTTTTGTTTTTCTGGACTACCAATTTATCCTGGGATGTTTAGACCATCCTTCGCCTCCATTTCCTCATGTTCTCTTTAAATTTCTTTTTCCTGACTATATTAAAAAGAGAACCCTCCCTTTGCAGGGAGAGCCATGTGTGTGTGTGTGTGTGGACTGTGCCTTTGTGTTTTGATGTTTCGTACCCCTGTGAAACTCTCTCTGGCCTTCTCCTCTGCGTAATCTGGCCCTTTCTTTGTGTATTTGTTCATGTCACAATCCTCTGATTCTCGCCCTTCCTCAGGAAAGACAGGCTTGGACTCCACAGTCCACTAACTCAGGCCCTGCACCTTCCTCAGGTTTCATGCCTTGAGGATGCTCTCGAGGAAAGGAGACAATATTCATGCTCTTCCCAGAGTGTGCGCTCAGCCTTGCCTTAGGTTCTATTTTCCCTTTATATTCTTTGTTGGAAAAGACCAGAGAAGGACAGGGATCCCCCATTCCCAGTGTGTCATCTGCCCTGGAATGTGAGCTGTGCCGACGGGAGAGCAGGGCTGTTCAGTCCTGAGCCACCAGTGATGTCATACTGTTTGTCTACTACGTTCATTGCGTCTGACCGAGAGCCCAGAGTGAACCCAGCCCATTGCTGCCAGCAGCCCCCTGCCTCTGACCTAGCTCCACACATCTCAGTACCTGTACATTGGTCTTACCTTCTGCCCCAGTGTCACGGCCTTGTCACGGAAGAGCGTCAGTCCTCCGGTCTTCTTTTCCTGTGTTCTGGTTGGAGTGGATGGTGGTCACGCAGCTGTTCTCTCTCGCAAGCCACAAGGCAAAGCCCAGATAGAGGGGGTGCTATTTTCTCCCTTTTGAAATAAAGCTCCATTTGCCTCACATGTTGGGTAGATTTTTTTCCCCTGATTGTGCCATTAAGTTCTTAATCAATCTTAATTTTCAGTAATAGTGTTGTGATTGTAATATTTTCAAAGTCACTTTGTAAGTGTCTTCACAGGCATTAATCATTTATTTAACAGGAAATTTTCTTAAGAACTCCTCATGTGCAAGTTAATAGGGATGTGTTCTTTCCAGGACAAGCCGAAGGTGGGGACAGGCTCCAGGGGGGTGGCAGGTGATGCTTCTTTACGGCAGAAAAATAAGACGGCGATAATGTGAAAACAAATAGGACCTGACTGATACATAGCAAGTAAAAGTATTGTCTTGTGTCTGTTCTCCTATTCCGTGCAATGTGGGAAGGCAGGCTTTGTATTTCTTTTATGTGCCGGTTAGGTAAAGAGGGAGAAAATGTGTGCTGCCCACAGCCTGCGGGAGCCTGGAGTGTGCAATCGCCCTGGCTTCCTGTTCTACCCCTCTCCCCCAGAATAGAAGCTGGATGTCCCTGGGTTCGTACGGTCAGTGAATATGAAATTTGATGAAGAATTCCATCACCTTGCCGATTCTTTTGGGAGGTGAAGGGAGACATGAAACCAGCACCACACTTCAGGCTTTCGCATCAAGAAGTTTCTACCCCACGAAACCTGGAGTTCTGTCTAAATAACAAGTGAGTGCTGGAAATAGAAAAATAGGCAGGCTGATCTCCAGCCACAATCCGATAAGAGAACCCATGCTTTTAAAGATATGGTGTTGTAGTTCTTACAGGCAGCAGTTAGATAAAGGGAAGGGTGGGAGCAGGGCCGACTCCCCTTGGGATTTCTGGTGACAGTGTAACAGATGACTCCAGATGACAATGTAAGAGGGGAATGGAAGGAAATTATATTAACAAACTGTTGTTGATGGTTATAATATGATTTAAGCAACCAAATAACCGAACCTGAAAGACCAACATATTTTTCAAGATGATTTAGAAGGATCCTAGCATTGAGGATGTCAAAGCAGCTCTTAGGTCTGAGTTCGTCTCAGGAATGGCTTCTGGGCCACAGATGCACAGGGTCCTGTGGCTTGCTGTGACAGGGGCCTTGTGGTGTACCCCAGAAACAGAACAGCACTCCTCCAAGCCCGTTGTGGTCATTTAGAGGTTTTCCTTCATGTCATTATTACCACCCCCGATAAGAGGTGTCATTTAAAAATAGGGAATTATCAGCTTTAAAAAAAGCAATCCAGGAGGCTTCCAAGGAAATACGTTCAGAGAGCTTGTCACTTTGCGTAGGGTAGACATGTTGATATCACTTTAAATAATACCACAGAATACAGAGAAGAGGTGAGAAATTTAAACACAGGTGAATCTTCGTGATTAAAATTTGAAGCTGGTAGAAAACACAAGTGTTGATCCAAGTCGTTGATTCTTTCTGGGTATTCTTTGTCCTTTCTAAAACAGGTATAGATACGTTGTCATAAATGCCGGCCTTCACCTTCCACTCCGCATGTATCTTCAACAATACTTCCAGAAGCCTTTTGTTCTTGCGTGAGACACCTTGCCTTGCTTTTTATTATTATTATTAATATGTGTTGTCTTCGGCCTTGAAAATGACAGGGATTGTGAATTCTTAGTGTATTCTGAGGCTTTATTAAATGCTTCTAAATAAATTAGATTTCTTTGAGAGCCGATGACATTCCTACCCTGTAGCTGGTGGAAATCAGGTGCTTAGCTAAGGGTTTCTCATCTTTGTCACAAGTGACATTTGGTGGCTATGAGGCAGACCTGTGTGCATTGTCAGGCCCTGAGCTGCCCGATCCCAGCCACCCCACTGGGCCGCTGGCAACTCCTCGAGCGGCGACCAAACAGAATGTTGGCAGACAGTGCCAAGTGCACCTTGGAAGGAGGACCAGACACCTGGCAGGGCAGCTCCGGGAGCCGAGGTGGCACTTCCAAATGCCTGCCCAGGAGCCCAGGCCCAGCCACACCCCTGGTCTGAGTCACGCCTGGCTGTGTGCGTGGGTAACAGCCCCACTGACATTCCCTTAGCTGAAGTAATACCTCTTTGTAACTTGTTCTGAGATAGTTCCCCACTTACAGACGAGTTATCATTGATATAACGAACTCCTGCATACAATTTAACCAGGATTATGGATTGTTAACATTTTGCCTGGTTATCTTTTTTTTCCTGTCATATGTATCCAGATGGATACATACAAGCACATGTGCACAAACACGTGTACCCGTGTACATATATGCAAACACACATCACTACTTCTCATGAGTGAATCAACAGTCACCTGATAACCTGCCTTCTTTGCTTCCAAATGCTTCCAGGTGTATTTCCTAAAAACAAGAAAATCCCCTCCCCACAGCTGTATTCATTAAAATGAGCACCCTGAACCTAGTGGTGCAGCCGTCTGCAGCACGCTTCTTACCACAGCGTCCTTCAGACCAGACATGCCAGCCGAGTTCCAGCAGCTCCTCAGGTTTCCCTTGTCTTATTGACCTTGATGTCTGTCTGTCTTTCTTTCTTTCTTTCTTTCTTCCTTCCTTCCTTCCTTCCTTCCTTCCTCCTTCCCTTCCTTCCTTCCTTCCTTCCTTCCTTCCTTCCTTCCTTCCTTCCTCTTTCTTTCTTTCTTTCTTTCTTTTTCTCTCTCTCTCTCCTTCCTACCTTCCTTCCTTGCTTCCTTCCTTCCTTGCTTCCTTCCTTGCTTCCTTCCTTCCTTCCTTCCTTCCTTCCTCTTTCTTTCTTTCTTTCTTTCTTTTTCTCTCTCTCTCTCCTTCCTACCTTCCTTCCTTGCTTCCTTCCTTCCTTGCTTCCTTCCTTGCTTCCTTCCTTCCTTCCTTCCTCCCTCCCTTCCTTCCTTCCTTCCTCTTTCTTTCTTTCTTTCTTTCTTTCTTTCTTTCTTTCTTTCTTTCTTTCTTTCTTTCTTTCTTTCTTTCTTTCTTTCTTTCTTTCTCTCTCTCCTTCCTTCCTTCCTTCCTTGCTTCCTTCCTTCCTTGCTTCCTTCCTTGCTTCCTTCCTTCCTTGCTTCCTTGCTTCCTTCCTTCCTTCCTCCCTCCCTCCCTCCCTCCCTTCCTTCCTTCCTCTTTCTTTCTTTCTTTCTTTCTTTCTTTCTTTCTTTCTTTCTTTCTTTCTTTCTTTCTTTCTTTCTTTCTTTCTTTCTTTCTTTCTCTCTCTCCTTCCTTCCTTCCTTGCTTCCTTCCTTCCTTGCTTCCTCCCTCCCTCCCTCCGTTCCTTCGTTCCTCTTTCTTTCTTTCTTTCTTTCTTTCTTTCTTTCTTTCTTTCTTTCTTTCTTTCTTTCTTTCTTTCTTTCTTTCTCTCTCTCCTTCCTTCCTTCCTTCCTTGCTTCCTTGCTTCCTTCCTTCCTTCCTTGCTTCCTTCCTTCCTTCCTTCCTTCCTTCCTTCCTTCCTTCCTTCCTCCCTCCCTCCTTCCCTCCCTTCCTTCCTCTTCCTTCCTTCCTTCCTCTTTCTTTCTTTCTTTCTTTCTTTCTTTCTTTCTTTCTTTCTTTCTTTCTTTCTTTCTTTCTTTCTTTCTTTCTTTCTTTCTTTCTCTCTCTCTCTCTCTCCTTGCTTCCTTCCTTCCTCCCTTGCTTCCTTCCTCCCTTGCTTCCTTCCTTCCTCCCTCCCTCCCTCCCTTCCTTCCTTCCTCTTTCTTTCTTTCTTTCTTTCTTTCTTTCTTTCTTTCTTTCTTTCTTTCTTTCTTTCTTTCTTTCTTTCTTTCTTTCTTTCTTTCTTTCTTTCTTTCTCTCTCTCTCCTTCCTTCCTTCCTTCCTTCCTTGCTTCCTTCCTTCCTTGCTTCCTTCCTTCCTTCCTTCCTTCCTTGCTTCCTTCCTTCCTTGCTTCCTTCCTTGCTTCCTTCCTTCCTTGCTTCCTTCCTTCCTTCCTCCCTCCCTCCTTTCCTTCCTCCTTCCCTTCCTTCCTTCCTTAATGTTTTCAAAGAGGATAGCCCCGTTGCTTTGTAGACATCCCTGGATTTGTCAGGTCTTTTCTCAAGGCTCTGGTTCTGCTTCTGCAGGGGAACTCTGCGGAGGGCTCATGGTGACCAGTTCAATGGTCACATCAGAGACACACGAGCGAGGCCGCTGCCCCCACCCAGAAGACTTTGATGCTGACCAGTGACTTGGTTAGGATGTGGTCTGCCAGATCCTCTGTTGTAAATTGTTTTTCAGCTGGTAATAAATAACTCATGGGCTGATCATTGGAGACAGTGTCGCTGGCCTCTTCTTCATCCATTGCTGTGGTGGTTGAAAGACCCCATGTCTTTCTTCTCCTTGGTGGCCCACTGCAAGGCCTCATGACTTCTGTTTTAATGATGGCTCAGAGTGTCCTAGCTTTGGTGGATGGGCGCCCCTCCATGCTGGCTTGTCACCGTTATTTTCTAGACACTACCTGTCTTTCTTGCATGGAAGCTGCTCCGGGCTCACCCTTCCTGTCTCCAGCCATGGGTCAGCCTGTGGTGAAGAGCCTGGCTCCACAGAGGGAGGGGTCTTTGCTTTGTGTGTGTCATATGGCAAGAACCTCCTAATTCAACTCAAGCCCGAGGTTGGTGATGTGTCGGGTAGAAATCCTGGGTCACAAATACACGTTTCTGTAAGGTCTGCCCTGGGAAGACAGGGCCGACTCCTCCTTCCTCTTGACTAAGTCTCCGCCTAGTACCTGTGTCACCTAGGTAACTGGCACGGCTGGATGTGACCTCAGAGGAGGGGGAGGTGACTGCCTCCAGGTGTGCCGGTTACCTAGGCGACACAGGTACCAGGCGGGGACTTAGCCAAGAGGAGGGAGGAGTCCGCTCTGCCTTCCCAGGGTGGACGTTACAGTTTCATTGAACAGAGAGGATGGGGTTTGGAAAGTTGATTATTTCTGGAATTCGCATAATGAATTGCTGTGCATGTGCGTGGTCTGGAGGAGCTGGCGTGCCCTTGTTCTCACAGGAGTTGTGTGCAAGCAGCCTGATCAGGGAGTTTTGTCTTTCCAGGGGTGGCTGGCAAGACTGCACCAGAGCTGCCTTCTATGCTGCTAAAAGGAGCTGGGTGGAGGTAGCGGCAATGACAAGGCACAGGGCAGCTTGCGCCCCCTGGCCGGCTCGGAGCCCCTTGAACTTGGCTCAGTGATTGACTTCTTTGGGGGCTCAGAGCATGGGGGGAGAGGCCCAGCAGGAGTGGGCGCTTCACGAATTGCATTACAATTGCATGAGATATTGCAAGGTTTACTAGGAACTCTTGGCTTCAGAACACAGGCTGGTGAGCTCCGGGAGCAGTTGGCATCAGGAGAGAGAGGAGAAAAAAAATGACAATCATTTGAAGAGTTAGCGCCACAGTGCAGCTAGAGTGTGGACTTGGCCAGGTACTGAGACTTCTGGCTGCGGTGCACTGGTGATGACGTTGGCAGATCTGGGAGGCATTGTCCCCTCTTTGTCTGGCTCTTACTGCTGTAGTTTGGGAAGTTGGCAAACAGTTTGGTTTTGTTCCTAATATACTGGCCGAGCACCTAAAGTGCTTCCTTCTGTTTTAGCTGTTTGAACTTGGACCAACCAGCTAGTTCATCAAGATAATATATCAACTCAGAACCACAATTTAAAATAGTAAACAGATGAAGCTGGCATTTGATCTGATTATTAGATCAGCTATTACAAAGGGCCAAAGCCAGCAGGTAAATGTCTCTTTGGAGAACTCCACAGGCAACAACCGCTTAGGTAATTCAGACAATACTATATCGGCCATTTCAAATGGCAACTTAGGGGGTTTTGGAAGAACTTGATCCAAGTTGACCTGGAACTTTGCTCAAGATCCCCGAACTTTTTCCTAAGCTACAGAAAATTTGTGCTGTTCAATTTCTCTATAAGTATGTACAGACAAACCTTTGAACATATCTCTGGACAGAGCTCTATCTTACCAGACACACAATGATGTTTGTGCATGTGCATGACCTTTGACTCTGCTCCAAGATCAGAATAACTGATCTTGTTAGACTCAAATGAACATCTCATCTCATTTGAATATGTCAACCTTACATCTTGAGCAATTATTTGAAGGCTGACGAATGTGCATAGTAATGGTGATATTCTGGATTGGAGTTAAATTGGATCTAAGTTAACCTAGTGTTTTAGATATTTATTATGAGGTGAGAAGCCAATATGTATCCTGTCCTGTACACAAACATGAGGAAATGCGTTGATGCATGATAGCATTCCCTGATTATTTTGTGGATGAGAGAAATGTTAGGGTCTTGCCAATGAACCAGATGTACTCTTGTTGGGTTTATGAACAATTTGGGAGAGAGAATGAAAATTCAGATTATTCTGAAAATGAGAACTAACAAGTTGGTAAGCTCTGAAATCAATACCATTTTTATTTTTAATGTATTCACTTATTTAAAACATTTAATAATTTTAAAAAGCCTACATCTCTACAGTGATTTCCATGAAGAAAGAAGCATAAAAATAGTAATAGACTGGCACCCCAAATGTTACTATTAATATAAACATGAAGTGCATGCGGAAGCTCTTGATTACAGAACTGGTATCAGCTCGTTAGCTGTGTTACAGCCAGCTTCCACAGAGTCAGAGTATTTTCCCAGTGACTGATATGGGGAATATTTGTGCCTCAACACATACAAAATGCCAGCAAAATAATCACTTAATGACACTTCATGTTAATTATTTCACTTGTACTTAATTAAAAGCAGGCCACACAGTTGAACTGAGGTATGAAAATTGCCTTGACAATTTGGTGGCCATGAAAATAGTTGGGCTTTTGAAATAATCTGGGCTATGTGTTTTACAAGCCAACCATTGCCCATAGTAATGTTTCTTTCTTTGGGGAAACAACACGGTGATGGAGCATGATTCGCACACATTAGAGGCAGGCCCACTGTGGAGGCCAGTCCTTACGGGGCTGGTGGTCAGAGGGGTGCCTGTGCAGGGTCTTTCAGGCTGCTGGCTAGCGAGGGGTCCCTGCGAGGCGGCTGCAAGCCCAGGAGGACAAGGTAACAAAATGAAGCGATTGAGAATGAGAGGAGGAGGATAGGAGCCCCGGGGAGCTGCTGTCACCACAGCGGAGACAAGAGACGGGCAGCCATGACAGTCCTTCCCAGCATGGAAACCCGGACATGTCCCTCATGTATTCAAAGTGACTCTCGGTGGTGTCTCTGAGAACTTTAGGTCACATCCCCAAATTTGTTCTTTTTCGTTCCACCCTCCTCTTGTGTAAGTTTCTTCCTTTTTCTGTGTTCCTTTTCTTCCTGTACTCCTTTTGTGTAGGGGAGAACAATGATGTCCTAAGACTGATGCTATCTGCAATAGATTGCCAGGGGTACCAATGGCTTGATGTGGACTTCTTTCTTTGTTAGTCACGTGGGAGGCTGCAGATCAATGGGTGGTTTAGGATCTCAGGCAGCAAAGACTCTGTGGGTCTTCCACGTCTTAGACCATCAGCAGATGGGAAGTGCTTAAGGGAATGGGTTTGTGGGGTGAGGGAGGGAAACAGAGAGGAAAATGAGGCATGTTGAATTTCCAACTTCTTCAGTCTGGAATCCACAGAGCTAATTTCTGCTCACACTGCGTGGGCAGAGCAGGCTACTTGGCGGTGGCAACTGCCCGGACGCTGTGGTTGTTGAGGGTCACTATCAAAGTCATGAGCGAGCTCTGCTATTGCCATCCTCAAAATTAATTATTGGGACCTTCATTGAATTATCAGTGGTGTATTAGCACTTTGATATCACTTATACTGCTTTACTGGTATATGACAAGTCAACAAACAATATATAGAAAATGACCAAAATGTGACCACGATCTCTGCTTGATCTGATAAAGAGTAGCTATCAAAAAAAAAAAAGAAAGAAAAGGAAACTCCTTAGTAGTCCAAATATGGTGGAATAGGCTACAACACCAGCTATTCAGAAGATGGAGATAGGAAATTGTGGTCCAAGGCCAGACCTTGTAAAATCGGCATGTTATTCTATCTGAATTATCAACCTGAATGCAAAAGTGCTGGGACATGGCTCAAATGATAGAGCACCTGCTTGCCTAGAAGGCATGAAGCCCTGAGTTCAGACCTCAGAAAGTACTTGCCAAACCAAAGCAACAACAAACCCAGTGCTTAATGTAGCACCAAGTTTAAAGTCCTTCCACTGAGATCTGAGTCTCGGTGTCTGCTGTCACCATTTCTGTGTGATAAAGTACAGAAAGGAATATTACCAACAACAGCAAAAGACAAAAAAGCAAAGCATAAATATTGGAAAGAAAAGTCTGAAATGAGCATTTCTTAAAGACTACTGTGTATTTGGAAAATCCAAAGGAGATTACTACTAATCAGGATTAATAAGTAAATTCAGAGACGCCTCTCCAGGTTTTGTCAATGTAGCAAAACTGACCTTACTGTTTTTCATACACCAGCACTACACTGGCAAGTAAAATCTGAAACGTACGTCCTTGCTATAAGTACAGTATCTGGATTACGGGTGATGGCAGCTTCAGCACATAGTCACAGTTTCATACCCCGTGGATGGAGAGTCCGGCGTGGCCTAGCTGGCCTCCCCTGGGTGGTATGCTACATGGACTTGGGCTCCGATGTGGGAAGCTGGCAGAGGAGACTCAGATTTCTGGCGGCTCAGGAAGTCAGCAGACCTCCTTTCTCTGGGGCTGTGTGAGTCATGGCTGGGCTTCCTCAGGCTGCAATGGCAGAGCGTGTGGGCTCCTTTTCCAGCAGGATGGAGCCTTAGGTAGTACAGCAGGCTCCGAAGAGTGACCTCCCAGCACCTCTGCCGTAACGTCTTGGTTGTCAGCTGGCCACGGATCCTGGTGAGAGAGTTACCCTGCTGAGGGTCGGCAGAGGGGCCTTGTGCCTAGGAATGTGTGTGATCAGTAGTGCGACACACAGGGTGTTCACATGGAATTACAGCGTTTTATTTAAAAAATGTAAAGAAGACAAATAATCAGAAGCATAGCTCATGGCCGTGGGTTAGATGTTTTGAGATGTTTTTGCTTATTTTTCAAACTAGCAAAATTATTCTAAAATTGAATGATAAATGCAAATCACCAAGATTAAGCCAAGTTAATTTTCTTCCTAACTATCAGGAACACACACACACACACACACACACACACACACACACACACACACACACACACACACACACACACTCTCTCTCTCTCTCTCTCTCTCTCTCTCTCTCTCGCTCTCTCTCTCTCACTCACTCACTCACTCACTCACTCACACCAGATCGGCAACAGTGAAAGATCTATTTCGCCTACTAGTAAACTGTCAACTATTTAGGGGGAGAAAGAAAATTCTTCACCTTCAGCCTTGTATGCTTCACCCAGATCCAGAGCAGTCCTTAAAAGAAGTTTTCGAGGCAGAACAAAACCTTTAGAAGACAGCAGGAAAAATGAGAGGTCGCTATTTCTGAAATAGGAAACAAAAGAATTCATCATAAAGGAAATTCATGGATTCATCATAAAGGAAATTCATGGATAAACTAGACTAGATTAAATTAAAACTTAGTTATATCTGTGAAAAAGATAACCACAGATACAAAATCTATACAGAGTTCCAACAAACCAATAAAAGACAGTCAACCTGGTAAGAATAAACATGCAGAGAACTTGCTTTGGCCCCTATGCAAGAGAGAATGCTCAGGACCAGCGCACCAGGATGCTTACTCAGCCGTCCTGGTCACGCAGAGGTAGAAGGCACCGCACACAGAGTGAAGGTGATGCTATGGAGCAAATGCGCACGTGACTCACAGCAGAAAAACACACGGTCACACAGTGGCTTGCACAACTGTTCACACCGTGAGCTAAAACTGGAAGTCTGCACACTCAGGCCTTGGGCATCTAGGCAAAATCCAACAGAAACAAGTGCGAACATTTCACAAAAGACATCTGCGATGCTCCTCGCAGTGATGTCTGCATTGCTCCCAACCAGAAACTACAATTCGTAGGAAGGAAGGAGCGCAGAATGCCACTCACAATGCCTGAGTCCAACTACCTACAGACATCGGGGTGAACCCCCAAACATCATGTGCGATGCAGGCCTCACATCAGAAGGTGACTAAACCCACATACGCAGGCACAAGCACCGTTTCAAGTCCCCTGGGCTTCTGTGAAGGTAGTCTGCTGACCTCGAAGTCTCTCAGAAGCCTTGTCTTGTGACATAGATGCTGTAGCAGGCTCACTCTGAGAAACCCCCTGAGCTCTGTGCTGCAGATATGTGTATATTTGGGTATATACATTGCATTTGAAAATACTTTCTGAAGATACGGGCTCATACATGTTGAAGGCATTGTAGATAGGAATGTATGCATGTATGTTTGTGCTTACTCTTTTGTATTTCTGAAAGTGGGCAGCATTGGTGGTTTTTCAGAGCTAATAGGAAACACTTGAATGTTCTGTCTTTCAGAAAGCAGGAACCATTTTTGTTACCATTTACTGTCCTGGTAGTTGCAACCTGGGAAGCTTCTAGAATGTGAGGGTAGTTTATCTATCATTTCATTTGCTTTCCTTCCTTCCTTCCTTCCTTCCTTCCTTCCTTCCTTCCTTCCTTCCTTCCTTCCTTCCTTCCTTCCTTCCTTCCTTCCTTCCTTCTTTCTTTCCTTTCTTTGTCTCTCTTTCCTTTTTCCTTCCTTTCGTACAGAGGGTTTGCAGTTGTGAAAGTCAGATAAAGAGCACATTTCTTCTTGAACAAAGTTACCCCTTCCCTCATTCTCTCCCAGTTTTTCCCTCCTGACCACACTCACAAGTTGTGTAGCACATTTTCCACAGTGTCTAGTGACTACCACTGCTGCATTTGTTCACCCTTTCCCCCTCCATTTCTGCATCCTCCCTTACCCTCCTAAAGACATACAGAAGAACAAACAAGACAAAAGTAAATGAAACAAAAACAGCAACAAAGAAAAGAGAATAAACCTCTTTTTTTCTACTTCCTGGGGTTCATTTCAATAAATATTATTCTGTGTGGTCAGGTGCACATAGAATTGTACAGAACATCCTCCTTTGGTCTCTCTCTGTGTGATCGTGCACATTTTCCCTCTGAATCCCTCAGTGTCCCTTTCTTTTAGCAGAAATGAATCTATCACAAAGTTCACCATTTTGAAGCAGCCAGCGTAGTGGCTTTGAGTGTGTCCATGAGGTCCCGCAGCCAGCACAGCTCTGAGTTAGAACACTATGATCACTCAGGAAGGAACCCCATCGGTGTTCTCCCCTCCTCTCCCCCTTTCTCCAGCCCCTGACAACTGCTACTCTACTGTCTGTAGTTAGAGAATGATCTGTCCTGGGACTCTCCTGTGGACCATGGTACAGTATCTGACTTTGTGATGCCGCTCTTACTTTGCCTCCTGTGTTCAGGCTCTGTCGTATTGTAGGCGGATCAGGGATTCACTCCTTTTTATGGTCAAGACCAGCATATTGTCTTTTATTTGCTCATCTTTCAGTTAGTACACTTTCTCATTTGTGATAATTACAGCTAGTGCTGCTCTAATTATTTACATGCGGGTTTTTGTGTGGATAGGTGTTTTCAGTTTTCTTGGGTAATTGCTATGCCATGTGGTGGTTCTAGGTACACGATTTTGAAGAGCTAAAAGACTTTTTTAAATTGGTGTATAGTACCTTACAATTCTTCCAGTAATCTATGAAGGTGCCAATTTCCTGTGTCTCTGTCTGTGTTTGTTTTTTCTATGTGTAGTTTTAACTACCCTAAGGAACTTTATTGTTGTTTTGACTTCTGTTTCCTCAAAAGCTAATAATATTAAGAGTGTTTTAATGCACTTCTTGGCCATATCTTCTTGGATACATGTTGGGTTTGTCTTTTGTTGTTCAGTTATATTTCTCTTCGTATATTCTGAATCCAAGCCCCTTATTATATGTATTACGTGTATAATCTGTATTTATTTTCTCCTGTCCTGGGGGTTATCTTTTCACCTTCTTCATGGTACCCATTTTAATCTTAATGAAGTCTGCATACCAATTTCTCTTTCATTGCTGTGTTAATCTGAGGTCACCAAAGTTAATTCTTACGATGTCTAAGAGAGGTTTGACACTTGAACTTATGTATGTCTGTGGCTCCTTGGAAGTTGAGTTTTGTGTATGGAGTTAGCTGCAGGATCTAATTTCATTCCCTTGAAGGTGGATGTCTATTTGACCCTACCTTGCTTACTGAAATGACTCTTCTTTATTTGTCATATGTTTCTCAGTGGCTCTTTGAACTGTTGTAGAGAGTCAATTGACTGTAAATGCCATGGCTTATTTCTAGATGCTATTCCATTTTCTATGTCTGACAATAAGCCAGTGCCACATCGTCTTGTTAACTATCATTTGGGTAAGTTTTAAAACACAGGCTATGTTTTAGATTTTTTTCCCTATTTTTTAATCCTTTGCATTTTTGTTAATTTCTGCTAAATCTTCACTGGCATTTTGATCACGATTGCACTGGAGCTGTTCCCTCATCTGGCTAGCATTGTCAGCCCGGCAGTATTAAAGTTTCCAGTTGATAGATGTGGGTGTCTTGTTGGTTCTGTAGGCCTTTAAGAAGTTTCTCCTAGCATTTTTTTTTTTTTGCCAGTCATGGGGCCTGAACTCTGGGCCTGGACGCTGCCCCTCAGCTCAAGGCTAGCACTCTACCACTTGAGCCACAGCATCACTTCTGGCTTTTTCTGCTTATGTGGTGCTGAGGAATTGAACCTAGGGCCTCATGCATGCAAGGCAAGCACTCTAGGTTTTCCACTGCATGAATCTTGTATTTCTTTTTAAAAACATATCCCCAATCTTTCATTGTTTTTGATGCCATTATAAATAATGTTGCTTTGATTCCATTTGGGAATTATTCAATGATAATACAGAGAAATATAATTGATTAAAACATACTGATCTATTACTGGTTCTTTTTGCAGGCCTTCTCAGTTTGAGTTGATGGCAGGCCTCGTTTGGTTAGTGGGTAAACTCAGAATGCGTAGCTTTGTCCCTAAAGTGTGCCTCTTGAGGAGATTGTCACCTCTGATATCCTATAGGCCACGGAGGGCCTGGTTTGTCTTTGGACACTTGTTAAATGGCCATTTGAAACCAGAAACCTCCCACCTCCTGTAAAAGAAACCAGGAGCAGTGGAGAGAGGAAGGCACAGAAAGTCGCTCACCCTGAGTGACAGGAGCCACAAAACTCAGCCGTGTCTGTTGTACCCCACAAGGGCTCTGGAAATAATTTCCTCCCTTAGAAGTTCCCGGCCCCTTACAAAATCCCGCACTAGAAGGAAAAATGACAAACCGTGAGCCTGCAAATATTACCCCTATTTCCTAGGTGCTACCAGATTATCTGAAGTTTGAAGGTAGTGTTGGATACCTCTTTCTTTCCTTCCTTTTATGCTGCCTTTTCAAAGTAGCTGTTTGATGCATGCAATAAGTTGCATATTACATTTATATTGCCAATCCTCCTAACCTCCATGCCAGTTCCTGTGGGGACAGAGTGGCATTACCCAGTCTTTCCCTTCCCCATGCCCAGGCTCCTCGCTCCAGAAGATTCACACTCTAAATGCAAAGGAAATGGAATTTTTAAGTATGGTTTTGTTAGAAATGTATTCACGTTTGACAGTCTATTATTTAGTTTTGCTTATTCTTGAGTCAGTAAAAATGGCGTCATTCTGCATGCAGCCTTTTGGGACCAGCTTTTTCATGGCTATACCATTTCAAGTTCCATCCACGTGTGGTAAGTAGCTGCAGCCTGGTCATTTAATTTCTGTATAATATTCCACGGGGTGAATATGCATCCATTTATATGCCTTTTCCTGGGCATAGACCTCTGCGAGGTTATTTCTGGTTTTTCTATTACCAGCAGGGCTGCCTTGGATATTTCTTCACAAGTCTCCTGGGTATGCATGTCAATTTCTCTTGACTCCTGTGTGAGGCACAATTGCTGGGCCATGGGGTTCCCCCTTTCATGGAGAGGCTGGGCGAATGGGGCACATGGAATGGACATGACCAAGTCTGCTCGGGCGATCCCAAGATCTGACCTGCCCTGTCCGCTCCCTGCCCCTCCAGCCTAGCTTCTTACCTATGTCTTCTCAGTCCTTCCGAGGGCCTCCACTGTTTCCCCCTGGGTTCTCTGCCAAGCTTCCTGTTTGTCGCAGCTTACACTCTTAGGATCACTCAAGCAGAGTTCTTGTGTCTGTTGTCTTCCATGCCTGTCCCAGACTCTCCATGGGAGCAGCAGCCCAAGGTCATGAAAGAAGACTGTGCCTCCACCTCATGTCAAGAGAGACCTTGAGGATAGGAAATGAGTTGGAAAGAGGGAGTGACAGAAGGCAGCATGGCTGAGTCACCCTGGACATGGGTGGGACAGGCTGGGGAAGAGTTGGAAGGCCCCAGGCTTCCTGGGTCACAGTGGCTGAACTCATCGTACCATGGTGTGAGCCCTGTGCCTGCTGGTGGGCATGGTCTTGGTGGGGGCCGGGTAAAAATAATGTAGTAGTAGTAGTAGTAAGCTCTTGCTATAGGCTTTACTGCTCCAAGTACTGCCCCTATCTGAATTCTAACCAGCAGCAGCCCTGTGAGTCTGGGCCTCTGAGGTCTTCCCAAGGTCCCCCATCCTGTCAGAGGCTCCTCCCTGCTCATCCTCTGGAGACTGTGCTCCTTTAAGACCCACATTGTCCCTGACAGTGTCCCTGATCATTCACATGTGTCCATTAGGACAGCCTGCAAGGCTGAATGCAAGGGACCAAGGCGCTCTGAGCTGGAGTCCTGTGTGTGTGTGTGTATGTATGTGTGGGTGGGTGGGTGAGTGTGGGGGGGTTGTGTGTGTGTGTGTGTGTGGGTATGAGTGGGTGTGAGGGGGCGGTGTGTATGTGTGTGTGTGTGTGTGTGTGGTGTGTGTATATGTGTGTGTGGGGGTGTGTATGTGTATGGGGGGTGTGTGTGTTGGTGTGTGTGGATCTGTGTGTATGTGTGGTGGGTGGGTGGGTGGGTATGGGGGGTGGTATGTGTGTGTGTGTGTGTGTGTGTGTTGGTACTGGGACTTGAACTCAGCGACTCCAGCTTTCTGTTACCTTTCTCTCATAGTTGGTATTCTTCTTCTTGAGTTAACTTGTGATCTGGATTTTTCTGGTCAATTGGAGATTGAGTCTTTGGATTTTTCTGACTAGGTTGACTCTGAGCCATGATCCTTAGAGCTGAGCCTTCTGAGTAGCTAGGATTACAGGTGTGAGTTATCAGTGCCTGGCTGTGAGCAAGACTTAGCCTTCTGGTAGCTGGGGTGGGGGAGGAGTGAGGGAGAGGAAGGGGAGGGAGACCTGCGGCGCACAGCTGCACTCAGACGAGAGGGATGAGGGTGGTTTAAGGGCAGGGCCCGGGACTTCTCGCTGTTGCTCCTTCTCAGAAGCTCAGCCTGGACCCCAAGGGCAGGGTACCTCTTTTCTCTACCCCTGCTCCTAGGGGCTGATGGGGGCTCTGCTGTCGTGGGCCTTCCAGGTCAGCACCTGGTCTCAAGTGCGTTTTAGGATTCAAGGAAATGAATTATATGGCCTTGGAGCCACTTGCATGTAACTTGTTCTTCTCTCCTTGGTAGGAGTCACATAGGAAACACCATAATGTATGGAAACAAAGGGAAAATCAGGTCAAGGGGAAAAAATGAAACAAAAAGATATGGTGGGTGAACGTTTTCAGAGCTGTGTGCTTTAGTCAGACAGAAGCAGGCGGAGGGAGGAAAGGTGGAAGAGGCTCCAGGCTTCACTCATGATGACTGGTGCCATGGCCTGAAGGTACCAGGCCAACGTGGAGCTGAGCACGTGACTGTTCACCTCACAGAGACTGTAGCTGAGCACCTGACTGTGTTCACCTCACAGAGACTGGAGCTGAGCACGTGACTGTGCTCACCTCACAGAGACTGGAGCTGAGTGTGTGACTGTTCACCTCACAGAGACTGGAGCTGAGCACGTGACTGTTCACCTCACAGAGACTGGAGCTGAGCACATGACTGTTCACCTCACAGAGACTGGAGCTGAGCACGTGACTGTTCACCTCACAGAGACTGGAGCTGAGCGTGTAACTGTTCACCTCACAGAGACTGGAGCTGAGCACGTGACTGTGCTCGCCTCACAGAGACTGGAGCTGAGCACGTGACTGTTCACCTCACAGAGACTGGAGCTGAGCGTGTAACTGTTCACCTCACAGAGACTGGAGCTGAGCACGTGACTGTTCACCTCACAGAGACTGGAGCTGAGCACGTGACTGTTCACCTCACAGAGACTGGAGCTGAGCACGTGACTGTGCTCGCCTCACAGAGACTGGAGCTGAGCACGTGACTGTTCACCTCACAGAGACTGGAGCTGAGCACGTGACTGTTCACCTCACAGAGACTGGAGCTGAGCACGTGACTGTTCACCTCACAGAGACTGGAGCTGAGCACGTGACTGTTCACCTCACAGAGACTGGAGCTGAGGACGTGACTGTGCTCACCTCACAGAGACTGGAGCTGAGCACGTGACTGTGTTCACCTCACAGAGACTGGAGCTGAGCACGTGACTGTGCTCACCTCACAGAGACTGGAGCTGAGTGTGTGACTGTTCACCTCACAGAGACTGGAGCTGAGCACGTGACTGTTCACCTCACAGAGACTGGAGCTGAGCACATGACTGTTCACCTCACAGAGACTGGAGCTGAGGACGTGACTGTTCACCTCACAGAGACTGGAGCTGAGCACGTGACTGTGCTCGCCTCACAGAGACTGGAGCTGAGCACGTGACTGTTCACCTCACAGAGACTGGAGCTGAGCGTGTAACTGTTCACCTCACAGAGACTGGAGCTGAGCACGTGACTGTGTTCACCTCACAGAGACTGGAGCTGAGGACGTGACTGTGCTCACCTCACAGAGACTGGAGCTGAGCACGTGACTGTTCACCTCACAGAGACTGGAGCTGAGCACGTGACTGTGCTCGCCTCACAGAGACTGGAGCTGAGCACGTGACTGTTCACCTCACAGAGACTGGAGCTGAGCACGTGACTGTTCACCTCACAGAGACTGGAGCTGAGGACGTGACTGTGCTCACCTCACAGAGACTGGAGCTGAGCACGTGACTGTTCACCTCACAGAGACTGGAGCTGAGCACGTGACTGTTCACCTCACAGAGACTGGAGCTGAGCACGTGACTGTTCACCTCACAGAGACTGGAGCTGAGCACATGACTACGTTCACCTCATGAATCCTGGAGCTGAGCACGTGACTGTGCTCACCTCACAGAGACTGGAGCTGAGCACGTGACTGTTCACCTCACAGAGACTGGAGCTGAGCATGTGACTGTGTTCACCTCACAGAGACTGGAGCTGAGCACGTGACTGTTCACCTCACAGAGACTGGAGCTGAGCATGTGACTGTTCACCTCACAGAGACTGGAGCTGAGCACGTGACTGTGCTCACCTCACAGAGACTGGAGCTGAGCACGTGACTGTTCACCTCACAGAGACTGGAGCTGAGCACGTGACTGTTCACCTCACAGAGACTGGAGCTGAGCACATGACTGTGCTCACCTCACAGAGACTGGAGCTGAGCACCTGACTGTGTTCACCTCACAGAGACTGGAGCTGAGCACCTGACTGTGTTCACCTCAGAGAGACTGGAGCTGAGCACGTGACTGTTCACCTCACAGAGACTGGAGCTGAGCACGTGACTGTTCACCTCACAGAGACTGGAGCTGAGCACGTGACTGTGCTCGCCTCACAGAGACTGGAGCTGAGCACGTGACTGTTCACCTCACAGAGACTGGAGCTGAGCACCTGACTGTTCACCTCACAGAGACTGGAGCTGAGCACGTGACTGTTCACCTCACAGAGACTGGAGCTGAGTGTGTGACTGTTCACCTCACAGAGACTGGAGCTGAGCACGTGACTGTGCTCGCCTCACAGAGACTGGAGCTGAGCACGTGACTGTTCACCTCACAGAGACTGGAGCTGAGCACGTGACTGTTCACCTCACAGAGACTGGAGCTGAGCACGTGACTGTGCTCACCTCACAGAGACTGGAGCTGAGCACATGACTGTTCACCTCACAGAGACTGGAGCTGAGCACATGACTGTTCACCTCACAGAGACTGGAGCTGAGCACATGACTGTTCACCTCACAGAGACTGGAGCTGAGCACGTGACTGTTCACCTCACAGAGACTGGAGCTGAGCACGTGACTGTTCACCTCACAGAGACTGGAGCTGAGCACGTGACTGTTCACCTCACAGAGACTGGAGCTGAGCACGTGACTGTTCACCTCACAGAGACTGGAGCTGAGCACGTGACTGTGTTCACCTCACAGAGACTGGAGCTGAGCACATGACTACGTTCACCTCACGAATCCTGGAGCTGAGCACGTGACTGTGTTCACCTCACGGAAGACAGGAAGGAGACAGCGCATAGGCTACAATACAGTCCCCTGGTCCTCAGGACATGGCCTTATATCCAGCTTCCCCGAGCTAGCACCATCTCCTCACATTTCCCGAACCTTCTAAAGAGGTCCAGCTTCTGACAAGCCTCAGTAAGTGAGCCCTTTGCAGGGGACAGGGCAGGGGTGTCTTCATATGCCAGCTAAGACACTAGTCACAGATCGTAGGAAAATCTTGTAGCACCATAAATTTAGACAATGCTACATTGCTGTAACTTCCTGAGGGTTCCATCTTTGGCCACCCTGGCACAGAACTTGGCGGAAACCTCCAGAAGCTCAGTCCAGGTGACTAGCCTTTGTCAACTTGTGTATTTCTACCTATGGTTATTTACTAACCTGTAAGACTTCTTGCTCAGAAGTTTCCACATAGCCAGGCACTGGTGGCTCACGCCTGTAGTCCTACCTGCTCAAGAGGCTGAGATCTGAGGATTGTGGTTCAAAGCCAGCCCAGGCAGGAAAGTCCGTGAGACTCTTATCTCCAATAAACCACTAGAAAACCAGAAGTGGTGCTGTGGCTCAAGTGGTAGAGCACTCACCTTGAGCTGAAGAACACAGGGACAGTGCCCAAGCCCAGAGTTCAAGCCCCATGACTGACCGAAAAAGAAAAAAAGAAGTCTCCACATAATTGAAAAAAAAAATATGTGTGAAGTGGACATAAAAATGAAGCTAACATTGCCACATTGCTGCTTGCCTATGTGATGGATGATGGTTTGTTTACAGGAGTTCTCTGGGTCCCAATTTCAAAAATGGCACCAGGAAGGTCCTCGTTCTTCCAGTCCAAGCACACTGGGCCTGTGGCACCAGCACAAATACAGTCTTCTCTTCTGCTTCCTTCTATGAAGTTATTGTGTGTCAATGGCTCTTGTCTGTGGTCCATTAGAGCAGGAAGCTGGTATCTTTAGATATTTGTCTAAGAGCTTTCATAATTTTTGTTATGCGCCCCCATTCCTCCTTCCTCTGGGTTAGAGAAATTGTGAGGCTGGCTATCATTTCCAGAATGTTCAGCTGGAGACATTCAATTTTATTTTATTTTTTCAGTATCTGTCTTAAACACCATTTGAAAGTGCCCATCAGCACAGGGGAGAAGATGCTGTGTTATTAACAGCAGGGCACAGCCGAGAATGGGGCCCTGGTTTCCTGTTCGGGCCATGCCCAAATGATTACTCGGTGCCATCTCCGTGAGTTCACACCAAATGGTGCTTCTCTGCCCATTGAGCTTTCAGCAACTGGAGTCTATGCCCTCCTGATTTTTAATGCAGAAAGCTCAAAACCATCATAATCTTTGCAAGTCATTTGTAATATATTTATAGGAAGCCATCGCTCCATAGCACTCTGAATTTCCTGCTTAGGATGCAATGGCAAAAGTCATTAAACATTGGCCGTAACAGTATTTTCACTGTAATAAAGTGTTAATTACTTCCACATGTTAATAGAGTTGGTGGGGGGGAGGGAGTTTTTTGCTATTGTTACCCTGCCTAAAATAATTTCCATGTGATAATTTTCCAGGATATCAAAAACGGAATAATTATGCACTAATTAAGAAAGTAGAGCCTGCTCTAGGAGTTAAGACTGCATTAATTTTAATGTTTTTACAGTCCTTTAATTGGGGAAAGGGCTGTAAATTGGGAGTCGAAGCTCTGCTCCTCTGTAAGTAGGCCTGCCTTTGCACTCTGCCTCTTATACAGAGCAACCCAAGGTCACCACAAGTTTGCAGACTCCCTCTGCTCCTCCAGGGGGATGTACTGGTGGTGACGCATGCATCGATCACTCTGACAAGCATTTAACTCTCCAGGAGCACATGCTCTCACGTCTTAAATTATTAATTGCATTAAATACATTTTCATATGGTGGGTAGTCTGCTACAAATGGTGTCCTGGTAGGGAAGTCCCTCCCCACCCCCTGTGGCAGGGCCATGTCACCTTTGGTAGCTACAGAGGACTTGGTGAAAGCACTGGGTGCAGGTGGGCCGGGCTGGAGCAGGAGAGAGACTGTCACGAAGGCCAAGGGAAGCAGCCATGGTGGCGCTGGTTCTCCATCCCTCACGGCTGATGAAGCGCCTTCCATGGTTGGTCCTGCGAATTGGAGACTAACCCTCGTGTGTGTCTTTTCCTGTGGACACTCAATGGAAGTCTCGGAAGCTGTTAGAGCTGGGTCAAAAGGAGGTGAGGAAAGTTGGGGTCCTCTGGCAAGGATCCCATTTGAGAATAAAAGCTGGATTTGGGACATCAAACTGACTTTGTCAGGAGCGATGGTAGGTGGTCTCATGCAGTCACCTATTTATTTGTTTGTTTGTTTGTTTATTTATTTATTTTTGAGAAACTAGAGTGATCGGCATTATAGCAAAGAAAAAAAAATCCATATCACCAAATGGCTCCCTGAGATCAGCCAGCCAGGCAGAAATGAGCTGTGGAGGCCCCGGCTTCCCGGGCCATACATGACCCCGCCACTGAGACCAGTGAGACCAGTGAGACCTTGAAAAGCTGCAGTCAGAGCTGGGTCCAGAATCCTGTGGCGTCAGCACCAAGAAGCCCCAAGCCAGGGTGACACAGCAAGGGGACCAAGTGAGCTGTCGGGGGGAGAGGCTGTTCACAGACCTTCATCCTCAGACAAGCCAAAGGATGGCTGCAGATTTGCCAGCCGGCTCAAGCTCGTCTCCTGACTTGCTAGGCTTGGGTTGTACCTGTCGGAAAGCATCTTTGGTCTGAGGCTGCCATTTGTGTGATTGCATCCAAGAAAGTAGCAAGGACAGATAGGAGTTTACGCATCTCAGAATTAATGTTCAGAGATGCATGTCCTCAGTTTGTCCTCTGTCGATCTCATGTTTGGAGTGGGCTGGAAATTGTGAAAATTCAGGGTCTGCTGAAAGACTTGACTTTCGGGGAAAAGGAGTGCTGGACAAAATCGTTCTGTCCGGATTTCACTGGGTGGGGGTGTGTGGGTTTGAGAGGAGCTGCGGGGCGTTGGAGCCAAGGCCCCTTCCCCTGGGGAGGGGGAGGCAACATGCTAGGGTGACAGTTTGCTGGGTCATTACACATTTTTTCCTGAATTTTCTTCTGCATGTGGAAGCTTGATTTTGGCCATGAGGCCATATTACTGAACCAAGGACACTTTCCTTCTTCTTTTTCTCCTCCTTTCCTTTCTTCATTCTCCTCTTCCTTCTCTTCTTTCTTTCCACCCTCTTTCTCTTTTCTTTCTCTCACCCCTCTCCATCTCTCTCTCTCTCTCTCTCTCTCTCTCTCTCTCTCTCTCCTTAGCCCTGCCCCTTGTTCCCCCTTCCTTCTTTTACTGAAACTAGAATATATATGTCTCACTTAAAATGACTCTTGTTTTCAGTGTTGGGGATGGAACCTGGCTTCCTGCATGCTAGGCAAGTGCTCTACTTCTGACCCCCTCCCCTCCCTTCTCCCTCCCCCTTTCTCCCCTTTCCCTTCCTCCCCTCCTCTCCCCCTCCCCCACCCAGAGTCTAGAGTGACTTCCTAAAAGTTGGATTCAGCCCAACTTCTGGATGTAACAAGATGACCCTGACTTTTCCTGAGCCTCTAGGTCCCACCTCAGAAGCTTGCTTGCTTTGTAGAATGTTCTAGTGGACAGCCATGCCCTCCAGTGTGATGACATGTGGTATCTTTTGAGCCTCATCAGCTCACATCCAAGCATCTACCAGCCTCACCTCGGCCTTTACACACACTCTGACGCAGAGCCTTAGGCTTACACAGTAGGGAGGAAGGATTTTCATGTACCAGCCAGGTGCTTGTCAGCGGTCAGGCACTGGCCTGGGCACTGGGGACACAGATGTGAACAAAGTGAAAGGGACGTAAGAGGGAGGCAGGGATCCAGGCAGATGACCGGCACTGAGGCGACAGTCGTAAGCGCAGAGAGGTCCCGGGAAGGGTGCATGGGGGTCATAAGGAGCAGTGACAGGGCATGACATCGACAGGTGACAGGAGCTCTGTGTCACAGACCTGGTGGACATCCCTCAGGACTTCAAGCTTCCTCCCAGTCCTACCTACAGTGGTTGGAGAGTAACTTTAAAAAGCGTATCAGTGAAGCGACGCAGAGCATGTTGAGACTCGGTGGCCGAGCCTGTCTGGAGCAAGTCCAGAACCACTTCTCCACCACTGTGCCACCGTGAGGGCCAGGTGCTTCCCTCCTGTAGGTAGGGTGAAGACAGAAGGAGGGATTGGGGCCTCTCCTTGGTAGGTTGGCCATGCAGTATGCAAGGGAGGAATCGTGGACGGGTGGGGCCCACCGCCGACAGCTGGAAGGCAGGGCGGAGCTGCGTCTGGCTGAAGCTGAGGGCAGGCCAAGGGTCTGGTGAGGGGCAGCCGCGAGACGCTGAGTTCTATGATGTTGAAAGGGGGGCGGCGGGTAGAGGAGCAGAAATGCCTGAGAAGCTGTGCACCTCTGAGCTCTGGCCTCTGAGGTCAAGGGGTAAGTCTGCTGTCAAGACTCTCCCACTGCAAGGTCAGCTTCTACCTGGCCCTTGGTGCCATTTTTAAAGACTTTCCACATTGTGGTCACAGGAACATCTTCTCCCAGACACTAACGCTCTGAGCAGGGAAACAAAGCTCCTCCTGTAATATTTCTAATTCAGGTCCACATGAAGGTAACTCTCTCCCAGTGGAAGGGTTGATTAGCCAGAGGATGGCACTTACTTGCCAAATGGACTGATCACAGAGTTCCTACCATCATTTACACTCCATCTCACATTTTGACACCTTGGTAATGACACCTTCCTTGTGGTAATGCCCTGCCAATCCTCCACAATGCTATTACCTGGATGTTCACAGTGGAGCTTGTGAACTGCCTTCCAGATAATGCTTTCTTTAGAAGGCAGAGATCATGTGATATACCTCCTATTGTATTGCTTCCAGTGTTTGGCACGGTGCCCCATGGTTAGCATGTGATAAATGGTTGGTTGGTTGGGTAGCTGAATGAATAAATGAATATAGTCATAAAAATCTAGATGAAGACTCTGTCCTAGTGGAAGAAAAAAGGAAGCTAGGTGCACATCCTTTATGATGCTTAGCAAAGAAACGCACTCGTAACCCAGGGCACTTTTGGTTTTAGGGTCAATGGAAAGGAAATTGAAAGTAAATGTATTAAAAAGAAGATGAGGTTTGGGGTTTGATAGTCTGGGTTGTGATTTGACAGCTGACTTGAAAAATCTGTTATTGGTTTAGATGCTTGCAGCGAGAGAGAGGGGGTAGGGCGGTGGAGGGGGCTCCTACAAAAGCTCATACATCCAAGAGCAAAATGATGAGATTAAGAAGTATCAGATCACACACCCACCGGGTGCTAGATTTACTCATGAGAAGGTGGTTTTTTTTTTTTTTTAGAAAACACACCCTAGTGCATAGAAGCAGGTTAGCAATGATCCTTGGCTTGTGATATACTCTCTCATCATTTATCCATGCTTAGACCTACTTGGTGTAATGAACACTCATTGGAGACCTGCCTGCACTGTAGACCAGTGGCCATGACAGCCTCTGTGTACATTTTCTGTGCCCTGAGAGTAACCATCCTGGTCTATGTTTCCCAAGTGCCCCTTTCTGTCCCAGGGGCCTGGTATGGACAATGCCTTCTGTAATCACCTCTTTCTGGGATACATCACCATCTTGGGTTGCATGTGTGATTCTCTTCCAGGATAACTTTTCTATTACATCCTAGATTATCAAACCTTACAAAGGAAATGGAGACAGGGAGAAGGAAGCATTTAGATATTTGTATTCCTATAACAAGTGGGTGTGTGGTTGGAATGGATGCACTACTGTTTCGAGAGCCTTCCAAATGAATCTGAGCCACATGGTGCAAATGTTGGCATTTACTCCCCTATCACAGTTTGGTGGCTTGAATCAGTCAGCATCACCAATCGGTATTTCCTGGAGGAAAGATGAGTCGGCTCAGGTGGAGCCATGGGGGAGAGTCAGTGCCTAAGCAAGCGTTGACTGGAAAATGAGAAGAGAGCCATTGGAAACAGGAGTGAATCTTCCTCAAATGAATGTCAGGAGATACTCATCAGGAGCTCTGCATGTCTCACGTCAGAGTGCTTCATGTTTTCATTCCAGAAGTCTGTGGTTTCCCTAAGGAAATCTAAATGGACAAAGAAGAGCTGGAGTGGTTTCTGAGTGGGACAAATTACCCATGACAGGGGAGGCACAAATGGAACTTCTGGCCATACTGGTGCTGCCCGGGGGTCTTTCCTGGACTGTCAGGACTGTGTGTGGAAGCTCCTTTGCTTCCCCTTCTCTTTGGCCTTTGTGCATCTGCATTTTGTCCATGTGAACTCAACAACTTTTAGCAGGTAGAGAGTCTGATTTCAGCCAAAGGGGCATTCTTCTAAAATACAGAAAGTGTAGCAGAAGATTCTGAGAAGAGCATCTTCTGGAATTCTTAGATCAGCCTTCCTAAGCTGTTTGTTACATAATGAGCTCGTGTGGAGAAAAGCATCAGTGAAAAGGCATAACCACAATGCCTTTATCCACTGCCAAGGAGTGAGTGGCACTACAGGATGGCCTTTGGGATGCAAGAACCAATCTGTCTCCAGATGCTCGGGGGAAGCAGGGAAGGGGGCAAGCAGACAAGGACATGGGTGATGGGTGCTATAACCCTGTCACTAGGATCAGTGGGCATAGGATGGACTCCTACTCCACACTGGCTATGATATGAAGGCCTCCGTTTAACTCATCCTTTCCTTTTCATGGGACATATGGCACTACATGATGCATAGGTCACATTTAGATCTCATATTCAATGTGTCTTTCACTCCACCAGCTCACTGACTCCCAACCTCATGGCCTCCAAATTTTCTGAACAATTACGAGAGTAGATGAGGGCATAGATGCATTCGCAGCATGAGCGCTTGCACTTGCCTAGAAAACAGATGGGATGATGGGATTGCTGGAAAATAATGGCTGCCCCTTCCTTGGGAGGAAGCCCCGGCCTGCTGTGGATGCTAGGAAGGTTGCAAACGCCATCTCTGGTCCAGCAATGGTCAGTGACTTTGATTCACTGCACAAATCAGTCGCCCTGGCAGAGAGCCAGTCCAGGTCCTCAGGCTGCCGCAAACTTGAAGATGCCAGCAGGGCACAGCACTGAGGAAGGCCTGGCCCTGTGCCCACCCTGGTTAGTGAGAAGCAGCCGGGAGCACCTGAGGCCCCCCTTGGCAGGGCTCATGAAGGCCTTTTTAAGAAAAGGCAACCTGCCAACCACAATGAAATATGCAATTGTCCATCTGTTGCTCAAATTAAAATTTTTTTCCCTTTCATTGCCAAGAACTTCTCTAACGACTGTCCAGTGGCCTAAGCTGACTAATGGGAGGGGTAGGCAGGGGGCAAAATAGGTTATGATCATTCAGGGGACTCAGTAGCATGGGGGGCAAGGACGTTCATGGGCATGAAGGAGATCTAGGGCAGACTCTCAATGATTGCCAAGAGAAACACCATCATCTTTTACAAATCATTTGAGAACTTACAAACCACTCACTGCATCTTCTCCCAAGCGGACCTTTGTCCTAAGCGGTATCTTTCTTTCTTCATGTCCAGTGATCCCCCATACCTCTGGCTCCTTAGACTTGGGGTCACCTCAGGGACTCCCCATTGACAGGAAGAGTCTGAACAAAATATGTAAATACAAGGTCATGTGCACATATGCACAAACATGATAACTAAAGTATGGTGTGTGTGGGGAGGACTCAATGGTGACACTTATTTGAACAACTAATGTAGTGAACACCCAGACGCTGGAACATTCACTGTCTGAGGAGGAGAATGATGTTAAGAGTAGGGTTGGCACATGAGTGGAGAGGAGGAGGGGACTGCAGACTTAACCCTTAATGTACACATGTGAACATGGAACCAAGTAACCTGAGGGAATGTGTGGGGTTGGGCAAGATGGAAGGAGAAGGATGGAAGGTATTACATTGATCAAGAAGCATTGTACTCACAAAGTGAAAGGTTGAGCTGAAGCCTCTCCGCACAACTTCTTACGGATAATAACAGGAAATGTATTTTTATCCAAGAACTTCCTATATAATCTTTTCCCCTCTTTCCACACCTAAAATAAGAGTTAGCTGGGAATGGCAACTCTTGCCTGTAGTATCAGCTACTCAGGAAGTAGAAACCAGGAGGATCACAGGAGGTTGAGGCCAACACATGCAAAGAATTAGTGACACCTCATTTCAACAAACTAACTGGACATGGGGGCTGGCCTTATAATAATAATTATGTAAGACACACAGGTAGTATAGAATTTGTTTGCTTGTTTTGTTTTTTTTAAAAATTTGGTTGGCCAGAATTTTACTGAGAAGTTCTATAGCTATGTACATCAAAAAGATGGATCTATAGTTCTCTTTCTTTGATGGGCTCCTATCTGGTTTGGGGAAGAAGGTAAAGTTGGCTTCATAGAAAGAGTTTGGTAATGATCTCTCTTTTTCTATTTCATTGAAGAATTTGAGGAGTATTGGAGTGAATTCTCCTTTGAAGACTTATAGAATTCAGCTGTGAATCCATTGGGTCCTGGGCTTTTCTTGGCTGGGAGGTCTTTAGAGCCATTTCAAGTTCATTACTTGTTATGGGTCTATTTAATTGTTTTCAGTCTTCTTGGTTCAGTTTGGGTACATCAATGTTCTGTAGGAATGCATCCATTTTTTCCAGATCCTCCAATTTGTTGGCATAAATGTTTGCAAAGTATTCCCTTATAATGTTGTGAATTTTGTGCTCATTTCTGTTGTGATGTTCCCTTTTTTCTCTCTAATTTTATTTGAGTGAGTTCTCTTCTATTAAGAAAAGTAAGCTAAGCTGGACACTGGTGGCTCATGCCTGTAATCCTAGCTACTCAGGAGGCTGAGATCTGAGGATCGTGGTTCAAAGCCAGCCCAGGCAAGAAAGTCCGTAAGACTCTTATCTCTAATAAACCACTAGAAAACCAGAAGTGGCTTTGTGGATCAAGTGGTAGAGCACTTGCCTTGAGCTGAAGAGCTGAGGGACAGCGCCCAGGCCCAGAGTTCAAGCCCCAAGACCAATGGGAAGAAAAAAGTAAGCTAGACCCAGAGAAATACACATTTCCTTGTTTCCCTCATTTGTGGTAGCAAGTATGTGCCTACACACCTACAAGTAAACACACTGGATAGTTAGCAAATAAATTATCTGATGTGTAAGAGGCTCTATGGAGAGTCTAATTAGTGTAAGTCTTTAAAAAATACTAAGTCAATAGGGGAAAAACAAGGGAGGAGGTAATAATGCTTGATAGGAAATGTACTCATTACCTTGCTCATATAACTCTAACCCCTCTGTACAATATTTTTACTATAAAAATGTATTAAAAATACTGTCGAAACCCAACAAAATAAGTACCAGGAAATGGATACCTGCAAGAGGGTAGGGTGGGGCCAAGGAGAGAGAGGGAGAAGAATGAAACAGAGAAGGGGGGAGAATGCAGGCAAGAATTCATTGTATATACCACAGAATTGAGAACTATGAGAGAAGGGGCTGAAGGGAGATGAATAGGTTGAAGGGATGACACAGATCAAGATGCACATAAACTGCTTTGTTAAAAGGCAAAAAGTTAAGGACATACCTAAAATTATGATAAGCAAGGGAAAGGGTAGATTGAGGTGGATGCGAATGTTAAGAAGGAGTTGCATTGGTCAAGACACAGTGTACTCATAAACTGCTTTGGTGAATGGTGACTCTTTTGTACAACTGTTTAATGATAATAAAAATATTTTCTTTAAAGGAGCGTAGGTAAGAGGACCAAAGTGTGAGGTGGGCCTTGGAAACTTGAACAAAAGCACATGACCCTGTCTCCAAAAAAATTAAGTCCCTTAACCCCCACCCCTAAATTCTAGGAGCAAATTCCAAATACTAGAGCCCCTGCCTAGCTATATCCCGCAAGACTTGCACTGCCAAAAGAAAAGAAACTATGTCATACTCTTAGAACCTTAAGAGACCACTTCTACGTCCTCCTTTCCTGCAGCAGACCTTACCCTGCAAGTTGATTATTTCCTTTTCTTTTTATAGAGAATATTCATGATCAAGGAGTAATGGTGGCAGAAGCCAGAATAGTTAAGCAGAGTTTCAAACCTTCGGTGATTAATAATTTTTTAAGTGTACTGTGTAAAGTTATTTCTTTTTACTTTAGTTTTTTTCCCCTTTGGTTTATCCCCTATTGTCACTGTTTTTGATTTTGGTACCTTATGTCTTGTATATACATTTGTCTGATTTGGGGAAGGTAAGGGGAATCACAAAATGGTGAGACAAAGGACAAAGGGTGAACCAATGCCACAGCGAAACTCCCAAGACACTGTGTTGGAAATGAACTGTACAACTTGGCAGTTGAGTCAGTGGGGAGAGAAAGTGGTAGAAAAATAAGGGCAGAGGGTAACATTTGAAAAGAAATGTACTCATGACCTTACCTATGCAACTGTAACCTCTCTGTACATCGCCTTTACAATAAAATAAAATGTAAAAAAAGAAAAGCAAATATGTATTTAAAGAAAGATTCCTATCAGTGGAAAGCAGTGAAAAAATACAACCGAGGGTCCCATCAGCAGCACTGGACACTGAGGAAAGTGAACGAAGCAACTCGAGGCGGTGATGGAGGGAGGGAATGAGAGGTAAAGTGGGAATCGCTGATACTAAGCAAAAGGAAAGAAATGTACATACCACCGATTTGTAAAAGAACAGTTTCATTGTTAAAGGTCATAGAGTTCATAAGCAATGTAGACTAAGATAATGATGTCCACCGTTGTGAAGATTAAAAGGTGTTTGTGACTTATTAATATAAAAGATTCCCAGAAGAACAGTGGCCGTCAGAAGCCAGGGGGAGGTGAAGGTTACCCAAGAGCAGCTCGCGGCTGCTGGACAGTGCAGGGCTTGGAGTCAGCTGGCAGCACTGTAGAGAGTGTCCAAGCAGAAACCCAGGGCAATGAGCTCTGGAGCCAGAAGCAGGCTCTGTGGCACATTACTTGTTTTCCCTTCTGTCTTGTTCTGCCTTGTCTTTCTGGAGGATGGCCTGTGCTCAGAAGAGATCCCTTGGTGGCTGAAGGACAACAGGATAACACAGATTCTGGGGACACAGAGGGAGAACCAAAGTCAAAGACCAGTGACAACCAAGCTCCTGTTTTCTGAACCATGAAGTCCTACTCCATACAAACCATTATTCCTTTTCCTATTGTTATTATTATTTTAGTATTACTATTATTTTATTTCCTCTCTTCTTTGAGATTGTATGCAGGCTCAAATCTCTTCCGCTTTAAAATGCACTCAGACAGATAAATCTGTGAGTCTGTCACCAGCCAGCAAAACGCTGGAATGGGGGTATGACTCAAGTAGTAGAATACCAGTCATAAGCAAGCGAGAGGCCTATGAGTTCAAGCTCCAGTACCAATAATAAGTGAGCAAATGAAACAAACCAATAAAGCAGTGAATAAATAACAAAAGGAGACCAGAGGGCATACCTCAAGCGGTAGAGCACTTGCCTTGCAAGGCTGAGACCTTAGAGTCAATCCTCTGGTCTGTACAATAAAAGCCAATTTTATCTGATAAATGTATGGCCAACCCTCGCTTGCTTATGGATTCCATTTTCATGGAATATCATGTTCCATCCTTTCATATTCGGTTTGTGCATGTCCAAATAGATTTGAGTTGTTGCACGTTTGCTTTACATCTCATTGATTTCCTCTCTCATTTTTATTATTTCCTTTCTTCCACTTGCCTTGGATTTAGTTAGCTATTTTTTTTCCTCTTGCTTCTTGAGAAGGATGCTTAGTGTTTGATTTCCAGTCTTTCATCTTTTTTAATATGTAAATTTAAAATGACAATTTTCCCTCTGATCACTGCTTTAACTACATAGCATATATTTTTTATTATCTTCACTTAAAAATGATGTTAAATTTATAGTTATTTAGATAGTCTTTTTCTTTTAGAATATGATTCTATTTCAGTTGGAAGATTTTTAGTTACATCTTTTTATTATTGTTTTGTAACTTGAGTGCCCTGTGGTTGGAGAACACTTTGATTGGTTTTAATCCTTTGAAATCGGTTGAAATTTATTCAATAACTTGGCATCTGGTCTGTTTTAGTAAAGGCTTCATATGCACTGTTTATTCTGAGACAATTGAGTACAAATTAAGTCATGTTTATTATCATTCAGATCTTCCCTGTGCCATTATTGGGGTGTGATCATTTCACGTTATGTCAGAGGGGTTAAAGTCATCAATGGTGATGAAATATTTGTCTGTTTCTCCTTTTAATTCTGTCAGTTTTGTTTAGTAGATTTCAAAGCTTTGTTATTGGGAACATTCACGTTTATGATGGCCATTCCTTTCAGATAAATCGGCCCTTTTATATTACAATATATCCCTCTCTCCTCCTAGTAAAGATTCCTGTTTGAAATCCACATTTGCTTCTGTTAATGTATACACAATAATGCATCTCTATTCCTTTTCCACATGCTTTTATGTTCTGATAATTAGGGTAAATTCCTTGAAGTGGCACAAGGTTGGGTTCTGTGTTTCAGGCAGTCTGAGCATCTTCCTGTTTATGAGAAAGCTTCATCCACTAACATTTTATGTAATTGCTTATGCATTTGAATATGAGCAGTTCTCTTGCAGTTCTCAGCCCCTTTCGATCAGAGTGTACCCTTTGCTTTCATCCACTTTTCCAAAATTCTTCTTGCTATTCTACCCACTTTTAAATCTGTTTGTTGAAATTCTCATCATACAGCTGACCCTAAGTACCCATCATTTCTCAGGATCCTTCCGTGAGTCTCTTGTCTTTCATCTCTCCAAATCATTTCAGGGTAGCTGTCTATATTCCCATAAATTCTGCTCTCCCATAAGGTGATATAACTTCAGATATGCAAAATTCCAACTGCCTTGTAGCTGTCACTGTCAGTATGTCCTGCGACATACAGACATCTGTGTGACCCATGCTTAGCTTCCAGATTCTCCTTCCACCTTTGTGGTACCCGGGTTCCGCCTCCTCTGAAAACACTCCTCTTGCTAAATGACGTGGCTTCTGACTCGATTACCTGAGCCAGGTATCTGGCATTGTCCCAGGATTCTGCTTCTTCCACAATCTATAGAATTTCTTGGCCAAAGTGCTCATCAACTTCCCAACTAACTGATCTGATTGCCTCCATTTTATTCCTTCTAGTCAGGTTCCAATGTGCTGTGACCAATGTCAGCTTTCTGCTTTTCCAGTGTATCCCTTTTCACAAGGTTGGAGCTGAACCTTATTCACAGGCTGACAAGCCTTCCCTGGCATGGCTCCTGGCTCTGTTCCTCCCCGGATGGTCCCCATGCAGCACCGTTGGCAAGGATGTGCAGTGTGCGGTCCAGCCCTCCCCTGTGTACACGGGCCTCCACCCTTGCACCTGACCCTCACTGGTACAATCACCACGTTCCCTGGATGCTCACCTACTATGTGTTCCTGGAGTCTCAGCTTTGTTCCCTGTAAGTCCCTCTGGGCTCCACAGAGCTGCTTTGGTGGCGCTTTTCCTGTGCTCTCAGCATTGGAATCTACCTCCTGCATTCCACAGTGCAAGATCACTTATTTTAATTTGCTGTCCATTTTCAGCACTCTTCTTTCTCTACATTCTCATGATCTCACTCCCAGCATCTGTTGTATACTTGATATTTTTTGAATATTGAAAGAATAAAAAATGTAAACTATTGCTATTGGAGTTAGCTCCTCTTACCTTTTACTGACAAATAGGTTCAAAAATATCTTTGGTCGCACATGCCACTGTTTTGAGTTTTTATTTACCTTTCATTAATTCAACAAATACTTTGTTGTGCACTTATTATGTAAGATGCTTTCAGTTATTGAACATCAGTGCGTCCTGGTATTTATTTGAGCTGTGTTTCACACTTAGTATTATCTACAATTTAGATAAAGAATATTTAATAAAGAATATTTAATAAATATCTAGTAATATTTATTAAATATTTGGTTGACATTTGTCAACCAAAGGCAGCAGATTCAAAAGCAGATCATAAGCTATGCTGGCTTAGTGTTATGTTTTGTTTCCACTAAATGAATTTGTCTGAAAATTTCTACCCTTAAATGGATTAATTAAAGTAACAGTGAGTGGCAGGCCAACAGTACAAGTGTCCTTCAGCCCAGTTTACCATCGATAATGGGAGTCTTGCCCTGACAGTAACCGTGGTCGCTGTTAATGAGCGTCTGTCAGTGTAGAAGACATTTATATCTCTATCTAGTATCTCACGTAATACCTCCAGCCTTTGAGGAGCAGGTATTTCCTTCCTGTGTTCTCGGGGAGGAGAAGGAAATTCCAGTCGCGTGGGTGAGCTGTCTGATGCTGCCTGAACTGAGAGTGGCAGATTGTGCTTCTCCATGTCTCCCCGACCCATAATTGGGGAATCTCCCTGGGGCCCTCTTCCAACTGAGCCATTCCATCCTCCAGAGCAGAGGAGCTCCCACAGCCCTGTCCACGACACCTGCACATGGGGAGTCAAGGCCCAGGCCAAAGTCAGGGCTGTGGGCAGGGCAGTGACTGTCCAGTATGGAGGGTGGCTGGCTTGGAGAGGACTAGAGGTCTCACCGCTTGCTCCAACAGGGGCTGGGACACCAGTGCTTGTTTTGTTGGTTCTCTGGCAGGCTTGGAGTCTGTCACTAGTAGAGTGATGTGTTCTGACTCTTAGATTGCTCTGCAGAGATGATGCTACCTTTCAATGGTTAAAGAAATTTCTCTCCACGAGAGAAGACTCTTTTGAATGGACTTTTTCCGCTAGAATCTGGCCACAGTCTTTCTCTCTCTAATGGGAAAACCTATACCAGAGACAGGAAGACTCGACCCTGGAAACGCTCCATGCTTCTGCGTCATCTGTGGTTGTCAAGTGGCCAACAGAAGATCCAACAAGCCCGCGTCCCATCCCTCATTTAATGTGGGGGGCTGAAGAGTAGGAGCCGCGTGGTAGGGTATGAGTTTTCCAGTAGTTCCCTGATGATTGAGTTCCTCACCTGGGGCAGGAAACCAGCGGGATCATCCTATTGAAACCATGATGAGCTGGTGCCCATTGGGGAGAGCTCACAGTGGCCATGGGAGGAATTACTATGCAGGAATTCTCTCCCACTTTTAAAGTGCCTTTGGGGCCACTGCCCTCTTCGCTAAGCCTGCTTATAAGGGAAAATTACACTTGTTCCCTTTTTGGAAGAGTATCTTTTTCTAAGGTGGATTATTTTTCGTCCAGTCGGACCCAGAGCACTAATCCTTTAATGTAAAGAATGATCAGGATGAGTGGTGAGGATAAAATGAGATTAAGAAATAAGACTCATGACTTAATTATTAACAGTAAAAACTATGAACAGAATCAATAAGACCACACGTATCATAATGAAGGCAAGAATATTGACACTACTGTGAAGCTAAAGTTTCACATTAAGCAGGCCCCATTACCCATGGATGTGAGATGGGAAATACCTTCTTCAGCCAGGCATCAATGGCTTGCACCTGTAACCCTAGCTGCTTGGTAAGATGTGGAGGATCATGGTCAGGCCAGCCAGTATAGAAAACTCTCTGAGACTGCACTCAGTGGGTGTGGTGGAAAAGGTGGGTCACAGTGCAGGCACAGCCAGGGCAGGAAAAAAGAACTTCTCCCAGAAACCATGAATGCATGAAGGGGCAGGAGGTGTGGCTTGGTCAATGCCTGTCTAGCAACAGGAAGTTCCAGAACCCCAGTAACACACACTTACACTCACACACACACTCATGCACACATAAGTAAATAGGTAAACAAATACAGAAAAATAAAGATAAAATCAATTCAAGTGTAAATATAAGCAAAAAATTCAAGTTTCTTAGTTTCTAGGGGAGAAATAATGTTTTGTAGTGAGGAAATGAAGGGTCTTGCTTCAGGACCAAGTTTTTATAAATGCACATGTTGTTTTCTTAAATATCTATTTCCAGAACTCTTTTCCAAGGAACTTTGTGATGCCAGAAAAGACCAGGTGTAGCAGAAATGTCTCATAGTACAGTGGAAAGAGCTAACTCATCCTGAGCCAAACCCTGGCCTGAACTCACACTTGGAGGCCTTGACAATAGTTCTGTAATCATACTCTACTACCAGGGTCTTTATGAGCTCTGATGATCTATGTGAGTAAAGAAGGCACCCCAATGCTTGTTACCTAGTGACAACATCAGCATTACCACCGTTGTATTGAATGATGGCCTGTGTGCTTAAGGCCCATCTTTCCAGAGCAGGACAAAGGCCTGATAGGGAAAGGTCCTGGTAGAAGGAGAACATGAGTTGTGGGTGGAGACACCTGACTCAGTTCTTTCTTTTATTGTAAAGATGCTGTACAGAGGGGTTACAGTTACATGAGTAAGGTAATGAGCACATTTCCTAGCATTGTTACCCCCTCCTTTGTTTTCCCCCTACCATCCCTTCCCTCCTCATCTCCCCAACTCCTCCCCCACCCCAAGTTGTAAAGTTCATTTTCAACATAGTGTCTTGTACATCTCATTGTTGCAATGGGTCAGCCTGTGTCCTTGTTTCAGCATTTTGTTATTTCCCCTCCCCTCCCCAAATCTTCTAATTATCCAGGTAAGCATCGACTCACCTCTCTAGATCTCCTTTTCTTCATTGGAAAATTGGCAGGTTTGGATTTTTATATAATAGAGTTCTATAATTTAAAAAAATTCTCACTTCCCCTGATCAGAGCAGCATTTGGTGTGTTCAGTGCAAATAAGCAAAAAGGCTTTTAAAAATAGGCACCGCTAGGATAATTTGCAATCACTGGGGTTATTGCAGGTAGAAGTGAGTCATATAGAGGATGGGGCTTTGTTACTTTTCACTTAACAAATGAGAAACATCCTTTTCTGGGGTTTGATGACAGCTTAGCCATTACATTTGAGCCACGGCCAATCTTAAGAGACAGAGGGCCGGTGTTCTCCTCAAGAAGCTCACTGCCATGCTTCTGTAGCGTGGTGATGAAAATCTCTCAGGGGCAGATGGGCCGACGAGGTGGGTGAGTGCTTGGAACAATGTTGGTTAGCATGGAATGTGGCAAGGGCATAAGTGAACATTCACAGGAGAAGTTCAGGTGAGGAGGAAAGCTGAGCAGGCCGATGAACTCACCCGTCACTGCACAAGGGAGAAGTAGCATCAGAGGAAAGGATCGGGAGGAAGGTATTTTGTAATCAAGATAATACGCAGGACTGGCCAGGGCATTGCCAAGGGTAGAATTAGGTGCCTTTGAAGGAAAGAAGATATGTTGACATGCTCATGCCCATGACCCCAGACAGTGACCTTACTCAGAAATATTTTGTACTGATGTAACACAATAAAGTCAGTAGGGCGGACCACTAATCAATATGAGGATACCCTTGAAATGGGGAGATGTGGATAAATAGGCAGATGTCTGAGGGGGGATGGTGTGACAAGTAGGACTCCCAGACAATTGAAGGGATGCACCTGCAAGCTAAGCATCAGCAAGGAATGTCAGGAAACACCAGGAAGTGCACCCAGAGGGGAACGATTCTTCCCCAGGGCTGTCAAAGGGACCCTGGCTCTTCCTCTGCCTGGATTTGGGGCCTTGAGCCTCCGGAACTCCAAGCAAAGCCTCTGTGTGACTGGCACCACCCTGTTTGTGATACTTCCCAGTTTCAGAGGAGGCGCGCAGGCCCTACACTAACGTCCAGAACACAAAGCGAATTTTCCTTTCTGGACAGCTATGTGTCCACATGTACCAAGAGTTTCAGAAGTGGTTATTGGAAGGCAATAATTATTTTCCTGCACGAGGAGGCCAGGAGATACGTGCAACTGTGAGAAGCAGACATTAGCCAGAGAGGGACGGGAGACAGCACAGGAGCAGAGGGCTGTCAACGCAGGAAGAAGAGCCTGAGCAACGTCTGTCGACCTGGGGAGGACTTTTCCTGGATGACAGCTTATAAAGCCGCTTGTGGGAACGAGAGGGTGGAGTTTTGGGAAAGAACTGCAGAAGACAGAGGGTGATGCATGACGTCCCTCCAGTCATGAAACCTACCTTCGGTACCAGCCCTCCTGGTATACGAGAGCCAGGCTGGGGGCACAAGTTGGGAGCACAGGTTGGGGAGCAGCAGGAGGTTCACAGTGTGCACAGAAAGGTTTGGTTGAGTCATCCAGGCAGAGATCTCAGAGGGAAAGGAAAGTCTGTGTAATGGAGAGCTAGCGGTCATTCGCCCAGCGGTATGATACTTAATGCTTAGGCTCACAGGAGGAAAAGGAAAGACCGAGTAAAGAGAGAATGCTGTTACCACGCTTCCCAGATCAGGACGCAGTTACCGGGTCGAAGGCAGGCCCTACCTATCCATATTGGGACTCAGTGTGGACACCACATTTCAGGGAGGGCTCTCACAAGCAGTAGTGGTGGGAGACCACTTCTGGGGGAGTTTTCCATGTCAGCACGGATCCAAGAGGCAGGAGAGCGTCCTGGAGAGCCGGTGCGGGACCGTGGGTCACTTGACTAAGCCCAGACACGGCTTGCTTCCTGTCTCTGATTCTGCTAAGAAGGAAAGCTATGGAGACATATTTTTCATGAATATGGCAAAGAATGTCTCCCTTTTCCTCTTGCACTGAACAAATAACATTGTTTAGATAGCATATCACAGCCTTTCCTTAGGTGTTTTATATGTCTTCCCGTCTTTAATCCAATTATTAACGTTATCACTAGACTGGATAGCATTCCACACTAAGAAGTGCCTCATTATCAGGATTAAACTCCACAGAGATATGAAAAAAAACAAAACAAAAAACAAGAATCAAATCCTGAAGAAATAAAGATTGTAAAAATAAGGGTCACATATATTTTGAAAATAGTTAAAACTTGGAAAGACATTTTGTTGTAACTACAAAACTTCAGGGGCTTCTAGTACGAATGGTATTTATTGTCTCTAAGAAGGAGAGATGCACACATTCTCCATTACTAGGTTGTTTTTTTTCCACCAAGCATTCCGTGGAAACTTCATTCGAAGGAACGCACAACAGGAAGTGCTGTCCCACCTTATTTAGCTTCATTACTATCAGCCACAATCATGTTCCTAGAAAACGTGTTTCCCTCTGTTTTCGGAGGAATTATTTTGAACTTCCAGAGAAAAGGCACAAAGGACTCAGCGTTGGTATTTCGGTGGTTAGAGGCCTGTTTCACAGTTGTCCCGATGCCGGGAGCTTAGGAGCGCCAGGTTGTTACTTGTATGCCTAGGTCTGGACCGTGGTCCCCTTCAGGTCTGAGAGGAGAGCCAGCCAGAGCAAGGCAGAGGTGGGCGTGGCTGTGTCTGGCTTAGTGACAGGTAGAAGGAAGAGTTCTCCAAAAATTGGCACTGGATGGGATTCACCTTTGGGTACAGTGGTGACGGTTGTGTTCTTATTTGTTTTAATAATTTCAATCATTTTTAAAATTACCTTTAAGTAGTTGAGTGAAGGGGTTGCCATCCCACAAACCAGTTCATCCTTCTTGAACAGTGTGATTCCTTTCATCATTTCCTTCCATCCCTCCCAACCTCACCCCTCGCCTCAGTTTTCTAGTTTGTAAGAAATATACATTGGCTACGATGACTGTGTTCTCCCACCTTCCTTCCTTTATTCATCTCCTTCCCTTGATCTTCCCAAACACCTCTCAAGTGACAGTTATTTGATATTCATTTTGTTGGACTGTGACTTTTTCTAAGAAATTATACTGTTTGAAATCTCCTCTGTACACTTACATGAGACCCTTGTTTTTACTTGTACAATTATAAATTAGTTCTCGCTTCCACATGTGAGAGAAAACATGCATCCTTTGTCTTTCTGGATCTGACTCAATTCATTTAACATAATTTTCCCCAAGTCCATCCATGTCTTTGCAAATGAAGTAATATCTTCCTAATGAATGAGTGAAATTCTGTTGTGTCTATATCTACCACACTTTCTTGATCCTTTCATCCATTGGGGGGCATCTTGGATGTTTCCATAACTTGGCTATGGTGAATAGTGCAGCAATGAACATGGTTGTGCAGATGGCTTTCCTGTATCATTATTTGTTGACTTTTAGATAAGTACCCAGGAATAATATCACTGGGTCATAGGATAGTTCTATATTTAGTTTTTTTGAGGAGTCTCTAAACTGCTTTCCATAGCGGTTGAACAAGTTTAATTTCCTACCAACAGTGTATTAGGGTTCCTTTTCCCAGTGGAGATGTTTTGGGTGGTCTGCTAAGAAAGCAACACACATTTTCTGTGGATCCAAGTCAATGATAACTATGCATCATATCCATCATATACATATTCATAGATATCACACACATGTGCATTATACACATATGCAATATACATATATACCATATAAGTAGACATCACATATATATACATGCACATATATAACACATACACATCATGTGCACATGCATCATACACATACATCAAGACATAGACATCATACACATGCATATACATTGTATAGATACATGCAAGCACATACATGACACACATATACTTCATGTGCATATACATCATACACATACATCATAGATATCACACCCAAACACAAGTGTTATACACATGCATGTATATACCTACAAGACATGCATATACATCATATGAGTATGCATCATAAATATATACATCATATACATACACAGTGATATCACACATATATGCACATTATATACATATGTGACATGTATATACATCATATATATTATAGGCATAGACATCACATGCATACACATGTTATATATATACACACATGCACACACATACATGAACACATGCATCATATGCATAGCTATATATGTCACGTGCATGTGTGTACATGGGCACACACATCATATCTACATCAGATACACGCATATATACATAGATATTACATGTACACACAACTATACATATGTATACATATACATATGTACATATACAACGTGCATAAATGTCACGTATATAGAAATCATATACATGCACATCGATGTCACACATACACATAATATATACATATGTGTATATGGCATATATATACATCATACATATATAGCCATAGCTGTCACATGCATACACATACACTATATACATACACATGTACACATGTATCACATATACATCAGATGCACACACATGCACACATATCATAGACATCACACATATACCACATATATACATACACCTATATGACATATGCATATATAATGTGAATATGCATCAACATGTACATCATATACACATACACATTATATACATGCATGTGTATTGGCACACATGCATTATATGCACAGCCATAGATATCACATGCACACATGTATACTACACACATACATGTGTGCACACATGTCATATATACAACAGATTCATATGCAGTAGACATATAGATACTACATGCACACACAGTACACATACACATAGGTGCACATACAGAATGTATAGACATCATATACATGAATATCATATATATATATTATGCATGTATCCATGTTTCATTTTTTCCATTGAAATCAACAGTCTGACCATTAACTTGTTGGTCCCAAGTACATGCTGTAGGGGAAATTGGGAGAGGTTAACAAAGACAGATTACATAATGGCTAACAGAGACATTTTCCAACTTTTTTCCGCTTTCTGCTCCACTTTCTCTTTTTCCATTGTATTAATTAGAAATTTAGGTAAATGACATGAGTGTCCCAATTTTTTATACCTGGCAGGAGAACAATTAGGCCATTAGAAGTAACAAATGGCCAGGGCTCGTGTTGACTGCTGAAAATTTTCAAGCTACATTATTTCCGACAAGAAGGAAACAAATAAGAGTTGTTTTGGCCAACGCTTCCCGTCAGCATGTCAGCTCCAGCAGCTGCAGCCTGGCCGCTCCCTCCCACGGCAGGCGGTGGGCATCATTAGACCCTGCTCACCCTGGTGGCTTTCCTCTCCTTTAGGTAAACAGTTATTTACATGAACTGCGACATTTTTCTTGGGTGACAATTTCTAATTGTGTAGGCAACCAAGGGTGATATATTAAATACTTGGAAAAAGGCTTCACCTGTGAAACAAATTGCTTTAAATTAACCATCCTTCCAAGAGAAAGGCAAAGTTTCAAGAGGGACAAATTAGACCCTTCTCAGGCACATATGGTAAGTGCCTCCAACAGGTCCCGGCTGGTCCCCACTCCAGAGATCAATTCCTCATGATGGAGTGGAAGGCTTCTGTGCTCATCTGGGGGTCCTTTCCATGCCAGCCTCTGCCGGCTCTGTGCTGGGAGGGGATCCTGTGGGCCCAGGTGCCATGTGGGTCCCTCTGCATTTGCAGCGGCTTCAAGAATCCACCCCCAGCCATTGTTTTCTGAGCTTAACCCTTTCTGAGCACATTTTAGGGGCTGGCTTGGTGCACAATCAATCTGTGCTTTTTGTTTCTTCCCATAGGCTGGCTTTCCTCTCTGTGGTTGTATATTGGAGGAAAAGCTGGGAGCGACTTCTTTTATCTGTGTTGGCTATACATTTTTAAAATTAAAATATAGATGGCAGTTTAGAGGTCGAATGTATATTTCTATCTGAATATTTGGAAGCAAAATATTGTCCAAAGCCTATTTAATGACATGGATGATAATTTATATATTCATATATCTATGGTTTTTCATTTAACAATAAATACATGTTTGTCCTTATGAATATCAATAATTGATTTATATTGTTTCTCAGAGAGAAGCATTGGTAGGGAGTTGACTCAATATTATTAAGAGGTGGGGATGGAGGGCGCGTGCGCGCGTGTGTGTGTGTGTGTGTGTGTGTGTGTGTGTGGTTCTGGGCTTGAACTCACCATCATCTGTTAGCTTTTTTCACTGAAGGCTGGAGCCTTATCTCCACTTTGAGCTTTCACTGGTCAGTTGGACATAAGAGACCCAGGCTGGCTTTGAACTGTGATCTTCAGAGCTCTTCCTCTTGAGCAGCTAGGATTACAGGAGTGAGCTACCAGGACTGGTGGAAATGGCACATTTTGATCACATGTGGTCGTGACTGGACTTCTTTACGAGTTAAATTGACGTCATTGAAAATTATTGTTTTGATTCTTCATGGAAAGAGAGGAAATCTTTTCAATTCATTTGACAAGGTGAGACGCTGTGGACAAAGCTTGGTGAAGATACACAGAGAAACTCTCAAATCCATTTCACCTGAGAGAGTAGCTGTGGAAAGCAAAGCAGATGAGCAGTGCTGAGAGAGGCCGGGACACTGAAGGCTGATGTGCTGTGCCTGGGTGTGGGCTTTGAACGCACATTGCTGTGATTTCCCTGGCATGGACCAGTCAGTGGAGGTGATCATTGTCACACAGCTGCGAGGGGCAGAGCTGAGACTGGAACACATAGCTTTTTGAGTTTACAGCGAACAGGAGAAAGATGGCCTACAATTTCCTACCAGTCCCCAGGAACGGGAGAGGGTCTGGTGACACAGTGGGTGTGTCCTCCGTGGGGAGGAGACGGGGCATCCGTGTGGCGTGCAACAATCATTTGCTGCAGTGTAGCTCTTGTTCTGGGCAGTGGGAGTCAGGAGAAAAGGATGCTTCTTTCACACAGACACCGCAGCCCAGGCTTCAGGATTCTAGTTTGCCTCTTGGGCTGGACACCATTATGACAATTTTTGTAAGTTTTAGTGACTTTTTTTTAACTGTAAGAAAAATGACATAGAAGCACTGGAATGAAGGAGATAAAATCACTGTTGTTTGCCACTGATGTAACTCAAGGGAGTCAACTGGAAACATACTCGAAATACTAAAACAGCTACCTTTTAAAAATAAAATGTAGCTAATTAAAAAAAATTACTTTCACTAAAGGAATGGTTTTTAGCCAAAATTACTGATGTGCAGAAAATAGTGAGCTTATTCTTAACCCCAAAAGCAAAAAAAACAGAGTGGCAGAAATATTTAGAATAGCAAGAGAAATAAAAAAAAATACATCTGAGTAAACTTACAAAATGTTCCTGGAAATGTATTAAAAATATAAAACTTTGCCAAAGGACAGGGGAAAAAAAGACTTAGATGAATACAAAGAATAATGTTCCTGCATGGGAAGATTTAGTATTGCAGATGTCAACTTTCGCCTAATTCATCTACAAATTCAATGAATATCCAATTCTATTCCCTGTGGGACTGGGGTGGAACTTAGCAAAATGTTGTTAAAGTTCATCTGGAAAAATAAATGGCTGAGAGAAGCCAAGGAAATTTTGAAAAATAAGAATAATGAGAGAGGACTTGACCTACTGGATATTAAAATACTATAGTGATTAAAACAATGTGTTCTCTGTGCAGGGACACATGGATCGATAGACCAGAGAAGAAATTTCAGAAAGAGACATAAATAATTTAGGACATAAGAAGATGGCATTTTGGGGTACCAATAAAGGATGGATTGCTTGGTAACTAGTTTGGGGTAACAAGGATTTTGAGAAAGAAAAGTGAGATCCTTAGTTTGCAATTTGAGCAAGAAATATGAGGAAGGCTAATATGTTACACACAATGGCTCTGCATCGGTGCTAACAATGTCTATGTAGTGGCAAGTACAGGCAGAACTAAAAAACAGGAGAAGGTGGATTTGAACTTGTAAAATTGTGCTTGGAAATTAAAAAAAAGATTATGATACAAGCAGTAAGTTATGATGAAATCTTTGTAACTTAGAGGCCAAGTGTTCACATCTCTAACACAGAAGGATTTAAATCACTAAGGAAAAATATAAAGTGTAAATTCCCATTGTTAGGAATTTTTCCCCTACATTTATAAATAGCTTTCTTCCATTACCCTACTCCTTCTCTCCATCCCTCCCTCCCTCTTTTCCTCCCTCCCTCCCTCCTTCTCCCCCCTCTCCCCAATTCCCTCTGGTCATTCAGATGGGTTTAAACAACAAAACCAATATAAAGCCATGGTGTAGGAATGGTTAAGTCCATTGTAGCCACATCTGTCAGCACACTATGAAGGCTGGCATGACTTGGGCTAGTGGCGATACAAAATCAACTCGAACCAAGGTTACTAACTACAAAGGCAATGTACTTGTACAATGTACAATGTTCTTGTGAGTGTGTGTGTGTGTGTGTGTGTGTGTGTTTTTCTGGTAGGAAAAAATATATTTTGTGTGTCTATTTGAGAACAGGGAGTGAGGTTGGCTTGGGATGTAGAAACGAGGGCTGCTATGGGAGTTTGCAGTCTTACACATGTACTTTAAAAAAGACATGTCAGTAGATGTTATTGGGGTAAAATTATGAACAAGGTTAATTTTCCTTGTGCTTCTCTGTAGTTAAAAAATGACAACATGCTAATGAAATAAAGAAGAAATAATACTGAAGAACATTAAATCTATAAAGGTAACTAAAATACCAAGATGAAACAGACTCACTTATGAAATTGCATATATAAAATCTTCCTTATAAAAACATTTCTATGATAATAATATAAGATGTTGAGAAGAGTTAGAAATCCACTGATGACAGCAGAGTGTTCAGCCTATCTGGTTAATTATTTTCATTTCTGCTTTAGGATTGATCCTATGGGAATAATTACAGATGCTAGTAAAGATTTGGCCTCGGAGATTTTTGGCTGTGGTGTCTTTGGTGATGGAGAAAAGGTGTGAATTGTAGTATGTTCGTGGTACTTCATACTATGAAATATTAGGCAACCAATGAGAATGCTTGTGGGGCAAAGTTGGGGAGATAATTGGATCTAATAGTATGAACATTTAGTGGATACTCAATGTGAATACTTAGCATAAGATGTAGATAACAAAACAGTTGGCATAATTTGAGACAAAGATTAGTTGAAATAATAATAAATTCTCATTGCAAAAAAGCAGGAAAGACATGCACCCAAGAGTTGAAATGGAAGTTCCGCAGGTGACATCATGAGTCATTTTCACTCTTCTGTTTTCAAATTCCCAACTTCTCACAGTCTAGATTCCAGAGTGAAATCGAGGGAAGGGGGCATCTCATCCTTCCTTAATACAGAGACACCACGTGCAGCCCCACGGCGTTCTGTGTTCCTCTGTTCCAGGATGGTCCAGTCCAGTGGAAGGTACCAAGGAGCAGGAAGCCATTAGATTACAGAGCAGACCAGACAAAATGGCTGACCTGGTATGGTCAGATGGGGAACACACATGGAAGGCGTGTTCTGTGCATCCTGGGGGCTCCTGCCTGCATCTTTCAAATGTTCTGTAATTCTGAAGCACGCAAGCACCAGGGGTATGGCTCCTATCTGCAGGTAAGGCTCGCCAGTGCTTCCTGGAGGAGATGGGAGCAGGTCGTGGGACCTCACCTGGCACTGACCTCAGCTTCAGAGACACCTGTCTGAGGACAAGCGGCCAGCTGTGAAGTCCTCACCGCAGAGCTCACAACATCTCTCCCGGGTTAGGTTGCTGAAAAGATCAGAGGGAAGCCTGTGTGATGAGCATAATGAGATTCAGTCCTTCGCCATGCCACTGGTAGTAATTTCCTTACTTCCAGATTTCTTTGACAAGGCAGCCAAGATCTGGCCAGGTCTCCAGAAGTATTTAGGGAAGAGGAAGGACTAATGGCCCAAGCTCCTTAGCACACTGCTGGAGCTTGGCAGATACTCCATCAACAGCCTGGGGATGTTGACTGAGTTACTTAACACCTCCACCCTTCCCTGGTCAGGGACCTCTACCTCTGCGCAGGAGCCTGGCTCACCCCCATGGTGCCCCCTGCTTTCCTTCCCCTACTCCTTGGTGAACTGACCTCAGTTGTCTTCAGCTTAAATCATCCCCTTCCTACCTATGTTCCCTCCCCTGCCCTCCCCCCTCTCCTTTCCTTCCCTCTTTTTATAAACCACTCTGCACTCATTATGCAAGAGGGTTTCACTGTTATATTTCCGCACCCCCATTGTAATATACTTGGATCATTGTCACACCTTCTACTAACATTTCCTATCTCGCCATGTTTCACTGCAGTTTTTCAGTGCTTTGTATTTATCCTGTCACCTTTTGTATTTAAACACAGTGCCACAAAAGGTGGGGCGCCCAGAAATGATACATCATGCATCCAAACATGCACACATATGCACAGGTGTGTACATATGCATTTGCTTTAATTGTCTTCCAAATCTAGAATCCTTTAAACAGCATTTCAGGAAAATAGTTTATTGTTGGACCTCAGGAGGCAGGTGCTTGAGGCGGAGGCCTGGAGGGGGGAGGGACCTGGAGGTGGAGGTGGCAGAGGTCTGGAGCTGAGGAGGGGTCAGGGGCCTGGAGGGGACAATAGACCAGTGACAATTTCTCAGGGGCCTTATGCACAGAGGCCCCTTGGGGCCCCACCCAGTGGGGGATCTCCCAGCTTGAGGGAAGGCAGCCAGTGTTCCATTAGGAAAGCAGGTGCACTTGGCTCCCTCTGTCCTGAAGACTATCACTACCATCTTTACGTAGCTGTGCGAAGGGTTTTAATTCAACACAGCAGTTCATAAGTACAATGGCTCCTGATGCCTGTTGCCCTCTCAGGATTCTCCTCCGTGGGTTCCTGCCCCACCCACCCTTCGTTACCAGCAGAGATCCAGATCATGATGACAGCTTAACCACCCTGGCTTGTGCTACACAAGGTGCTTGGGGGCTGCAGCCAGTCATCCATCATTAGTGCCCATTTTAGCTTTTATTCTGTTGTTAACTCCACCCCTTCGTCTAAGTCCACATTGTGTACTTCATCTTGCTAAGAAACCACTGTAGATATTTATTACTGGCAAACTTACTTCATAGGTAATTGCATCATGCTCTATTTAAAAAAAACCAAAACTTTTATGCCTTTTTCTGAAATAATTAAAAACATCATTTTAGCTTTGATTTTGGGAGGGATTAAAACTATATTTAATCATGCAACGGTTTTTTTGTTTTATTTATTATTTTGTTCTTGTGTTATAGCAAATAGGCTGTGGGTTTTTTTTTTATCTCCTCTTTGTACTTGCAATAACATATTATTTGACCATGAATCATTTTAATGCATTGAAACATAAGCATGTGAATTGAAAAATAGATACATTAGTCAAATCAATAAATAAATATGAAAATATATTTCTACGATGAAAAACCATCTTGGCTACTGTGTCCTCCAACTTGGACAGAGAGAGCTGAAATATATGGCTGTAAAATATAGCTTGCCCTGTCAACTAGCCAGTGCCTGCAGCCTAAAAGGAATTTTGAGCCCTGGGTAAGTAGTATTTCATCAACAAAATCATAAAATAAAGACATTAAAATGAAGGGATGATGGAGTGTTGTAGGGCGTTTGGAAAATCACCCTTCAGTCTGAGGCTACAGTAGTCTAGTATTAGACATTGCATACTTTCATGTAAATTTGCTTACAAATTGCATGTGCTAACAAGCAGCTCTGCCCTGCCACCCCTTAGCAAGTCTACCACTAGGATTTCTACTAAACCAACTCTATTTGCACTCTATAGGTTAGATAGGGTAGAAAGAAAGAAGACAGCCTGGTCTAAAACAGTACAAGTATTGCAGTCTTCACCCAGAGTATTTGTCTTTGTTAATTAGTGACAGTGTGGCTCCTTCCAGAGATTCAACAGCCAGCTACCCAATTTTTATATACTTTCCCTCTTGTGCTGCCTTTATTGGATGAAATCCCCTATTAGTCATAATCAATGTTCAATCTCTAATTTCATAAGATAATAAAGTGGGCTGCATGGATTATTAGTAGTTACATTGTGTAACTTATCAGTTATTTGTCAGATGGATGTAGGAATATAATTAACATGCATTATTTTACTGAATACAACTGAGAAATAAGGATTTTAAGTGGTTGGCATTCTCAGAAAGTAGGCACAAAATACAGGACGGAAATCTACATTTGCATTTATTTGCATATCAGGGTGATTTTTTTTTCCTGTAACACATAGCATTAGTTAATATCTTTCAATTGCAAATTGCTATAATTTGTTGTTTGATTATATGTTTATACACGTTAATAAGATCAAGCAGTGCTAATTAAAGTTTGTAGGTTTCGTTAAGTGAAGGAACCTTCACAGAACAGATGCGAGGTGAGATAGAATTGTAGATTTAGGGCTGGCTGCTCTAGCAATCTTGAGACTATCTCCCATTTGCAAACTATCACCTAGAGCTCAGCACAGGAAGCACCTTGGGAGGAATAAGTGTTTAACCAGCCCCCCTCCCCACCCCCCCCAGCCTCCTCCCTCCCCCTGCCCCTGTGGCTTGGAGACCTGGCACAGCTTTGGCAGAACAAAGCCTCCCTGTGGACAGCCACCCCTGGGAGACTTGCCTCGCCCCTTGCCTCACCCCTACCAAGGTCTCTGCCCTCCGTGTCTGGGCTAATGTGGTTACCAAACGGCCTGGGTTCATCCAAACTCAGAACCAGGAGAGGATTTATCATTAACTTTACTACTTCCCAGATGGGGTGTGTTGGGGTTCATCTCAGGGGTTGTGCTCTGCGAAGAAGTTGGATGTTGTCACCTGTTCTGGCCTGGTACAGTGTGTGGCAGGCAGTCTGCCCTTCCATGGGCCGCTTGGGGAATCCTAGGAGGAGGTGAGTCTCCAGGACTATGAGACAGGACCAGGGCAATAAACCCCTGGGCCCGTGCCTTGATCTTCAGTGACCTTGCCTGCTGCTCACAACTTCTGGCTTCTGGAGGCCCAAGATGTCCGGGATTAGGTCCAGTGTGGAATCCCAGCCATCAAGACGATGTCGCTCATCCCTCCCTCCCCTTCTTTACAGCCATCCCCTGCCCAGCCCCTGCAAAGCTGACCTGCCCTCTGGCCACCAACAGGCAGCCCCCAGACTCTCCTGAACCAGTTTCAGTGAGTGGTTGGTTTCTCCTCCTCCTCCACTACCTCCTCCTCTTCTACTACCACCACCACCACCTCCTCCTCCTCCTCCTCTTCCTCTCCCCACTCCTGCTGCTCCTCCTCTTGCTGCTGCTGCTGCTTGAACTCATGGCCTGGGTAATTCCTGAGCTTTTCCCCCTTTCTGGTGTGTAATTGGAGATGAGTCTCATGGACTTCCTGCCTAGGCTGACTTTGAACGACAGCCCTCAGATCTCCAGATCTCGGCCTGATGAGTAGCATGAATCACCAGCTCATGGCTCAGTGTGCGCTTTCTATGGAATGCTTTTCTCAGGTCCACTGGTATGATGCCAGATCAGCCTGGCTCTTTCTTCCCTCGGCTCCAGGGTGTGTTCTCAGAGCAGCTGCTTCTGGTTACAGTATAGGCCACCCACGTGTGGGGTGCAGAGATGGGTGAACAAGGGGCCAGAAACAATTCAAGGTAATTGTGGAGAAACCTTTGTGGAGCATCTGCAGATGGCTTGCATTTGTGGAATATAACCACCAATGATTTGGGGATCAATAGCTCAAGCTTCCTTTCGTCTGCTTAATTGATTTTTTTTTTTAAATTTAGTGGTGGGGGAGGGTAAAAATATAGAAACTTATTTGAGTAAAAATTATTTTTGAATCACAGATATGTTAGCACTATTTAAATCCTGAATGGGGAATTGTGTACGCATATAAACATTTAAAATAATGCCAGTAAAAATTATAGTGATTCATTGTAGAGACCACCCTACCAGCAGAGCGTGGGCTGGGTTTGAGCACGAAGCTATTTCTGATTCTACACCCTGCTTTATTTATTACAGCGACCTCCATATACCATTGCCATTAAAGTTACTAATAAATGCGATTTAATTTTCAAATGCAGTAAATGGTTTATTGTACAGATGTTGTGTCCTTTTTTTGGAGGAAATCTTAGGGTCATTTCTTACACAAAGCAGTTTCTACATAGAGAAAACCCAGACTGGGGCTCTAGCTGTATTTCTTGTGTCTCTGTCCTCATTCCCCGAGTGTGAAAACTTTATTGCTCATTATCTACCGGGCTGTGATGACGTGACAGATGATTTATTGGCAGCCCAAAACTGTGTTTCAATGGTGAACATTTTTATCCTTTGGTTGTACAGCCCTGCCAGCCTTCCTCCCCTCCCCTCCCCTCCCCACAGAGGTAGCAAATAAAGAAAAACTGGCTCTGGAGGGGCCAGTACTCCCCCATCAGGATCTGCTGTTGAGATTCCACTCTGCGTCCAGTGCCATTCAATTCCCTTTTGTTGCTTAAAAATTCAATTTGTTTAATTGAGCTGTTTTGACAGTAAAATTTGAATTCCATGCATTTTAACCATTCATATTAAATTTCCCTCTGCATACTACTTTTATGAATGTGCTTTATAGGCAGAGGCTTAATTTAAATTTGGTGACCTCAGAAGTATATAAAAGGATCTAAATTCTTGTTTTGTTTCCCCCCTTCTTCAAATTAAATTAAAAGATGTAAGTGTAAATCAATCGTAGAGTTGTGGTTTCTTTGCTAGGCTTAATGAGTCAAGGGGAGGAATGGAGGATGGGAGGGTAAAGTCTGAAGGGTTCTGTGTGTGTGCATGTGCACACACGTGCACACGTGTATGCTTTTTAGATTGTGTTCTTTAATTGCGGAAGTAAGAATCCAAACTGTCTCCTTTAGCAGTTCAAAAAAAAAAAACCACCTAAGTCTCTGTCTCCCCTCTAAGCAGTGGATGAGGCGCTGTCTGCTGTTTATGGGGTTACACATTTATGGACATTTAAGTCACTGTACCCCTTTTCCTTGCAGATTAATAAGATACCCAGAAACCTGCATACGATTTCTGAGGCTTACTAAACTTTAATCTGTAAAATTTAATAGCAATATCTGAATCGTTATGCGTAGGGAGTGCGCCGTGGACTCATTACGCGTAGGGAGCACGCCGTGCGACTTTACAAACACTTCTAAGCAATGAATTATGTTGCGAGAGAGGGCTGGCTGTGTATCATTATGTCCAGGTAAATGCCAAAATGATGACATAATTGGTAGTTGAGAGTAAAATACAACCCCTGTAAAATGTTACTAAGGTGAATGCAGGAAGACTGTAATTCATTATACACAAACATGGCTCCTAGGTATTTATCATTTTATGAAGTATAGACTCACTGGGTCTCACCAGGCATTGTTTTTCTTGGGCCTTTGTTACTTCCTTCAGCAGTGTAACACGTCCTGGTTTCAAAATTGCTAATTCCTTTTTATTCAACCATTTTCCACAGGTCCCTAGTGGATTTTAAGTCTCTTGTCATGCACTAGAGACTAAGAATTCTGTAAATGCTAAATCCTGAAGACTGGCCTTAATAAGAATGATAATCCACCAATTTCAGACAATGATAAATTTATGACTTTGGATTAAAGGTCAGATGGCTATTTCAGACATTAAAGCGGCCCGATTTCATAATGCCCAGTACCTTAAGGAAAGACATTTTTGCACCCTGGTGCCTGTTCGTTCCTACTAAAGACATATAGTAATAGTTGGGAAGTCAAGAAGCCCATTTCCTACCTGTGAAGGGTGCTTTCCCTGAGCCCTAGGCGATGGTTTAACTTTTAACCCCCTGTTCACACAGTGTGCATGCATAAAAGTACAACGTACCACAGAAGGAAGCGAGTCTTGCCACATTTGTTTTCTGCCGTTTGTTATGAGACACATTACTCATGTGTTTAGACATGTTCTGCTATCTCACAGAAAGGAGTCGTTTTCCCTCTGTGACTACTCTGCTGTCAATTAGCTCAGTTTCAGTCATCTTGTCCATCCAACTTCAATGGGACATCTTGCCAAGAGGAAGGTTCTGGCTGAAAATCCTCCAAGCAGAAAGCTGTTGGGAAACCATGGTGTGTGGTGGTGGAAAAGAAAAGATCCCTCAGTTTTTGGAGGGAATAACTTTAAAAAACTTAAATGGCTAGGTTTACTTGGTGCAGTTAAGAATTAAACTTGTCAATTTTAACATTGCTGTTACATCTGAAATAAATTTATGTGATGTTCTGGTAAAAAAAAAAACAAAACACAAATGCCTTTGGAAAGGGTTTTCCTTGACCATCCTTGGGGTGTGTGTGGCGGTGATTTTACAGTGTTTCCTCCAGTGTCCATTCTGTGTACCAACCGCTTTGCTGTCATGTCTGGCAGGAGCTGTCTTTTCCAAGCATGCCGCCCTTCTTCCCTCCCAAGGGTGTGGATCCACTACCCATAATGCATAGCCATTGCTTGGTGGTTCTCATACCAGCTGGCAGGCCTAACTGGTGTCTAGAGTGGTCATTCCAGGGAGCTCTGCCCAGCGGCCTCTTTGCAACTCAAGGCAGCCCTGGGCCCCTGGATTAATGAATGGGCCAGAGTATCCTGAAATTGTCTGGGATTAGCGCTTTTTCACTCCTGGGATCCATTCTTCCAACTTTGGGGTAACCCAGTTAGAGAAGGAGAGGAGGTATTCACAGAATACAAGTAATGGCTGCTCTTCTAAGTGAAGCCTGAAGTGCTTCGAGAGGAGGCTCCAGAGTGAACTCCTCCACCAACCTTTGGAGCAAGGGGAAAGCAGGAACTTGTCTAAATTTGCTTAGCTCTGGGTACCTTGCATACATTTTTAGTATTTATTTCCCTTGCTCAGACTTTTTCCAAAGAGTTGTCACCCCAATTTATGTAGTGACAAAGAATGAACCTGAAGGGTAAGATTTCCTTTCTAATGTTCCAGATCTATCCAGGAACCTGCCAGGGGAAACCGAGGAAGCCCTAAAAGAAGAGCCTTTTTCTTCAGGGGTAGAATCACATTCTTAGAAGAAAAGTTAGAAACCTTTCAGGACCTAGGTGAAATATGTCCTTTAAAGAGAATGAAGTAAGGTCCTCACGGAGTGACCCAACGAACACAATTGAAGGTGGAGACACTCCTTTTCCAGTCTGCTTCCAACAAATCATCAGGTTTTGAGGGCCGAACGCAGAAGCCAAAGGAATCAGAGAATCTGAGGTGAAGGTTACAGAGATGGACAGCAGAGATTTTAAAGACCTTTATAAATACTCTTAAGCTCTGCCCTCAAACCTTCAAAAATCAGCAGAGTGAGAGCCTGGGGAAAGCAGGCCATTAACTGTGGCAAAGATGGGTCTTTTTCACTTTTGCTCACTTGGCTGCCCAATGAACAGGAGGAGGAGATCTGGAGACTTTTGTAAGCTCTATGATTGGACACTGATTCCAGTTTAAAATATTTTTTCTCACTATTATTATTATTATTATTGAATAGCTTTATTATCTTTAAGTAGCTGTACAAAGGAGCGGCCATTCACCAAAGCAGATTATGAATACAGTGCATCTTGATCCAAGTCTCTACTTCACCTAACCTTCCCAAGCCTCCTTTCACTGATCTTAATGTTAGGTTATGTATTTAATTTTCATTTTGCCTTTTAACAAAGCTGCTTATGTGTACAAAAACTTCAACATCTTCACCCCTTCTCTCATAGTTCTCAATTCTGTGGTCTATACAATGAATTCTTGCCTGCATTCTTCCCCCTTCCCTGTTTCATTCTCCCCTGCCCCTCTCCTTGACCCCACCCCACCCTCTTGCAGGTACCCATTTCCTGGTGCTCATTTTGTTGGACTCTGTCCTAGTCTTTTTAAAGAATTACATGATTTGGGCTGGGAAGGTGGCTCAGTGGTAGAGCGCTTGCCTTGCATGCCTGAGACCCTGGGTTCGATTCCTCAGCACCACATAAGCAAAAAGAAAAAAGCTGGAAGTGGTGCTGAGCTCAAGTGGTAGAGCGCTAGCCTTGAGCTGAAGAGATGAGGGACAGCGCCCAGGCCCAGAGTTCAGGCCCACAACCGGACACCCCCCCACCAAATAAAAAGAATTACATGATTTGCACTAGCTTTTCAACATCTCCGGTGAGCTCATAACTCAGAGGCTACACAAAATTTGTATCTGTTTCTGAAATGATCTAAATCATAGTTTTCTTCCCCTCATCACTTCTCCCCACTCCAGAAATAAGTGTAGAGACAAAACTATAATTTTTGGTGATACTTCATAATACTGACAAAGTGTCCTTCGCATAGCAGGAAGACAGCGAGTATTCTGACTCTTTTGCTTCAGAAAACTCAAAAGACCACATTAGCATTAAGTAGTGAGAAAAAGAGAAAAGTGCCCACTGGTAAACCTAATGTCAACTCTTAATAGAAATGAAATTGTCCTTTGCTCTTTACTTGGGCCTCTGACTAACTTTCCGAAATGAGCAAGTAAATGAAGACACAGTTGCATGTGGTCCTAGATGCTGGTGGTTGGGGGAAGGCAGTGTTGGTGATTCTTACCACATGCCCGGTGAGTCAGACTGGAGCTCAATGAGAAGCATGTGGATCTTGAGGGTTGAAGGAGTGAGACATTTCATATGGCTAAGAATGATCTTTTATAATTTGTCATCCACACCATGCAAATATTCTTTGCACACAATAAAACCAATCCATACGTAAGACAAATTGCTTTGGGTCTCGGAGCCAGGGAGAGGCACATTCAAGTTCTCACTTTGCCATTTTCTAGCTGTGTGCTCTGTATAATTTTTTGATTTTCCTTCCCTGAGAAATGGGACATGAAATCCATACCTGCCTCACAGAGCTGTGGTGAGAACTGAAGGACATGGTGTGAGAGCCACTGAGCTTTACCTGCCACCACACCGCACGTGGAAGCCCCCAGGCTGCGTTCCCTCACCTCTGCTGGTGAGCACGCCACCATCCAACCAGCATTAGAACTGGAATTTTCTGAGTACAACCAGAAAATTAGATCAAGCACAAAATGCTCTGATCGACTCCAAACCTAGAGCAGATGCTCTCTTATTTTCAAGATAAGGTATTTTATTGTTCTTATAAAAATGAGAAGTGTTCTTTATAAATTGGTAAAATCTGCACTCACGATATCATCTCTACCCAGTTTTGATCAATTATAATTTTCCTGGTATTTACAATTTTTGCATGTATGCACAGATGACTCTTTTACATGTTACTTGATTTGTCAGCCGTGAAAGTTCTCCTGATGTGAAAGGGGAGATAGAGAATTGACGCACCCTCTTTCTAATCCACAATTCCCCTTTACTCCCCCTGAAGCAAAGTGTGTGTTACTACAGTGGTACATTCATACACATAAACATATACATGCCCATCTCCTTTCTTTTCTGGGGTTATTCTCCCAGTTTTCAGTTTAATTATCCAGATATACATGCTTGCTTCTCACTTCCACTCCTGGCCATTTGTCTTGTTATTCATTTTGTGATGGACTGAGGCTTACCCTCCAGGTAGTTCTGTAAGAAGGGCTTCCAGTGCCCTGTTATTTGCCAGCTTCTTCATGTTAGTTCTCTCTAGGACTTGAATTATTGCTTGACTGTGTAGGAAACTCTCAGATTAGCCCTTCTTTCCCCAAGGATGTGGGGGTGGCTCTCTGCACTGGAGGCCCAAATGTCCCATTGTTCTCACACATTCAACCGTTCCGGTGGATCCTCTTCTCCAGCCCCAATGGATTCTTTCTTCTTTCAGAGGATCAATAACTTGACCAGCCCATGTCTCGGTATCGATCCCTCAATATCATTTTTCTTGGTCCACAGCGTACTCTTTCAGTCTGTAGATTCAAGCTGGCTTTCATTTCTGGAAAGTTTTCTTAAATTATATCTCCAAGGTTTTTTTTTTTCTTTTTGTTTTTCATCTCAGTGTTTTGGCTTTCTGCTACTGGGGTGCCACTGGTGTGTTGTAACCGATCTCCATAGTGCTCCTGTCAATACAGCCCTCATTCTCGGATGGTTTTATTATCTCACCTGCTCCCCTTTTATTTCTTCTCCTATCACTGCCACCTGAAGTGTTTTATGAACTCTGGCTACTTTGCTTTGAGATTTTGAACTTATGAAATAGTTATTTAATTAAGTCCTAAAAAATAGTTAGAGGGCATGTTTGATAAAATTTGTATCTACTCTGCAGAGACCTCTTTCTGGTGAATGGTTTTTATTTGCCATTTGTTTTCCCAATAGTTTTTCTCCCGTTTGCCGTGATAATTTAACTATAATCTGTGCTTACTTGCTCATTCATCTAATTTTTTTACTCTTTTTGGGATGATGTGGGGTATTTATGGCAGCTTGTTGAAGAAGTTTAATGTTGGGGAGAAGAAGGGGTTATTCTGGCAGAGCAGGCCTGCCTTGGTTGGATATTATCTGTCTCCAAGCAAAGAGATCAACAGCCATGTTGATCTGCCCCTCCTCAGCCCCTGGCCCTCTGCCCTCTACAATGCCTGCCTTTCCAGGGGCCACCCTTGTTCATCTGCTGCATGACGCCTTCCTACCTGTCCATGGAGCCAACAGAAGCAAGAGCATTTGCTACAGGTTGGCAGGCTCAGTGCGCTTGGTGTATATCAGGGATCTCAGGTTTGGACTGTGTTGTTGATGGCTGACAGTGAGTGTGTCTTCCCCAGGATTTGTCCACCCCTCCTCTGCTCTTTCCCATGCTGGGAGCTCTTCCAAGGTGGGCAATGGGGTGATAGAGGAGTTCAAATTCACACAAAAATAGGCTTCATACTATTTCATGGCTCATTCTTGGCATTTGGTGGCTGATTGCCAAGTGAGTACACGCAGTATTTGTAACCTGGATATGAAAAGTGGCAATGCAACACAGGTTTCCAAGTCACAGATGAGGAATTAAGAACCAAAATTGTGTTACTTGGCATTGCCTAAAATCTTCCCAAGTCCCCGATATTCAAGTTATTGTCAGTTTAACAACATTTGTACTGGAGAGCAAAATGTTGCTGAAAGTGTGCCCCATTTCACCACACGACTTCATTTACCCATTTGTAAGTGTTGTATGCATCCTACCAGGCTCTGCTTTAGATTCTGATGAGAAGCAGTGAACAAAAGAGACAATAAGAGTACTTATGGTACCCAGTGACCCAATCTGACCTTTCCATGATGGAACTTAGGTTTAGAGAATGTACTAGTCAGAATCCTCCAGGGAAGATGGACAGATAGGTGAGAGAGAGCAGGGGAGGGAGAGAAAGAGAGAGGAGAGAGAGAGACTGTGAGTCCCGAGGTGCGCTAGACAAGACAGGAAACTGGGCACTCAGAAGAACCAATGATTCAGCCCAGCTGTAGTCTGAAGGCCTGAGAAGCAGAAAGGCCAGTAGTGTCCTAGTCTGAGGATGGACAACTGGAAGACTTGAGCACTGAGAGCCAAGGTTTTAGTTTCATACAAAGGCAGAAGTCATTGTCATAGTGGAAGGCTATCTGGGCTGGAAGGATTCTCTCTTACTTGAGGAAATCTGGCCTTTTTGTTTTGTTTAAGGCCTTTAACTGATGCTTCTACCTACATTACAGAGGGAAAGCTGCTTTTATTTAGTCTGATGATTTAAATGCGAATTTTATCCAAACAACTTGACAGAAACAGAATAGTGTTTAATCAAATATCTGTGCACCCTGTAGCCCAGTCCAGTTGACAAATAAAATTAATCATCACCAACCCCATTGTGGATTTGGTACATATGCATATCTCTCAAACCATATTTAATTTCCACATAAAGATAATTAAGAAGGCAGCGATTCCACCAACTGTGATAAAACTGTTCTCCGTATAACTAAGCACCCACAATTCTTTCCTAAGAAAATGACGTGTATTAGTTGCTTTTACATGAATGTGACCGTATGCCTGATAGAAACAACTTAAGGGAAGACAGCTTTATTTTGGACCTTGGTTCTGAAGGATCCATCCTTGGCCCCTTAGCCACTTGTTCTTGGGCAGATCATGGCAGGAGTATGTCAGAAGACCTTCTTCTCCTCATGCAGACAAGAGGCAGAATGGGAGTAGAGGATTGAGGGCCCAGGGTCCTCATAGCCCATGGGGATGTTTCATATTCAAATCATAACAGGAGATAAAGTCTTTTGAGAGCTGTTGATTCTTTTCTTGATAGTATAGTTTGAATGCTGTTGTACTGAGCTGACAGCATTTTAACATTAAGATATATACTATGTGACAGGGACGGGAGGATGAGAGGTGGGAGTCAAACATACACAAACACATTCTTCGCAAAGATAAGCACATTCTTAGGGAAGAAATACTAATGGAAAGCTCACACTTCCATAACTGGCGATGCGTACCTACTTCTTCCTAGCATCCATTCTACGCTTCTTTTATCTTCAGCAAGACTTCAGCTCGTGAATTTTTATCCTATGGAGTGGCCAAAGAGTCGTGGCTTTGGGGAGCCCTGTATCGGTTAAGCAGCTCTAGTTTCCCATTGACCTGAGTGACAGGCATCTTCTGTTTTCCTGGCCTGCAGTGTACCTAAACATTTATCCAAATGAATAAGCACAATGTCCCTGTGATAGTCAGGACCCATCACTCAGCCAGTGTGGTGATTTCCCCCTTTGCCTGCTGACTCCAAGGCACAAGAAGCCTGAAGTGTCTGGGTTGCATCTTACATTTTTGGTGGGATCTCTTTTGTACCTTGATAGAAGCTTTCTTCCCTCTGGAATTAGGACCTCTTGGTTTGCAGCGCATGTGGCTGTGGGAACAAGAAGCAGTATTTTTGCCAGTGGGTCACTAGTAATAACAATGAATGATGCCAATCTCATTCTCCAACTGTGATTCCTGGGAATCCTAGAGATGAGAGAAAAGCATTCTATTTTGGTTGCTGGCTCAGAGCATGCAGAGTTCTGGAGAGCCATGCCCCAGTTCTGCCCAGTGCTGCCATGCAGCTGGTGCTGGGACCGAAAAGACATATTCTTCTGTACCACCACACCAGCTGCTTCATGGTGGTGGAGAACAAGATAAGAAGAATGAATTCCAGGTCTGCAGGCCCATGGCCACACTCTGTCTGTTGTGCAGACTGTTCCTTTATCAGAGAGACTGCTGTATGGAACCCAAGGCATGGTATAAGTCGATGGATGAAAGTGTGAGTACAGGTACTGCGCAAAAGGAAAGTGAATCTTCATCTGTCTGGGGAGAAGAACACGGGTCAGCAGCTAGCAGGGCACCTCAGGCAATGCTGACGGCGCTGGTCAGTGGCTGTAGCCAGGCCGGCGTTGGTGGGTGGCAGTCAATGGCCTGGGTGCTTTATGTGACCTCCTCCCCGGGACCAGCCTTGGTGGGAGGAAGCGGATGGTGCTGCGTCTTTGCAGAATGACTTTCTCTTCCATAGCCGTCACTGTGTCTATGACCCCACCCCGTGACGACAGGCTGGTGAAGGACGGCGCCTTACGTCCATGTGTCAGGTCAGCATAACTTCATTACTAAAAGCCTTCCCCATTGAAGAGGCCATCTCTGGCCGGGGTGCATATGAAACACAACATCTTCTTCCGCCCATGCAGAGGATTTTTTTTTTTTTTTTTTTGTCGGTCGTGGGGCTTGAACTCTGGGCCTGGGCACTGTCCCTCAGCTCTTCAGCTCAAGGCGAGCGCTCTACCACTTGAGCTACAGCGCCACTTCCGGTTTTCTGGTGGTTTATTGGAGATAGGAGTCTCACGGTCTCTCCTGCCCGGGCTGGCTTTGAACCGCGATTCTCAGATCTCAGCCTCCTGAGTAGCTAGGATTACAGGCGTGAGCCACCAGCACCCAGCTTCCATGCAGAGGATTTATACACAAATCTCTTCCCCAAATTTTCTTTGCCCCCAGTTTCAGAAAGGATGCTCTTCCTAAACATTTGGCTAAACCAGTAAATCAATATGTGCAACTCGCTATATTGTCTTCTAAGTACAACGAATGATTAGGATCAAGCTAGAAGTCCCGTTCCCTGAGAGGTGTTTACCTCACTACTGTTCTCGAGGGCATCCCAGAAAGCATAGCAATGGCTTCTACTTTTGGCCAGAATCTCCATGTGGCACAGAACAACCTGAAAGCAACCCAAGTCTTCATGTCCTCAGTCGACCCATCGTATGGACTGTCCATGGGGTACAGGAGCAGGCTAGGTGGGAAGCCAGTGTAGAGGAGGGGGGCCAGGGCCCTTGGGCCGCATTTTAGGTAAGTGAATGGTGTCTATAGAGGCTGCTTGGGCTGGATCATCATCTGCAAACCATTTCCGCTGAGGGAGCACTGCTGTGTACTTCGTGTACTTCATAGCAGGCTGGGCTCATCTTCCTGAGAAGGAACCCGTGTCCATGGATACTTGCCTCTGCATGGCGGGTGGGACTTTGTCTAATATCTGAGATGAGAATGAGAAGAGCAACGCCTAGGTGGACACCTTTCATCAGGCTTTGATGACTGGCAAGAACTCCATGGGGGGCAGAAGTGGGTTCTCTCTCCAAACGAGCAGTGGCAACCCAAGACAGGCTAGCTTGGGCAAGAGTTCTTCTCCAAGGCCCAGGCTAGAAAGGAAGAAAGCAGGAGTCATTACTTCATGCCTCCTGATTTCTACATCAAATCGATGTACCTGTGACTGTGTCTGGAGCCCTAGGTGAGCTGCTGTGGGCTGGTTCATCAGCTTTGATTCCCCCCCACGGGTACACGCCAGGACAATGGGCCTGCTGCAGCTCCATGATTCTGTACCCTCGGTTCCTCCTGGCTAGAATAGCTTTCCTTCTTGCCTTGGAAACATTCACTCCTTTAAAGCTCCAGGTGAGGGTTCCTGTCTCTAAAGTCTTTTCAGGCCATTGAAGTCAGATTGAGCTACTTCTTTCTCTATGCTTTTAACAATAGTTTATACTCTTACATACTGCTTTCCATCATTGGACTTTGCCATGAGTTAGTCTTGTAGGTTATGAATACCGTATTTATGAGAGAGAGAGTAGAGGAACTTTGAAATTAGGTGGACCTGTTTGAATTCAGATGGTGTCATGCATTGGTCATGCCACACAGCTGTTATTAAATATCTTTCATTGTATTTTTCATTTATCAACAACATTTATTTATTAATTTTTTGGGTCCAGTCGTGGACCTGAACTCTGGGCCTGGGCGCTGTCCTTCAGCTTTTCAGCTCAAGGCTAGTGCTCTACCACTTGAGCCACAGTTCCACTTCTGGCTTTTTTTTCCTGCTTATATGGTTGAGGAATCAAACTCAGGGCCTCATGCATGTAAGGCAAGCACTCTACCACTGAGCCACCTTCCTGGCCCCTCAACATTTATAATACCTACAGAATGTCACCATTTGGTCATTGGTTGGAGATTATAGGCTCAGTAAAGGCAGACGGTAAGTCTTTCTGATTCATGGCTCACCTCTACACCGAGCCTGTCACAGAGTAGGCATCAGGTAAATATTTGATAAATGAGCAAATAACTCAGTGAGACTGTTGTCAGTAATTCAACAGGTAATAACCCATGCCTGGCACAGGTAAGCTTTCCCACAGAGTTGCAGGTGAGGATGGTTACAGCTCCAACTTGTGAAGGATTCTTCAAGGCAGAGACTAAGTTTTGTCCATTTTATTCTCAGCTAGATCTTTCTATGCAGAATGTGCCTCAAGCCACTGAATATAATTTCATGATCGTTGCAGCTGAGAACAAACCTCGGGCAGAAAACAAAACAGATGAGCTGTCTTCCTCCTTAGAGCTCATAGCCATCGGTGTCCAAATTGTAATATTGTAAACCCAGCAGCCATTTAGCATGTATATTTTCTTGTAAAGATGTAACGATAGTTTAAATTGAGCATTTAATATTTGATACGTCCTCTCTTTATTTATTTACTAATTTAGTAGTCAGGGGAGTAGGGGCTGGACTCAGACTTTTACATTTGCCAGGAAAGGCACTCTACTACTTCAGTCATGCCTCCAGCCCTTTTTGCTCTGATTATATTGTTGTTATTTCATCAGTACAAAGGTTTGAACTCAGGACTTCACACTTGCTTGGTGCACTACTACTTGAGCCATGCCTCCAGGGCAGCATTTTTCTGATTATGTGGGGTTGGAGTCTTAAGGACCTTTCTGCCTGGGCTGGTTTTGAACTAGAATCCTCTGGATCTCAGCCTCCTGAGTAGTGAGGATTACAGGTGTGAGCCAGGACACTTGGCTGCTCTGATTAATTTTGAGATCATCTCTGTCCTGGACAGCAATCCTCTTGTTTTAGTCTTCCTACTGTAGCTGGGATGAGAAGCACACTCCATCTGTTGAGATGGAGTCTTATGAATATTTCCCCCAGGTTGGCCTGGACCTGAGATCCTCCTGAGTAGCTAGGAAGTACGAATGTCAGCCGCAAGTGCCCGACTATATTCTCACTTACTTTATCATTCCAATCAGTTTGTATTCTGGATAACCAAAGCCCATCAAGGTCACACAGCTGGGAAGGCTGAGCTAAGCTGGAAGCTCAGGTGATGCACTGGCAGGGTGTGATCTTTATAGCAAGTTGGATAACCTTTGATCTAAGTCTTCAGGTCATATCTGTCCTTAGAGTGTTTGCAGAATGACGTCACGAGGTATTATGGAATCCTAGGAGAGCTTCCATCCTCGGGTGTCTAGGAGTTAAGAGGACCTGACTCCCATGTGGGTAGCACATGAAGAACCTGGGCTCTGGTGCCTGAACATTGCCACAATTTCTGAAGTGACCTTGGGCAGGTCCCTTCCCGCTTCCGAGGCCCTCTGCAGTCTTATTTCCACAATACCTGGTATCACCTCCCTCGCTGGGTTTTGAACATGATTGTGGTGATCGCTTCTGGTCTGGAAAATCAGGCTGTCTTCTTTCTGAGAGTTCAGTCCTGGATGGTGTGGAGAGAGGGTAAGGGGTGTGGGCAGAACACACCCCAGCTTCCCAGCCAGACTTCTTTGCAGAACTCATGCTGGCTTTTCAAGATTCTGGAGACAGAGATGAACATCCTGCGTGCTTTGTCTTTGGGTAGCTTTCCCATCCAGAGGAGCAGAGACACTTTGCCTACCTCTGTGTCCTGGGCAGTCAGGACAGGACTGCTCACCAGCACTCCTCTCTCTTCCCCCGAGACCATGAGTCTCCGCCACGTGGGCTCAGCTCTGTCTGGCTTGGGGACTGGCCCCCACTCAGGGAGACGCCCCAGCATTAACTTCTCCCAATACAGAGCACGTTGGCTGCTACTTTTCCTCCCTGTAGGAAAATGTTTGCATATTAACCAACCAAACACCACTTCAGTGGAAGCTGCTGGAAACTGTCAATAGATCTGGGGAAACGACATGGACATTTGGGGTGTGGATAAATGAGCCAGCTGCAGGCCGTCTGGCCATCCTTTTGGAAATGGTGTTCTCAGAACTGCTGGGCTGACCAACTGGTGCTTCCCTGTCATCATGCAGATAATCCTGTGTTCCAGGAACCCTGGCAATCCGGGTAGGGCGGCTCTCCACTCATGCACATTCAGGGTTTAGTGGCTGCCGTGGACCACTGGGCTTGTGGACAGGGCTCTGTGTCTTAGTCCCTGTTTGCCTCAATTTTCTAAAGTCACCTCTCATCAGATACCCAAATGCTGAGCTCTGCTCGTGGTTGGGACCCGCAGGTCCAGGGGTGCTGCACCCCACTTGCTCATGGGGATGCAGCTGTGGGCAGCTCTGTTCCCTGAAGTTACCCCTCTGCCGCTCGGGCTGCCGGTGGCCAGGAGGGGCGTTCCCTCCGCTAGCACTGACCCCGCTAGACATGCGACGTGGCGCGCAGCTCCTCCAGGAGCCATGACCGCCAGCGTGCTGTGCGGCTGCATGGGAGGACAGCGGAACGCATCCATCCTGGGGAGCACGGGGGCTATGCTTCCATGGGGGCCTTGGCTTTCCAATGTGAGCTACCGCTGAGCCTGTAAGCACTCTCCCTTCAGACGAGCCGCTGATCCGCCAGGGTTTAGTTCATTACTCATTAAGCAGTTTGAACCAAGGCACTGTGTGTACTGAAAGGTGCTACATGAAACCAAATTAAACATATTTCAGAGCAGGTGAATGGAGCCAGTTGTTCCCAGGAAAACTGGATAATGAGGACTCACTTGGTAACAGTGCTGCACTCCAGCCCAGGGAATGTGCCTATTACAGCCACACCATTCACACAGCCATTTATGCACATCTTTCAATGACATAGAAATAGTCCAGGAGGATACAAATTGGCATTAAAAAAAATCAGCTGAGATCGGAGGTTGGCGTTTAGCCTCTCAACCTCTATGGCTGTGAGGCACGTTTTGTAGTTTCTTTTTCCCTTCATATTCTTCCTCTCTTCCCCTCCCTTTCGGCTCCCCCTCCCCACCTCTTCCCTTATTTCCCCCTCCTCTTTCCTCTTCTCTCTTTCTCCTTGCCCTTCTCTCTTGAAAAGTCTTAAATTTCAAGCGCACAAAATGATGTTCTTACTTTTGGGTTCTCCCTTAGAAAACATAGCTTCCTTCTGTGGGGCTGTGCAGGCCCGTGGGTCCCGTGGAGTGGAAGGCACAGACCCTTTGTTTCTTGCCCCTCAGGAGCCTGCAGCTGAGGTGGGCAGCCAAGTTTGCAGATGGCTGTCTGCTTGGAGAGGAGCGCAGGTGAGGAGAGAGAGAGAGAGAGAGAGGCAAAGCCAGAGACAGAGACAGAGACAAAGCGAGCTCGTAAGTCTCCTTGGAAAGGGCCCTAATCCTGACATAGCGAGCCCAATGTCATGACCTCACCTAACCTTGATGTAGCTCTTAGTACCTCCCGAAGACACCCTATCTACATAGCAGCACGAAGGGCCAGTGCTTCAACATATAAATTTGGGAACAACACAAATTTCAGTCCGTGACAGTCATAGTTAAAGATAAATTTAATTTCAATATGGCCACATTTGCTTGAGGCTAGCAATGGTATATCCAAATTAAATATTTTGCCAAATAGATACAGAAAACCAAAGGACACAACATATTCACACACAAGGCTAAAGGCCCTTCCTCTTGTGGGTGCTGTGGCATGGATTGGAGACAGATCAAGTGAACCCCATCATCCTGAGCCCTTGGGATTCCTGTGAGTGAATCAGAGATGGGATCAAGTTATGTTTAGGGAGTGCTTGAAAAGGCTGTAAAGTCCCGCTCTACCCAAGGTGGAGTTTGCCAGGCAAAGATCGAAACCAGCTCATTTCGTCTGTTGTTTTTGGTTTCTCTCCACGATGAGCAATAGAAATGGGCCCCATTAAAACATTGGACTTGTCTTAGGAAATTTCTGCAAAGCCATAACAAAAGCCTTTTGAATATGTAAAAAATTTACAAAACCGGAAGCCTTCTGAGAGTGAAAAGATTTTCCATCTCTAGAAGCATGATTTTTAAGACTGCAGGTCCTTCCGAAGCAGCCCAGGGGCTCATCCCCAGGGCTCAGCCACCTTCTGTGGTGTTCCGCCCCTGCACATCACCGCATCCCTCCCAGGGGCCTCCCCGGGCTGGGGCAGGACTCAACCCGTCATGCGCTCCCCCGTGACTTGCCTGGCTCAGAGCAGGTGCCTGATCTCCGGCTGCCGTAGCGTTGGTGGATGTTCCGTGTGAGCAGACTTGTCTAAACCAACTGGGGCCCCTTGGAAATAACCCTTGTGTTGTCCTTATAATGCCCAACTCCGTGCTGGGCTCTGACGTTCCATGATGGCTGACAGTGGCTTGGGCTCCAGAGAGAAAAAAGCAAAAAGGAAGGTCAGCAACAAACCATGGGTACACTGTACAGAAGGAGCCCTAAGGATGAAGGGCACTATTGTCCCTTGGTTTAGCAGCCAACCCATTTTCACCAGCCTGGGACACATCGGGGTCCACCCAGGGCCTGGCTGTCCCCGCTGGGAGAGACTTCCTGGGCTCAGTGGCCTCATGCCTACTCCACCATCGTGAGGCAAACAGGACCCCACCTACAGGATGCTAGGCGACCCCAAGCCCCAATTCCACTGGGAGTCCAGGACGTCTCTACTGCTGGACCGTTTTTCTCCCCTCACAGAGAATGTGGTATGGACTTAGCCTTGCATTTAGTCTTTGCCCACGGTCACAGAGCAAATGAAGCACCCAAGCAGTAATGGAAGTTTGTGAGCTTGTGAAACACGAGACCATGGTGAGAATGTTGCTCTCTCAGAGAATTTGCTGTCCAATCAGTGGGGCTGAGTGGATCATGACTTCCTGCGACCCTTGGATGACAGTGTAGTTGCCTGAAAACTCAGTGTCCACTGGGTGTCCGGTGGAATGCCAGGTCCAACGAGCGCCCCCCCCCCCCCACGGCTCCCCTGGGCATTGGTTGTTTACCAGGTATATCATGTCCCATGGACGTCCAAGGCTTTTCTTTAGGCAGAAGGCAGCCAAGGAAGCCCTTCAGGAGGACACAGGGGGTCTCTAAGTGGTTGTGAAGGAGAAATACATTGTTCTGGGCACTCTAGCTCTGCTGGGTACTCCCTGCCATTGATGATATTCAAGCCAATTTTCCATTCTAGACTTAGGTCTCTTGGTAAATAGAACAAGCGGTGTTGATTGGTCATTGCAGACCCTATTTGGAGATACACTGACAGCATGCCCAGAGTTCTGTGCCTAGTTTTCAGGTGCGAAACTGGTTTAAGTGGAAACACTAGTGGTGTCACTCCAAAGCCATTGTGTGTGACGGTGCCTTCGCGTGCCTTCGTATCTGTGAGCCGAAATCAGACAGATCTGCAACTGCATTTGAACGGTGCTTGGGTTCCCTTCACTTGTGTGGGTGCTCAGTTTCGACAATCTCCCTAAGTGGTAGTGGCATGGAGCCAGAGGAGAGAGGTGTTAATGAGACTTGGTGTAAACAGAAGGGGCGAGGACTGACAGTTTTCTGTACTGCGGTAGACACTGGACCGAAAAGACAGGTGGTGGCACGGGCTGACCAATCACGGTAGATCATGAGGAAAGGGTGGGCACCAACGGGCAAGAGTCAAGGATGACCGACCGACCGGGAGTGGCACTGGCTGGGGAGACAGTGAGAGGAGAGGCTGAGAGGGGCCATCCAGGCTTTGTCACTGGGTCTCCTGGTGGCATAGGGGGCGTGGTCAGGCAGACTGTGGTGTCAACACCAGGCTTTGGGAGGGGTTGGTCTGGAATGGCACCGGGTTGTGGGGGTAGGGTCAGGGAAAGAATAGGAACTCGGACTCCTGGGAGCAACAGGTCATAGAAGGCCTGTACTCCATGCACCACTGACCAAAGGCTGTCTAGTGCTGCAAAGTGTGGGGCCGAGAGATGGCCGCTGAGTACTTGGGAGATCATTTTCTGTCACTAATTACTCAGGTCCTTTTTCTGAAACTCTCCTGCTTTCTGCCCTTTTCCCAGACCAGGTGCACATCTCTTGGGAAGCTGGTGGAAATGAAAGGCTTCATCCAGCCACCTTCATTGCCAGGGTGAATGTCCGTGCGGGGTGCCGGATGGGTTAGGTTGCCTGATGCATGGAAAGGCTGGGGGTCATTTTTTATTCCAAATGGTCTCTGCTCTTGTGGAGGCCTTGGGATCCGCTTCCCTTCCCCATCAGGTCAGAGCTCATCTGCCAGTCACGTGGGCATTGTGAAGACAGGGAGTCAGGGACAAGTGGGATAAACTCACACCCCACAGGAACAACGCCAGTGAGTCAAGGGCCTTTCTGTTCCCAGTGGGAGCTGATGACCTTAGTCCAAGGGGAGCCTGTGAGAACCAGGACCCTATAAGGGGCAGGACCTCAGGCGCGTGGGCAGAGCAAACCCCTTCAAAAGGACCATTGTGGGGCCGCAATTTCCTGTAAACACCCAGTGTGACAGTCAAGAGGGGAGCATTCCTCACCACCCAGTACACAGCTGCCCTGCTGCTTTCCCAGCAGCCGCACACAGAAGACAGTGCCCCAGCCAGCTCGTGGTGAGATGCTCAGCTGCCCTACACCTCTGCCTGATGTTTACCTAGGAGGTGTGTGATTTCCATGGGATTTGTTGCGTGGTTTTTGTCTTAGCCCATAGATCAAGTGGAGCTTATGGAAGATTGATCCATTTTGGCTAATGTTGAAAAATTAGTTCAAGACCCTTTTGAAGAAAAATAGTCATTTCTCCTGCTATTTCCGTAGTAATGATCTGAAATATGAGCAACCATCTTTCTCTCCAATTTATACTTCTTGGCTTTGTGAAAAATCCCCCTAATGGGCTAGATTTAGCATTGTCACCCCATGAACTTAAATGCTGGTGTTTAAAACTTCATTTTTTATAAGAAGAACTTGACATCAGTAATTTCATCCTTTTGATTAAATAACTAAAAATACATTACTGTTGGGTTAATAATTACTCTAGATATGGTCAGGTTTTTGGCCATTTCATTGCATTATTATAACGCAGAAGCAAAATTTCACTCATATATTTGACTTAAATGGTGGTCTTTAGGGATTTGACTCAGAAATTATAAGTTCTACTGCAATTTACATGTTAAGTTCTGTAACCCCGTGATAGTTCAACCATTTGTTAAAAAAAACAGTAGGTGGCCTGTGGTCTGATTTTCAATGAATAATTTTATTTTATATCTAGCACAAGGTCCAGCTGAATGTTTCATTACATTAAAATTTTACCGAATGACATCAACCTTATAATTAAAACCGCATTCCAGTTTTGTTTTTTTTTAAAGATAGTACCCAGGTAATTTTCTGTTACATTTCCCCAAATGTCTTTAGGATGGCACAGCACAGCTTTTGTCACCAAACATCCCTGGACATGTTTTCATTTAAATTATTTAAGCCATGATTTTTTTAATCCTTCTTTTCCCAATGAGGAACCTTTAAACAGCTTAATGAGAATCAGGGATCCAGCGGTTTCTTAGCACCAGCCTTCTGGATCTTCCTCCAAAATTATTTGAACGTCGTTTATGTTCCTGTATCATGAGTCCTACGTTGGAGGTCTTTTATTATTTTTAAATAGCTCACAATTTATGACTGCTGCGAGTTCGTCTCATGATTATGTAATTAGTGGCATTTCTCTGGCATTTCTTTGTAGGAGGGAGAAATCAACATTATCACGGCAGTTCCCCCTCTCCTGTGAGGCAAGCTCCCAGAATTACCCTTGCCATCCACAATCCCAAAATACCCATCTTGCCCACGGGCACCTGTAGGGCCTGCAGTGTACTGACATTATTCTTAGACACACTGCCTGGGACTTTTAGGAATGGTGTCCCAGCAACGACCAATCGGGATCCACCTGTGATTGGGTACCACCAGGTACATCTGGGGAGGAGCTACTACTTCTGGGAGACAGAGATGCTGAGAGAGAGAGAGAGATGCTGAGACAGAGAGAGAGAGAGAGAGAGAGAGAGAGAGAGAGAGAGAGAGAGAGAGGAGAGAAAGAGCAAACACTGCACACAGGCCTCTAGGTTCAATGCTGAGGGATTCTGCAATAAATAGTTACTGGTACCACCGAGCCATGCCCGAGTAGGTGGAGGTCCCTAGAAATGTCTTCTGTAGGCTTAGCAATATGTGGGTGGGGTAGAGTGGTCCTTCCATGGGAGTCTGGGAGCAATCCTTGGGTCCCTCTCAGGGTCACAGGAGTGTTTCTTGGTGAGAACTCTAGACATTTGTTGTTGGTTCTGTCACTCTGTGTGTGTGTGTAGTAAGAATATTTCTTTTGGTCCTGGACACAATATAGATTGTTAGTACATTTGGCCCAGGGCTTGTAAAAGGTAAAAGAAAAAGTTGCATTCGTTCAACTCCACAGACACAAGCTTATCCAAGCCCTTGCCATTCACGTGGCTCAGATGGATGGCCTGGAATAATTGACAGACTGGGGACCCCGGTGCAGGAACTCATGTTGTCCCACCACGGTCCCTGGCTATTCATGTGTGCTGTAATGGGGATGTGAGTTCAAAGGGCAGGAGGACCAACTGAGGAAGCCATGCACTCCACCCAACAGGAGCAGAGAGGCCACATCACTTCTTCCCACAGATTAAAATTGAGGGGGGATGGGTGGAGGAACTTCCCTGCATGAGGCCTGAAACTCTCCATTTTAATGCAACGTGAGTGAGCAAAAGTGCCATCTACTGAATGCGATACACAAAGAAAAGAGAAAAGATACGCAAAGAAAAGAGAGGGAAGAGGTCAGAGCTGGCTGTCCTTCATTTCAGATAGAGCCCTTCTGTTTCTCCCAGATGCTGGGTAGAGGAACTTCACATCCCTTCCCAAAGACATCCTTTTGATTGGGCCCCACCAATCATCAGACTAGCTCTGGACTGGAATGCACCACAGACCGTTCCTGCAATTCTCGGAAATGGTAGTCTTAAGAGTAGGGAGCGTGAGGGAATATCTTAATAAAACTCGATCAGGGAGTGTGGCTGAAGTGTTGGGGTACCTCCATGGCAAGCCCCACTACCACCCAAAAGCTAAACGTGAGTGTGTTTGTTTGAATAATAAGAAAGGAGGGAAAGGAAAACAAAACCTTCTTTGTAGGATTTGGCTCAAAGTATCAGAACCAAGATCATGAGGCAAAAGGAAGAGTTGTCCTTCAGACAAAGGTGGACGTGCTCCGGATTGGCCCTCAGACAGAGGAGGACATGTTCCAGATCCTCAGAGGAAGGTGGACGTGCTGTGGATTGGCCCTCAGATGAAGGTGGACACACTCTGAACTGGCCTCAGAGCGGCTGCTGACCAGCAGACACTGGTGTGCAGGAGGTGCGGCTACTCGGCTACTTCCTCACTGGAGCTAGGAGGCTCCCTGGGACATGCCCACTGTGGTGGCAGGACCCCAGGAGACTCCCAGCTGAGGTGGCTGAGCAGCCTCAGGAGGACTGGGATCACTGTCCATTCAGTTTCCGACCATTTCCTAGTAGCTTTGGCTTAGTGTAGTGTAGTTTTTTTTCCGGCACTAAAGGCCTTCTCCATTTGGAAACCATCCATCACTACTTTTTGACCCTCACTTTCTACATCTTGGTGAATTCAATCTCCTCTAGGGAGAAGCTAGTGTGGATGGACCCCACCAAGGGAATGAGGCATTGGTGTTTCGTTTTGGGGTGAGCATGAGGGTACCCAGAAGCACTGCACATGGGTTTGGTAGTCCATTACCACAGGGAAGTTTGATTCTGTCCCAAAAGGAGTCTTGTTAACAAAACCACCTTGAAATGTCTGGTGCAATGTAGGTCTACGGAAACCTTTGCTGAGTGTACGGTCATTTGCACAGATACACTGATGCTGAAATCTGTCTTCTAAGACTTTTGCCCATCCTCTGTGGAAATCTCCCAGTGACCTGGGCTGTCTTCTTAGGGCACCATTGTGTGGAAGAGCAGCCACTTCCCAGAGAGTAGAACTCTCTACTGGAATGCCAGATCAGAGATAGGATTAATCTGTGCACTTGTAGCTGATTGGGAATATTTTATGAAATTGTTTTAGAGCAGCCCCTGGGATTTTAGAAAGTTATCCATTAAGAAGAAACAATGAATGACAGTAGTAGTCTAGAAACCTATATTCGATTAAAACTAGGATCAATTTAGAATTGAGGACACTTCTGATGAAAACTTACCTTTTTGATGGTTGGTGGTACTGGTTCTTGAGGCACACCCCTCCCTCTGCGGCTTTAATTATTTTTTATGTAGGATCTCAGACTGTGCGGCCAGCTGGATGGTGATGCCCCCATCCTCCTCTTGTCCCACCCCAGAGTCTGGGATCACAGGCATGAGTCACCATTCCCTGCTTGTTATTTGAGGTAAAGTTTCTTCCCTTCTTTTTTTCCTCCCCAGCTGACTTTGAACTGTGATCCTCCTGTATCTGAAAAACATGTTCTCTTCCTTATTTTTCTATTTTTTTCCCTCTTCACACACCCTGTTTGCCTCTACGTAAAATTAAACAAAACTATGGACTGACACATGGGTCTACCAGCTTACAGAGCCATTTCCCTGATCCGTTGATGATAAGAAACTATTTAGAAAATCTTTACATTTTGCCTCCTCTCTTTCGTCCTTTGGCGTATTTTGGAGCCTCAGCTCTAATGGTTGAGAGTCCCAAATAAACAAGACAAGATCATGACATAAAACTGAGATGTATTTTTAAGTAAATCACTCTGCTAAGTGTTAGAACCCCACACAGCTTCCATAAAGAGGACAAATAGCAATGAAGTGTAAAATATATCTCAGCTTTTCTGGTCTCTGCCTTCACTGCTTCGTCTGGGATTACACAGAACAAGAGCCTCGCGGTCACATACTGGCTTTCTCATCAAGTGAGTAATATAGCTCATACAACGTATACTAAGTAGAATTAGGAGGAGAAATCACCTCCCTACACAGTGCATGATTGTGAGTTGAAATGTCTGTAGATCCCCGCTAGCTGATGTAGAAGCCCCACGTACAAGAGACATTTCTGTTCGATGAGCTTCTTAGAAAATAACACTCCTTCAGTCTCACTGGCTATCTCTAGGAGAGATGGAAAATGCAGTGTAGAGCCAGAGAGGCCGACCAGGCTGTGTTCTGAATCAGTTTGGGTTGTGTGCAGCCCTGTCAGAATACCCGCCTTCCCCAGCCCCCATCGACTTCCCCCAGGCTAACAATTTTATATCCAAAGTAAATCTAGCTAAAATGAAGAAACAGAGCGTACAGCTGCCCTTGCTCCGTGGCCCACAGATGTTACCAAAATCTGATTAAAAAGCCCTTAATCTCCTGCTGCACCTTTTCATTAGTGTAATAATCATTTTTGCCAAATATGTAGCAGAGGGGGAAACTAGGAGGAGGAGGAGGAGGAGAAGAGGCTGGATCACCAGGATATCCGCAGATGCCCTGGAAAAGAGATGAGGAGTTGAGGTAGTCCATGTGCTGAAATATTTTTGCTTCTTTTTCTAGAAAATGTGCAATTTGGTCAGGCAGAAAAAATTGAACAGAGCCTTCCAAGCAATAAATCACTGGATTGCTGGTGACATTCATACAATGCGGATATAGTGTTAACTGTAGGAGTAGACAGCCCCCCCTGCACCCAGCCTGTCCCTAGGAGGTGACCTTGTGACGGTGCGGTAATCAATCATCCTGGCGTAGGACACACTGTTTTTGTTTAATATTACACTATTGGAATATATAGTAAACAAAGTGTAAAGGAAATTTGGAGAGCAGGCACTATATAAGGAATGCTGTAATGTGTTAGCTGCCTGCGTAGACTCGCCCTGTGAACATCCTCTTCTTCTGTAAGCCCCGTGTCAGATGTCCAACACATCGGCATTGTTGGTGCCTTGCCTGTTCTGTGTGGCTCTGAGGGGAGGCAGTAGCTCAACATTTTCAGGAAAATAAAGCAGAAGTTTGTAGAGTCTGCGGCCATCACACACAACCGTTGACTAGAAATAGATCCTTGAAGCTCAGTCTGTCTTTATCTCCCTCTCTGTTTGATTTTTTTCCCCTTTTGCTCTTCTCTCAGTGTTTTCCTGACCAAAATACTTGGGAAGAATGGAATTTGCTTTCAGAGACCCAAATGTAGGCATGCACCTTGTCAAATCCACCTCCCAAAGAATATTCTGGAAAGGAAATGAAGCAGGAACTGCGTTTCCCGTCTTGCATGTTGATGCAGGCTGGGCAGCTTCTCCAGGTCCCGTGCGCTCCGTGTCGAGAATCTATTGTGTGTTGGAAGTGAATTACGCGCTTGCAACGGGGACACGAAGGCTTATTAACCGCTGCGGCTGTGAGTTTTCAGTGCAGGCCACGCTGGGGCCAGGTGGATGCACAGAATTCATGATGAAACCAAATTGTATCAGGGAGATCTTCAGGAAGAAGGATGTTTAAGGAAATTAATCATGAAAAGTGAAAGGATTCTTATCCCTTCTCAGTCCTGTGCTTTTCCTCCAGGTGGAAGCCCTTGCTCAGGGTCTTGCAGTATTTTGATTCTTTGTGTTAGAAACACACTCCTTACTCCCACCCAAAGAGTTGTGGAATCGGTTTGGGGTGTAGCATCATCTGCTGCGGTCATGAGCCGAGCTAAGGGGAGAACTGGGGCTCTAAACAAACATAAGTGGAAACCTTTGCACAGCCCATTCAAGTGGCACATTTGAGTTCATAGTGTATCCAATCATTTGTCCCTAAAGTGTTAAGAGTTTTTCATGGAGAAGCAGCAGGTCAGACAGAAACAGTCAGTTGAGTTTTACAATGTGAGTTGTGGGGGTCTCTAAAGATGGGTGGTAGTTGCAACATCAGTGGAGAACAATGGCGGAGAACTAAAAACCCACGTCTCTAACTGCACTTGGAAAATGCCACAGTCCCATGGATGAGATCACATGGCCATGTGGCCCTGGGGGCCTCCTGGGTTTAGTGTCCTACCAGGGAGCCTGTCACCCACAGGGCTTGGGGAGGTGGAAGAGGGGACTTAGGACCCTTAGCAGAATGCTGAGAACCACCAAGAAAAACCAGAGGCCACAAAAGAGCCTGGCATCACACAAGAAAGAGAGCATCTGCTCTTGCAGACCCTGCGTGGTCTGCAACAGGCTAAGGTGGTTTGGTTGGATTCGACAGTCAGTCAAAATTTAGTGGTGTATGCGTGTGTGTGTGTGCGTGTGTGTGTGTGTGTGTGTGTGTGTTCATGTGCAAAGAAAGTTTTCCTCAAGCCAGAGGTACATCACTCCAGCCTCCTCAGAAGAGGCAACACACAAGATATTTTCCAGTGGGATTGAGAGATGGAGGGACATAGAAACAGAGATAAATAACCCCTTGTCTGGGATCAAAATTACCTCTGGGAAGAAAGGACAGAGACTGGTGGAACAGAAGGAAAACATGGCACACATACACACACGCACACACACACACACACACACCACACACACACACACACACACACACACACCACACACACACACACACACACACCACACACACACACACACACACACACACACACACCCCTCCATTTCCACAACACAGGCATTGACACTTGGCAGAGAGCCTTGCCAGGTGCAGCACCAGGCTCTCTCTGTGTGCGGCCAGTAGAGATACCTTCCATATGAATGACTCCTCCTCCTCTCTTCAGTTGTGACACTGCAGCTGCCTTTGTCAATTCACATACTACAAAGAAAGAATGAAAGAAGGAAAGAAAGAAAGGAAGGAAGGAAGAAAGAAAGGAAGGAAGGAAGGATAGAAAGAAAAAAGAAAGAAATAGCTGCCGTATACATGGTCTTCCAAACCATCTTTAGGGAAGATATTGAACCCGGGAAGTATTACCATCGACTTTTCTATAGCCGAGTCCCTTGAAAAGCTGCCGGTGTTGGACTGGCAGTGCTTATGTCCCTGTCTGCTTGAATGTGTGTAGCTCTACGCTTTGTGCTCATGCTGAGAGGCTTTTACCTCCTCTGACTACCTGGCTCCATAGATGGGCCACTCCTATTTTATTAAGCGTGCTGTCTCTCCACTGTTCTGTTGCTAAGCCTTCCTGGAAAGAAGTTGTTTTAGGTCTCATGTCTCAATATGTGTCGTTATTTCTGAAGAAGCATTACTGTTCTCCCCAGCAGGGGAGACTGGAGAGCAAATGGTCTTAATACGTAGGCAGAAATGTACAGACAACTGAATCCAATTTGCATAGCTTTAGCTGGGCTGGGATTCTAGTCTCCAAAGAGTAACTGTAAAAAAAAAAAAGTGTGGTCTATCTATGTGTGTTTAATTATCTGACTTTCAACTAGCTAAGTTATAAATGTTACAATGAGAATTTTTTTAAAAAATTGGGCAAAAGCAGTGAACATTTCTCATGTTACTGAATAAGAAAACTATCTGAGAGCATTAAAAAATTAGAAAGAATACAACTATAGAAATTCATTTCTTGGGATAGCTAAAATGGGAGGTGAGCTAACTGGCCTCTTGTGATCCTGCTTCATCTACCCACATCCCCAGAAATCTTATACTTCATGTAAATGTATTTATGCAGTTTTTATAAACAGAAAGTTAAGCTCTATTGCAGAATCACATTTTTTCTCATTAAAGATGATCCTCATTTATTTCAGAGTTAACACTGTACAGTATCTGTTTGGAAGTATGATGGTAGATTACAGAGAAAGAAAATCCAAGCATAAGATTCATTGCTTTTGCCAGGAAATTCCTCACAAACAATAAAAACGGAGTGTCTATAAAAAAATAGATTGTTTTCAACCTTAAGGGGAGAAAAGAATGTGATTCTTCAGATCTGCTTCTCCTTTGAAAGTGTGGAAGGACTCTGCCTGGATGCTGTCATTCCACACACAGTTTATTGATTTAAAATAATAGTAATGGGCACTCTAGAATCTCACCTCTGAAGCCCTTGAATGTGAAATATCCCACCCAAAAATCTCAAGAAGGAAGATGTTGCTCAGAGTGATTTGAATGTGAATCTGGGGAAGGTATATATGCTAAATATCTCCCACAAAGATCTGCACAAGGAAAACAAGCCAGACTTCCCTAGGACGAATGTAACGTAAAGATTTCTTAGAACCAGGAAATATTTGTCAGCCTCTGGTCCCTGCCAAGCGGGCAAAGTGTTTAGGAACATCTTTCAAATCTTTTGTTTCACCAACTGCCATTTTAGAGTCTGCGATGAACCTTTCAGAGACAAAAAGAAAGTCCCACAGAATTATTTGTTCTTGTATTATCAAATATACTGATAAGCTCCATCAGGTCTCTGAATCTCTAGTAGTATGTGTGTGTGTGTGTGTGTGTGTGTGTGTGTGTGTGTGTTTTACTAAATGTCAGAGGCATTCCTTTTGGTTTAAATAAAAGCAGGAAGAGAAAGAGAGAGAGAGAGGTCCCTGCTACCTGACAGGGAATTCAACGAATCCAATCTCAGGCCCATGGCTTCCTTCACGGAAGCACATTTCATACCTATTGCAAAGCTGGCCCTCTTTGGGGAATATGTTCATTCTTGCTCCAGTACGGGGCCGAGTCCCACTTTCTGTGCAATCATGGGTGTCAGGTAGAGTTGGACAAGACAGGATTAAGCTATCACCCCCCCGCTGTGTGTTAATTTATTGCTTCAGACATTTTCATATCTGATTCATTTTCACCCATGCCGCTGTGGCTGCACAAAGTTCTCAGTCTCTGCCAGTCCAAGTGGCACTGGCGTGCGAATGGCTGGCACTGTGAAATGGCTTTCCCCAGGACACCCGCCCGGGAGCGTCCTGGGGGGGAGCTGCCTGTGCGCCCCGCGGTCCAGCGGGCCAGGCAATATGCTTAGGTGTGACACAAGAGCCAAAATCCTGCCTTTTTAGTAAACAAGAAAGGAAATTGTGATGCCGCTGAGGTCCCAGTGCAGGGCGTCCTTAGGAAATGGTGTTATTTCCTCACAAAAAGACAGGGTCACAGCTGCTAGGAATCACATCAGAAATACCTTCGCTCACCCTTTTTATTTTTCTAAGTGATTATGTAGAACCTGCTGGAAAGCTGCGTGTTTCTGTTTTGTCATCTGAATGCACTGTGGCCCCTCGTCCAGCATTGCCCCGGGCTCTGTTGCCTGTGTTGGTGACGTCTGACATTGCTGGACTCAGAGACAGGCCTCAGAAAGGCCCAGGGAGGAGGCAGAGCCGGGCTTAGGTATTCTTATTCTCTCTCTCTTAAAAAACAATCTCTGTGATGATTTAAAGAAAGAAAAACAAAATAAAAAACCAGAAAGGACCTAATTCAGGGAGTTAAATGGGATGACAGAAGGAAAGGAGTTTGCAAAGGTGGGAGGCAGCCGACCCAAGCCCTGGGCGGGCCTGGGTGGGAAGGTGGGAGGGCCGATGGCCGGGGGTTCTGTCAGCTGCACTGTGAGCGCCTTCCTGGGGTGGGGGTGGGGGGCAGATTTTCTGATGAAAGCCGGTGGCCAGGCTCGGGCTCGGGCTCAGGCTGGGGCTCTGCAGAGGTGAGTCCAGGAAAGCCTGGCTCCTTGAAACGCTGGCAGGGATCGGGAGCAAATTCTCCGTCTTTTTCCTTCAGTGCGCAAACATGGACCCTCACCATTCCAGGCACCGGGAAGGATGGCCCGCGAGCATCTTCTGAGCCTCCACTCTTGTGTGACCCATTTCCAAACCCCAGTCATGACACGCGCATCCGTCTGCCCCCTTGGCATTTACTGCCTGACGCTGGCAGAGGGGAAGTGCTGCAGAGCAAGGTTTTTGTTTTCATTAAAACTAAAACACTGCTGTGACACAGAAGGACAACCAGCAGCTGGCACCGGAGCTGGGGACGCGCTCGCCTGGTGCAATGGACCTCAAACCGGCCTCGTGGCTCCGCAGGTTACCTAGAGCCAGCCTGTAGAAGTAACCCAGTATTTAACAATTGGGGGACCAGCAGGGACCGTGTCCCTCTGGGGCGACACGGTGACCCTCTATGGAAGGTCTCTGTCCACTCCACTGGAGTCTGCTGGGCTGGCAGAGCAAAGTGATTGTAACACTTAGGCCCCAGATTTATGATGTCTGTGTCTCCCACCCTCCTTCTGCCATCAGCATGTTCATCATGGGGGATGTGTTCAATGAGTTCTTTAACTATACTATAAAACATTGCCATCTCCTCTCTTCCTGAAATCCATAAATGGCTAATGTCATCTTGTACTCATGTAGTTATAATCAGAGTTTCCTCTGCTAGTTACTGAGCACTATTTTCCTGTATTAAATCTTTGTGATCTATTGTGTGACTGTGACAGCCATCTATATCCTGGAGATGCACTACACCTGGGCTGGGTTTTGGTGTGTGTGGCATGTATGTAAAAGTATAAAAGTTGTGGCTCTGGGAGCTGCAATATGGATGAGGCCATATTGAGTGGACAATGGGTATCTGGATCAAAATGATTTAGCCCATTTGCTCATGAGATGTGTGCAAAACAAATGCCAAGAGTGTGAACATTGTAAGTATTCGTAGACACATTGTAGGAAATTTCTGCAACCAAAATAGAATAATCACAGCAACTCATATCTAAAGCATTTTGTTATCTTTAAAGCTGTGTGTGTGTGTGTGTGTGTGTGTGTGTGTGTGTGTGTGTGTGTGTGTGTGTGTGTGTGTGTGTGCGTGTTTAATGTGCTGGAGACACTGTTTCAAGAATCACCTCCTTCATTTTTCAGCTGAAATGACACAAACAAAAATAGCTCCCCTCTGTTTTCAAGCCTAACATCCTTTTATAACGAGGTGACCGGATGAATTGAGCACTGATAACAAAAAGAGGGGCTGTGCCCCTTTTTGGTCTTAGAAAGAAATGGGTCAGGGGCTTGAGGAGGGGAAGCTGGCAGCTTCTCTGGCCGGGGCAGATCTGGCTTCTCCCCGCCTCTCCCCCGTGCTCTGGCTAATTCACAGCACGCCTGTTAGCTGGTGATATTTTATCTTCGACTTAGGCGCTGGCTGCGGTTTTCTGGAAGGTTGATGCTGATGGAGTCCCATGTCTGTGTGTCTGGTTACAAGGAGCGCGTGCTCGGCACAGCGGGGCCGGCCTGCTGCATCCCGAATCCGCTGTGCCTTGGCTGGGGATGCTTCACATCATAGATCACTCTCAGCTCCCAGCTCTGCCTCCTGAAGTCAAATCGCCCTCTCCTTCACTCCCATTATCACAAATCATTTCGTAATCCAACCCCCTGAGTTGTGTTAGGACGCGGGGCAGAGCCACAGAAGGCACAGTGGTGGTGGGCGTAACTGGGACGGCCGTACTCTGGATTCCAAGAAACATTTCAGCTTCCTGCCTGGCGGGGAGACACCTCAACCACAGGCCCCCGAGGCTGTGTGGTCTTCTTAATGTTTCATTTAAAAACTAATGGGGAAGGAGAAGGAGAAAGAGAGATACAGAGCGAATCAGAGACAGAGACAGAGGGACAGTGAGAGACCACACCCTCGCCTCTTTGCTCCTTCCTCCCGGAGCGTTTCTGTCCCAGGAGTGGATCCTGAAAGGTTTACTCTCAAAGACAGGAGCAGAGGCCGTGGATCACTGACCCCAGTCCCCCTAGAGCCCGCTGGCATTCGAGTCTCCCTCCAGTCATTACTGGGGTGTTGGCGTTGAGGAGCAAGGTCCAGGGTCCCTGGGTGGTGAGCTGCCCACACTAGCTAACTGCTTCCTGGCCAAACACAAATGCTTGAGCTTGTGGGAATAGGCTCTGTGGATGATTCATTTCTTTGTTTCTATGTGTATTTTTAAGTTCTTGAATATAATTTTTAAGAAAACCACGGAAGAGCCACATAGCGGAGTATGTTATTTACACACAGCTCTGGGCATGCACCCCGTCCCCGCCCCCTGATGCAGTGCTCAGGGGCTTGCAATGTTCCAAGCACACAGCTACACACATTCCTCTAACAGTTCTGGCTTGTGTCAGAGAGAGAGACAGAGACACAGAGAGAGAGACAGAGACAGAGAGACAAAGAGAGACAGAGAGAGACCAGAGACACAGAGAGAGAGAGACAGAGACAGAGACAGAGAGAGACAGAGAGAGAGAATGACTAATGGATGACTAGAACCGGTTCCCCTTCTTCCTGGGTCATTAGCTAGCTAGAGGCTGGAAATGGGTGGCTCCTGTGGGGTACAGGTATTCAGCCCCCAATGGTCCCCCTTCCTGAGCCTCAGCTTCCCACGGTGGAAGTCCTGGCTTCTCCCTGGCTTTCCTTCCCTGCAGTGAAAGACTGCAAAAGGAGAAGGATCCCTGCCGGCTGCTGCCATTTTGTTTCCTGAGCCTGGTCCTCTCTTCAGAATGTCAGAGCAGGCTTCCTTGGGTGAGATGACAAATAAGATAAGTGGCTGTCTCCATAATCTGTTTTGTTAGACACGGCGGGAGCCCCCTCCTTCCCTGCCTCCACCAGAGGTGAAGAAAAATGACTCTTGGGGGGAATAATTGGATCCTAAACGTGACACTCCACGCTGGGCTCAGCGAGTGCATCTTGTCATTGCTGCAGGAGGCCAGGTGACGGGCGGAGAGCCACACATGCCCTTCTCCCATCCGAGGACACAGGGACAGGTGTGACGCCCTCGCGAGCCAGGACGTGGGCTGTGTGGATTTCTCCTGAGGTTTACCCTCTGCACGCATGGCCACCAGGACCCCCCACGGGGCTGGTACCTGATCCAGTATTTGCTTCCTATTATACCTCAGACCTCAATTACAGAGCGAGAGGAGAGAGAGAGAGAGAGAGAGAGAGAGAGAGAGAGAGAGAGAGAGAGAGAGAGAGCTCTGGTATGGGGCGAGAAGGAAGGAAGAAGGGAGGAAGGAAGGAGGGAAGAAGGAAGCAAGCAAGCAAGCAAAGAAACCTCACCTGCTAAAGAATGCTGATGGGGACTGGGAAGGTGGCTCAGTGGTACAGTGCTTGCCTTGCATACATGAGGTCCTGGGTTTGATTCCTCAGCACCACAGAAGCAGAAAAAGCTGGACGTGGTGCTGTGGCTCAAGTGGTAGAGCGCTCACCTTGAGCTGAGGGACAGCGCCCAGGCCCAGAGTTCAGGCCCCACGACCAGAAAAAAAACATGCTGATGGCCTCCAGAGCCTGGAAAAGAAAAAGAAGTGGATTCTCCATGGGGCCCTGGGGAGGAACGAGGCCCACCAGACACCCCGCTGCCTGCCCGATGGCAAAGCTGTCGTGACCGACTGCGTAGCTGTGAGTCAGGCTGAGCTTCTTCATCACGGAAGCCGTAGGAAACGCCCAGCCCGGCATTGGCCGGCTCTCTGGCACTCTGGGTCCGTTCCTGCCCAGCCCCTGAGTTACTGCCCTACCCCACTCTCCATGACAGCTCTGTGCTGCACAAGGGAGATGGAGAACTATGTCTGCCCTCTGTGAAAGGTGGGAGCCGGGTACAACTCATTTTTGAGGCTCCAAAGAGTAGGTGTTTAAATCTTGATGTTTAAAAAGTGTGTGTGCTTTTTGTACTTATGGATTGGCTGCTAGTGATTTCCCATGAGAACAGCCAACCACATGAGATCGTCCAGAGAATGGTATTTGGATAAATTCTGGGTCAGCAGCTGAGTTTTCCGATGCTATTCCAACCCAAAGTCAGAGCTGTGTGGAATTTACCCAGGGCTCCTTAGTGATCTGTGAGAACAGGAGAGAGTTGTGAAATGGGAAACAGAAGCGCTCAGAGAGCCACCCCAGGCATGACCCCCGGCCAGGGAAATTGCTTAATACCCCATCCTCATATATCCTGCTGCTCAGAGGCAGAGCGGGCAAAGACAGCACCGAGCTGAGAAGCAGGAGCTTGTACCTCACTGGTGTGGTTTACAACAGAGCACTGCCCTCTTTCAAGACACGAGTCCACAAACTGCCTACATGTCTCAGAGAACATGCTGGAAGATTCTCTTCTAGCTCCAATTCCTAACCCCTCCCCTGATCAATGTGTTGAGTGCTTTTGAGGATCCTGCTGCTTCAGAAGCTCTTCCCCTCTCCTCCCCCCCCCCCCCCCATCCATAACAACCCAGCTCTCCATCCTGGGCATCCGGGTGATTTGCTATGGGTACCTTCTTCTCATGAGACCCCCCCTGCCCCACCTCATTTAAAGAGATCTGGAAAAGCCAGGCCAATGTATGAGGTCCATACATTCCCAGGAAGCATTGTCTCTGTACTCCATCCACCTTTCTGGGATGGGCTTCTCCATTCTGCTGGAGTAGACAGCTCCAGAAATCCAGTGTCAGGAACAAACATCACTATACGAGAGAGAGAGAGTGAGAGAGAGAGAGAGAGAGAGAGAAAGAGAGGGAGAGTTGACTTTTAACCAACAATAAATGAATGTTAAGTGGTTCAAGTTTAAAGATCTTTAGAAACACACACAGAGACATACACATATACTTCCATGGATTCCAAAATAAGACAGGTTGGCATCAAATAAAGGCACGTCATTGATTCTGCAGAATATGTACCAAACATTGCAGAAAGCATCTAAATAAAAATGCACTGGAAGTAGAAACTCAGTTCTTGAGTTTAGCTCCATCCACATTGTTGATCCTAGGAATGTTCCTGCATGGTTAGGATACTCCTGTGATGCTGGGATTTGGAATCAGATGAGCAGGGAGGAGGACTAAACCTAGTTTTATTTATGACTCATGCGTGGAATAATTGCCACCAGTTCAGTATGATATAATGCCTGGACTAATGACATTAAATTATCTAACTAGAGTGTTCCAGGTTTATCAACATTATTTACTAGAGTCCTATAGAAAGAATTTATCTCGAAGGTCTGAGGGTATGGGTTAAGTGGCACCTGCCTGGTAAGTGTAAGGCCCTGACTTCAAACCCTAGAACCACCAAAAAGAAGAAATGAAAAAAGAAAGAGAAAACTTTATCTCAGTTGTGATTTAATCAAATACTGGACCTTTGACTTGGATGTGAATTCAAGAATGAGAGCACAGAGGGAATTAAGGGACGCCATGAAGATACAATCATGAATTCCCTGCAGTGACATAAAATATCTAAAAAGCGATCCATAAAATCCTGGACACAGAAATCAAGGTGAGTAGTAGGTCCAAATTTGGAGGATTCTCTGCGAGACAGAAGAGTAATGAGTGAGACCAAGGGCAGCCACAGCCTTCAGAGGCCAAGTCTCGGGGTAAGGAGCCAGGAAGCCTGGAGGCTCGAGGTGCCTGGACAGCTGTCCCAGAGCTGGGCTGACTGGAAGCCCCGCCCGCCGGGGCTGAGCACTGTGCAGGGAGCTGCAGGCAGGGTGAGGCTAGAGCCAGGTGGAGGTGTGGACCCAGCATCGCTGTGGGGGCCCATACCGAAGGAAGGAAGCAGGCAGGTGGGTTATTGACCAACAGTGGGGCGCTGTGCCTCAGGGTTGTGTCTCGGAGGCTCCTTTGAAAGTTGAACTAGGAGCCAGCAAAGGTGAAGATGGACATTTACCTCCGTGCTGGGGAGGATATGAGCCGAGGGGTAAACAGGGTTGATGAAGAGCTTTGAGAGGAAGGAAAGTAGAGCGGAGTACCAAACAGACTTGAATCTCCTCAAAGCGAGACTAAGGAGGAGCATGGACTGAAGCCATCCCATGCTGGGAAAGGATTTGAAGCCTAGAACTGTCTCCCAAGACAGTGGCATTGGGTGAGAGAGCCAAGCAAAGACAGTGGGCGCTGTGGAGATGCAGAGAGGCTTGCTCTCTCTAGCGCCGCCCTGGAGGAGCCGCTGGAGGGAGATAGGTTTGCTGCTTACTCTCCAGCTAACTGAGCACAGCCCTTTCCTCAAGGCCCAGCGCTCTCCGCATTTTCCCGGCTACGGTGAGGATTAGAGGCTGCTGCCAGCCAGGCGCATGCCTGGTTGACAGGCAGAGGGAGGGGTCCTGGCTTGTTTGGCTGGGTCCGCACCCATGCCTGGTGTCATTTCTGAGCAAAGCAGGGGTTCCAAGAATGCAACTTCAATGAGTTTGTGAGTCCTAAAGCTTAGTGCTTACTCCCGAGAGTACTCCAAAGTTCTCTACGTTCTTCTCAACATATTCTGTTTCTCTTTTTACAGTAGTGTTATCTGTTTTGTACATATTTGTCGGAACTTCTGGGGCGGCAATGATACTAAATAGACACTGAAGATTAACTGAGTTTGGCAATCTTAGGATCGTTTTTTACCTCACAATCCTGATCCTTTGTAAATATTTTCACAGCTGACTATTCTCTTAAAGGGGATAGACAGGCTGTGGAGAATTGCTTTCGGTTGTGCTGTTTTTATTATTAAAAAGGTTCAGTTTCTTTTCTGCACAGCTCATCTGAAGATGATTAACGACGGAGTGTATCTAAAGAAAATTGACCTTGCGATAAACTTCACTATCCTGAAAATGATGACAATTTTACATGCAGCAAGTCAAGTGGAGAAGGGTGGAATCAAGGAAAGAACCATTTTCTTCTGTGATGGTGGCAGTGGAGTCAGCGGTGATGTGGCAATAGTGATGAGTAAGGTGGTTGTAATGGTGGTGAGGATGGCCATGGAGGTAGTTGTAATGATGGAAGTGGATGGTGGTAGTGTGTTAGTGTTGGGACAGTGATTGATGGTGGAGGTAGTTGTGGCGTTGGTGGTGATGGTGGCAAAGATGATAGTGATGGTTGTGGTGATAGTAATGGTAGTGGTGATGGTGGTGGTGGTGGTGATTGGTGGTGACTGAGCTTCTGTGAATGGTTCCAAATCTATGTCCAAAAAGAATACAGAAACAGCTCGACCTTTAGCAGCCTGCCCTGCCCAGGGCTCCGTTTTCAGAGTGACTCCCTTACCTGCTGCCTGGGGACAGCTGTCAGCTTCTTCCATGCCCACCTTCTCCAGAGACGTGCTCTCTGTGAGGACAAGTCTGCTCCTTACCACAGCCTCTAAGATATTCTGCTGTGCTGCTTGTCTCTAGAAAACTTGGTTGTTTTGCCTTTTATGTGTAAGCCCAGGCTCTGTCTGGTCATTGGGTATATGGGAGTTATTTGGCATGATTCTCTAATTGTATTTGGAAACATTCATGACAAAATGTGATACTGACCTTGGCCTTGCACAGTTTTCTACCGAGTGTTTTTAAAGTGAATCTCTTGGATGTTTGCTCAACCTGCATGCATGAAGAGCCAAAGTCCATGTCAAATGTAATGTAATGATCTGATTAAAATACATTCATAGATTTTTACATTTTTAGTCTTCCTGCCACTTTGGACCTCTCTTACTACGCTACAGTAGAGCATCCGCGAGTGGCTTTGGTGGGCTGGGTGTGTAGGTTGTGTACTGATGCCATGCAGGAGACGGATTTGTCATATCCCTTTTAGTAGCCTCCTGATAGGAATTGTTTTTAGTGCCCAGATAGTCTGGTCTCATAGAATGTGTGAGTGTGTGATCATTCACTCTAGTCTAGAAAGATTTCCATAGGACTAAAAGGACCTCTTCCTTGAAAAGTTGGTGAAACTCACTAGAAAACCATCTGGGTTTGGTGTTTATAGTTTTGAATAATTTTAAAAAATCTTGATCTGAGTCAAAATATTTCCAATCTTTTATTTATTCTCATGTCCCTTTGGTTTTTACTTTTTTTCTAGGAACTTTTTCATTTTTTTCTAAGTTTTTAAGTTTCGTGACATAAAATTATTTTATTTATTTAGTTATTTATTTGGTTGTGGGTCTTGAACTCTGGGCCTGGGCTCTATCCCTCAGCTCTTCAGCTCAAGGCTAGAACCCTCCCACTTGAGCCATAGCACCATTGCCAGTTTTCTAGTGCTTAATTGGAGATAAGAGTCTCACAGACTTTCTGGCCCGGGCTGGCTTTGACCCACCATCCTCAGATCTCAAATTCCTAAGTAGCTAGGATTACAGGCTTGAGCCATTGACACCCAGACATAAAATTATTTTAAAAATAATTTTAAGCTCTTTTTTGAAATCCACTACTTTGGCTATATTCCATTTCTAATCATGCTCATGTTGTTTACTTATTTCTTGAAAATATTGCTAGACATTTATCTGTTCTAGTTGCTTTGCAAGGAACCAGGTTTGACAGTCTGGCTTTCTAATCTAAGTTCTTTCTTCTTCAGAGTATACACATATATTCATTTTTTTCTTTTCTCCTATACCAATGTAGGCTATGTATCTTCCTCTTCTTACTGCTTTTTGTGTATAAAACATGTTTTATGTAAGAATTACCTTATACATTTTAAGCATTTCTATTTTACAATTCCTTTTTTGATGAATTAATCATCAAGAACTTTTCTGAAAATTTCCCAAACATAGTCCTATTTATGGGCTGTAATTCCAGTGTTTTGTGGCCGGCATTTGTGCGGTTTACACATTCAATGATGTGATGCCAGTTGTAAGGTCTGTTGACTCTGCCACCTGTATGCATGGAAACCGTGACCTGATCTCGTATCTGTTAGACTCTGTTCATTGGAAAGCCAGGCAGTCTCATCTATAGAAACTTCTCATCTGAGTTCTTTTTGGTTGGGATGGAGAAGTCACCAGAAACATGGCTCAGATGTTGCCTAGTTCTAGTACTCAGCCTGAAACGTGAGCCTGAGTTTGAGCAACTCTGTGGTGCTAGAGGTCTGGGGTGTGGCGCTGACATTCCCTGGCGAGGCCTTCCCCTGCCCCCCCCCCCCCCGCCCCAGCCAGTATCTTGGCAAGTTTGGGTGCTCTGTGGCCCCGTGCATCATTTGCAGCTATGCTTGATGGTTGGTTGTATTTGAGGTAAGGCTCTCCTCTGTTGCTGTTTATTCCCGCCAATCACGGAGCTCTGGCTGTCCTCACCCCTGCTCTGGTCAGACGTGAATTTACCTGCTGTGTGTCCAGGGTGGTCTTTTTCATGGCTGAGAGCACCGGCTCCAATTGCTTGCTTGTGCAGGACAAAGGTAGCATCAGGGACGTGCTCTGCACAGACTCTGCTCAGTTTGCATTACTGTTCCCAGCTCCTCAGTTGGAGGCCCTGTAGACTTCTCCCCTTTGTTTTCCAGGGGACTTTGCAGAGGGTTTTTGGCAAGTCCTCAATAAATATTTGCTGTCTGGCTGAGTTCAAATACACCATTTTGTCTCCTAGTCAGAATCTCTGATAGAGTCACTTTTGTTTGCTAAAGAGAACTAGAAATTAGCAATGTGTAAATTATGCAGACTGGCACTTGTCATATGCACAGGAATTTGTGCTAGAGTGCATGTTTGAATTGATAATGTTGAATGAATCTGTGCTATGTGAAAATATGTAGATCTTTTCCCATTTGGTGAAAACTGGAGGAGGTCATCTGTGATAGGACATTGTGAGCACCACTGACCCTCCCTGCCCAGACATCAGAAGTGAAAGGTCGGCACAAAGCAGATCAATTCTAAGGTGGTCCCATAATCCCTCCTGAGCTTGCCTGCTTGTGGGTGCCCTCCCCCGGAGTGGGGCGGGCTTGTGACCTGTCCTCCCAGTAGGATGTGGTAGTGGGCACATGGACATGTGACACTGGAGGGGGGAGAGAGAGAGACCCCTTCCCTTGCTGATGTTGAAGAACCAAGTCACACTTGTTCTGGTCTGAGGGTCCTAGGGAGAGGTCAGTGTGGGAAGGGACTGTGAACAACCTCTCACCTTCAGCCAGTAAGCCACTAGGGCGCCAGTCATTTGGCTACAAGGAATTAGATGCTTTCCTCCTCCAGCGAAGCCCCTTTGGAGATCCAACTCCTGCCACTCCTTGATCAAAGCCCTCCAGTCAGCCCAGATGAGGACAGCACCTGCAGAACCTGTGAGTAATCAGTGTTTGTTATATTAGACCACCGAGTGTTCAACGATACAGTTCTAAGTAATGGAGAACCCCTGAACTTATGGGAGGAGATAATATACCAATATTTTTCAAGATATTTCAGATAATAGGGACAAATTCCAGCCCTTTCTTCTAAGCTGTAGATTCCAGACCAGTTATGAGATTGTGGAGGGATTTAGAAAACGCTGAGTAACACTTGAAATGGTTGCTGTGGACTGTGAAAGTGCTCTAGCCAGTGCATGGGGAGTTCTGCTCTCTAACACCCAGAGTTCTTCATGCTGCACTGAGCAGGAAAGCCTAGGTCTGAAAGGCCCCCTTCCTTGGGGAGGCCCCAGAGGCCAGGGTCATTGTTGGCTTCTGCAGAAGCTGGACCCGTGCATCTTGTGCCCTCGCTGTACTAGAGGGAGTCAAACATCTGTCTAAATACCGGGGAGATAAGATCTTCAAAATAAAGATATTTGAAGATACCAATGCACAGAACACCTTTCCACCTGCTTGCTTAATATAATGTAGTTATTACGGCAATAAATGTTTCTAATAAAGTATGAAAATGGATTGTTTGCTTTGCTGCTTGTATGAACTTTCATTTCTCTTTTTATGATATTGAAGCTGACATTTGCTTACCCTTTATCAATGGAATATTTAATCAAGTCCAATCTGTAAGAAGAAACAGGAATTTTTATTTTCTTTAAAACCTATCACCCATGTAAAAGGCCTGGGAAATAGGACAAAGCCCACAGAACAAGGGTGGCTGTTAGCATTACAAACTCCAGTGGCGGGGTTGCAGGGAGACTGGGGAGGAGAGAGTTCTGTCCTGTGCAGCTGGTAACTAAGCGAGCGTGGTAATGCAGGAGGAGATGTGAATTTTAAGTCAATGCCATGACACGTGGTTTGGGAATTTACAACGATCTCCATGAGCAAAACGGTCTTCATTACTGTAGTTGAATTGTCTCAAAAGTATGTATGAGCATTTGGTCTTCAGGGAAAATTGATTCATGCCATTCTCCTGCTGTAAAACCTTCATTAATTCCCCAAGGTCTGTGGGATTAACTTCAGCCTCCTGAAGAGAGCAGAGGAGTGTACCCATGATCCCCACTTGATTTCTTTTCTTCCTACCTCCAGTGGCCCCTGTCTGATCCAGCCCCAGTTAGCAAGGAGAATGTCTGGTCATCCTTACCTGAGTGTCCAACCAACCTTTGCACAAAGCTGTCCATGTTCTGTTTTGAGCAGCTCAAATTCTCTTCTCACACTGGATGCTCACATGATGTATGCTGCGTGATTATCAGTCCTGTTCTGAGACTGATGTTAATTCTACTCTGTCTCACTAGTGCTTCTTTTTATTTGGGAGGGGAGGGCTTTAATTTTAACTTTTGATTTATTTCAGCTACGAGGCTGATTGAAATATGATAGAGGTGCTGTTCAAAGGGGTCATAGTTGCATAAGTCAGATAAACAGTACATTTCTTTTGGAACAATGTCAGCCCTTCTTTCACTCTCTCTTAGTTTTCCCCCCCACCTCCCCCCCACACACAAATACTGTAATTCATTTTCAGCATAGTGTCTAGTGAATATCACTTTTGCATTTTTTTCACCATGTTCCCATCAATTTCTGTGTCCCTGTTACCCTCCCAAAGGCAGATAAACAAACAAGGGGAAAAGAAAATAAAAACAATAAAGAATGAAACCTTTTGTTTCTATTTCCTGGAAACCATTTTAATAAATATTATTTCATATAATCAGATGTCCATAGCTATTGTGCTTTTGTGTTCCTTTCCTAAGAATGTTCTCCTTTGGTCTCACTCTGTGACTGTCTAGAGACTATATATTTTATCATGTCCAGTGTATTTTATTTTTTACCATCCAGTGTGTTTACTTGTAGATTTATAGGCACATTCTAGTACCATAAATGAGGGAAACCATACAACCTATGTTTCTGGGTCTAGCTTACACCACTTAATATAATTTTTTCCAAGTCTTTCCACTTCCTTTTGAATGGTATAATATTGTGCTTTTTGATGGATGATAGAAATAGAATTATATTGTGTATATATACCACATTTTCTTGATTCATTCATACACTGAGGGGCATCTGGGTTTATTCCATATCTTGGCAATGGTAAACAATGCTGCAATGAACATGGTTGTGCTGGCAGCTTTAGTGTGGCTAAAAGTTTACAGGAAGGGGGCAAAGGAAACACTAGTGCTTCTAGGCATGGGTTGAAACTTCCTAAGTAAAGATCCAGAATCACAGCAAATCAAAGAAAGACTGGATAAATGAGGCTGTATTAAACTGAAGAGTTTCTGTAGGGCAAAGAATATAGTTAACAAGATAAATAGAAAGCTCATAGAATGGGAGATTTTTTTTACGAGCTATCCATCTGGCAAGGTCCTCATATATACTCAGAGTTAAAAATTTAAACCCTTCAAAAATAAACCTCAAAAGAAAACCCCAACAACCCAATTAATAAATAGGCTAAAGACTTAAAGAGAGACTTTCAGAAGTAAAACTGGCCAATAGACACGAAGAAATGTTCAACATCTCTGGCCATGAAGGAAATACAAATCAAAACAACACTGAGATTCCACTTGACCCCAGTTAGAATGGCCATTATCCAGAAAACTAACAACAGCAGAAGCTGGAGGCAACAGGAGTGGGGATGGAGGTGTGGCCAAAAAGGAACACTATTACACTGTTGGTGGGAATGTAGAGTTGTTCAACCACTCTGGAAAGTAGTATGGAGGTTCCTCAAAAGACTAAACTTAGAGCTTCCTTGTGATCCAGCAATCCCATTCCTAGGTATTTATCACTAGTGCTTCCTGACATGAGGTTTGTGATACTCCAGTCTTAGCATGATTATGTAACTCTTGAATACACACACACACACACACACACACACACACACACACACACACACACACACACACACACACACACACACACACACTCATTCCTGGCCTAGCTTTGTTTGTTCATCCTGGTTTCCTCCAGGATCAGGTTTATCACTCCACCCCAGCACATAATCCCTTAGTCCTTTAGAACCTTGTTGCGTGGATGAATGGCTTAGCAGGTGGTGGAGGCTTCTGGGAGATGTTGTAGCTGGTTGCTTAGCTATCCTGAATTCTTTAAGTAGTAGATTCCATCCACTCAATTAATTACATTCATTCATTCTTCCACTGAAGAGGCAGATTTTGAGCTCTGTTTATTGATGCCTCATCATTACAAGGCTGAAGTATGTGACACAGACATCCAGGAACTGCATCTCCTAAGTGCTTCAGTTTCAGGGGATTACCTCGACTCCAGGGCATGAAACTTACATTCATAGAAGCAGCACTGTCTCCTGGGCCTCCATCTTCCAGCAGCCTGTGCACAAGTCTGTCTCTCTGCATGTATGTCTATCTTCTGTGCGCTCTGTCTTTCAGCTGGTGGACCCATCTGTCTTCCCTTGCAGATGTTTGTCTGTCTCAGCATCAAAACCTCTGCTTTTTATAAAAACTGCAGTCATATGAGCCACAGCCTCAGATGACTGGTATAAACTTGACCACTTGTGAAGACCCAGTTTCTACACAAGGTCGCATTTGGGGCCTTGGTGTTGTTACCAGTTAGACCTTTCAATGTGGACATTTTCTCCATGGCTAAGCTTGAACGATCGGGTACCATTTATATGTTGACTGAGAATCTCCTTGCAATCCAAACCAGCCAGGTCACAGAGCCAAGCTTCTAGTATCTTCCTGGTCCCAGAGCAGTGACCCCTCCAGTTCAATTTCACCAGGTCCTACTTCAATGCTCTTCCCCTACCGAGGCCCTGGAAAACGACCTCTGGAGCCCAGGGCGCAACCTGAGAAAGCCACACCTGAATCTCTCTGTTGTCCGCAAAATGAACTTGTGCTGTCAGCAGATGACTGCACTCGGGGCCCTTGCTTTCCTCCAAGGCCTGCATGGATGTGAGTGTGGAGCCGACCTCGCCCACCTGGTGACTGCGCTCTGCCCACGTGACAACTGGAAGCTTCTGGAAGTCAGGACTGAGACTTCAGCCACCTCCAGGATCTCCAGGGCCCAGCAAACCCTGCATGGGTGATGGCACTGACACGATCCAAGGTTAAACTCACGAGGGATGTGACCAGTCTATGTAGCACAGAAGCCCATTGTGGCCTTGAGCTGATTTATGCCACATCATCCCTGCAGTGGGCACCTTAGTGAGGACACAGCTCTTTCTGGAACTGTCTTTCCTGCTGCTCAGCTAACACGGGGCCCTGCCACATCATCTGTTCTCACTTCACCCGAGTCCCTGGTGTCACGGGGAAGTTGAATACCATAAGGGAATTTAAGCCATGGGGTCAACTCATCCCTAGATTATTTTGTCATTTCCGTTAGACGCTGTACAGACTCCTTAGCCGCAAATAAAGGAGAGCCTTGAGAAGTGTGGTTTCACACACGCATCAACCAGACCCACGAATCCCCAAGATGAAGATCTGGACCCTGGTTTCAAATCTTCATTGCAATTACTCATTCCACGGTATGCCTAAACACACAGTCATTGGTGAAGAGCAACATCAAAACACCTGCTGGTGTCCATGAACTGGATGCAAGGCTGGTGTGCCGTGTACTCTGGAAGCTGCGAGTCCTTTTGCCATCCCCAGTGGTGGTTTTCAAAGACCACATTCTCCAGAGTCGTCCTCAGATCCCAGCATGCTCAGTGGCCCAGCATGCAAGGCATGGAGTGGGGCTGCTTAGCAGGTGCAGGACCCACGGGCTCAGCTCTGTGCTTCGGGTCACTGGCCCACCCTCCCCAACCCCCAGGGGGACTTTTTAAAAATTACAGTTTGGGGCAACCTTCTCCACTGCAGGGTTCTTCCTGTCTCTGCCGATAGTGGATTATCTGTCCCTGGTGTCCTGGGCTTCTCAGCCGTTATGGATCATGCTATCTGTTAGAAAGGTCCTTGTCACATTGAAATACCACTGACCTTTTGGAAAGTTCATTCCTCTTGCCCCAGGGCACCCCTGGACAGCATAGATGTCTGATTCCTCCATCCAACCACACCTTCCATAGCGCTCTTTTCCAAGTCTTGGTTTGCATTAAGGAACCTCTAGGTGAAAATTCTCTCCAGGTGACCTAAGTTCTGGGCTTTCTGTTGGCTCCATGACTTGCCTCAGACTGCAGTCCAGGGTGGTAATTTTCCTCTGCAAGTGTGTGGTGGGAAATGGAGTGTCCTGCTCCAGTGTGGATGCCCTTCCATCTGGAAGCCTGGGAGAAGCCAGAGAATCCACTGGCTTTCTCACCACCACATCACATACAGTCATTAATCGTTCTTGCTTTTTCATGCAAACATTTGTAAACGTACATCCCTCCCATCTTGTGCTTGTATAATTGATTTTTTAAACCTGAATACAGAGTTTTCCATGCATCCCTGTTGAATTTTATTTGGTTTCATGTCACTCAGCCTAGCTTGTTGTCTGTGAACTCTGCTGTAATGGAGCCGGATGGCAGGACTCCCCTCACTGCGCTGCCTGGCCTAGGAATTTGATATCTCGTTTCTTAGAATGAGGCACTAGGTCAGGTCAAGTGCAAAGCCTTGCAGCCAGCAGCACATCAGGCAGATATTAACTCATTGATCCCAAATCTGCTTCGCTCTGCTGGACCCCCACTGTAGACCCCCACCCCACGTTCAAACATACAACTACTGGGTTTTATTAGGATCCTTAAAACACCACCATGAGAAAATGGAACCTGTGTTCTAATTCCAGTTTTATTCACAAGGGAACAAAAGAATTGGGTTTTAGACTCAGATCTCGATCTCTGAATTTAGATAGACAGCTGACTTAGGTTCCTTACTTGTAAAATGGAAATGGTAACGCTATTAGGATTTTTCTCTCTTTGATCATTTAAGCAAAGAATACTCTCTCTTCCCTCCTACGGGCATGCTGAAGGAACATAGCACAGCCCACTTAACCCACAGACCAAGTAATTCTTCAGGCATCTCCTAGAACACACTCTCATTGCCCACCTTCCACACTATTGTGCAGCCTGCTTTAGGTGCTCTTCCTCTTCTTGTTTGCCAGTTCGCTCTTGGTCCTCATCTCTGGTTTGTGGTCATAATTTTAATCAAGATGTGTCATATGCATGTATGAAAATATAACGGTAAAAACCACTTAAACTGGTTTTAAGGTGGGGGATAAGAAAGAGTAATCGAAGCGGCTTATTTGATTTCCAGACATACATTGTATGCATGTATGGAAATAACAGTGAAATCCCTTTGTAGAATGAGTATCCACCGAGAGAGGTGGGGGAGGGGAAGCAGCAGCAGTATTTGGTTTAATGATCTGAACTTTTCAGGATTGGTTCTTCTTTAGGGACAGTGACACTTTTTCTGTTTGAGGTGCATTTTCTATTCTCCATGATTTCTCCACGTGCCAGCGTGACCAGGAGAACCACCTGCCCATTCTCCCCATGACATTTGGGGTGCATGTGGAGATGTGGATGCAGGAGAGGCCCACAGCCTGTCTCCCCTTATTCCCATCCAAGAAGGGCAAAGCATAGCCAGGACACAAGGGGTCATGGGGTCATGGTGGGGACATCAGAGCTGGATATGGGGTGGTCATGAGTGTGGGACCCTGTGTAGTGTGTCCGGCAGCATAGTTCTTTCTTGCATGCACTTCTTTACCCTTCAGTTGGAGACATCAACGGCCCTGCCTCGGTGGCTTCCCTTGCATTCAACGTTGACTTCAGGGCAGGGTCCTGCGCCCTCCCTCAAGTCCCCCCAAATGTCCAGAGCTGCTTATTGGCATCTCTTGGGAAACATTTATCTAAGTATGAGCCAAAAAAATGGAATTAGGAAGAGAATTTTCTGCCAGGAATTCCACAAGGTCAGCGGTAACCAAATAGATGTGATTTGGGGATTGAGCAGTGTTTTGGGTTTCCTGTTATTTCTCAATTCCATGAATATGGGAAGAGGCCAGCCAAACCAGCCTCCCTCATCCCTCTCCTTTCCTGCTTCTTCTGATGCCCAGTATAGCTGTCCAAGCCTGCTTGCTGCTCAGAGACTTATACGGTCCCCCACATGGGAGACCAGGCCCAACCCTGATTCCCAGAACATGAGAGGAACTTCCCAACCCTCACTGCTCTGAAATATACCCTGGCAGACAACCTGGAGGACGCTAGTGTTTGTTCCAAAAATATACCCAAGGAGGTGGACCAGGAAGAGGCAGGTCCTGCCTTACCCCTGTCCTGCCCACAGAAAGGGAAAGCTGGGACGCAGCCCCAGGACCACACGATGCTTTGTAAAGACTAACCTAATGCCCAAAGGATGCTTTGACAAAGAAATTTCTGTCCAATTGGCTTTGTATGATTTCTCTGAATTTCCACAGATTCATAAAGTGCAAGTCCATGAGATGGATGAATCTGTGTGGTTTTCTCGTTTTTTTTTTTTTTTTTTTTTTTTATCATTATCATAAACTCGGCTCTGTGGGTTTGGCTCTAACACATGGTAATAATTTATTACCCTCTCCTTTTATATCTTGCCTCCTCCCACTCCCCACTTAAACGAGACCCTCATACCACACTGCGACTCCGAAGGGAAGGCCACCCTGACATTGTACAAATAGGTTCAATCACAAGCCAGCATTCCAGCCGAGTGCAGGGGAATCGGAAAGAATGCAATTGCACTTCGATGGTGGGCAGTCCCGTGTGGTGGGGAGCCCCTCCTCTGTCAGATGGGACGAATGCTTTTCTGGGTGGACTCCTCCTCCAGGTGTGGGTGCCGGGCTGCCGTTCTCATCAACTTGATGCCTGACACCATGAGAAATTCTTTCCCATGGCCCTTCCCAGACCCGTGGGGGAGGGGTGGTGGTGTTCAGTGTGGTTGGCATTGTGGAAGGGGCACAAACAGAACTGTCGGACACGTGGGTTAATTTAAAATATTGAAGAAACTCAGTCGATACTGGCGCACATTCAATGCCCACTGTTCTTAGTCCTTGGTCGCAGTCCAGAAGCAAAACAGAAAGATGCTATGTCACCTTGGGGCCACCAGCCCCGGGCGGGAGCCCCCTCTCTGTGGGCTTGGGCTCCCATGTCACTGAGGTGGTGGTGGTGCTGGGCCACGTTTCTGTCTGTGATGGTGCCCAGGTCCTTCCTGACCTGAGCCTGGCGCTTAAGCCAGCCAAGCAGGCCTTGAGCACCACCCTGAAATCAGAAATTATGCAATCACAGCCCCAGGGAAGCAGCCTATCTCCTGCTTTTCAGCTGAGCTCCACCTAGTGTCTAGTGTGTGGCTGCAGATCCATGAGGGCTTCTTGGTGACACAGGTCAGCGTTCCCATGGCTGGAGGAGGAGCTCCAGCTCGGGACCCAGGTAGGCTCAGGTTTTCTGCTTCTTCCCACACATGGTGGTGTCTCACTGGTGTGGATCTTCGTCTGCTGGCAGAACGGCTGGGGTTGCACAGCGTGGATTGTATGCAAGGTGCAGTAGAAGAGGTGGGCTTCACGTGTGTCTACACATCCTTCGGCTCAATCAGAGTGACCTTCTTATCCTCCTGGTCTTCCCTTCCTCTGCTACCTGCTCTTAGCTGGCCTTGTGCCCCTGGCCGTGCCCCTCACCCACATCTCTGGGGTCTGCCTTCTTGGAGCCTATCCTGTCTAGGAGCCTTATCTGTGAGTCCCACCCACTGCCTGAATCTGACAAGAAGAGGGGGTGCCGGAGGGCCATACCTGGACCTCAACCATTAACCCAGGCTGAGGCCTCCTGAGGTACAAGGTGACTTCTAGGAGAAGTCAGGGCAGAGATGAGGAGGGACTCACCAGAGCCAGATGAGGAAGGCACAGGTTGTACGCTGGGACTCAGGAAACCGTGCTGCCTCTGGAGGCCTTCCGGGCGTGAGCAGTGATTGAATTCTGTTTGTCGTCTTGGCCAGGCTAGCTCATTGGTGCCGCGTTACCTGGACGACACTAGCCTCTGTGTTGTGAAGGCATCGAGTAGAGGACTGGTTGATTGGAGGAAAAGAGATGATCTTGGCTAGCAGGGGTGGGGGCTGTCTTCTCAATCCACCGGAAAATAGCAAGGACAAAACTCTGAGGCTTTCTAGAGGAGAAAGCACCTCATGAGACTCACCTGGGTTCCAGGCAGGCAACCAGGCAGCCAGCCAGCCAGAACACGTGTCTCTCTCTCTCTCTCTCTCTTTCTTTTCTCTGTGTGTGTGTCTGACACACATGTGTGCATGTGCATATGCTTGCGCGCGCACACACACACACACACACACACACACACAGGAGTCATCACTTGGTATCTTCAGGAACTGGGTTCAGGACCCTCTCAGAATACCTAAGCCCACAGATATTCACATCCCCATGTAATCTGGTAATGTGTTTGCACACAGCCTATCCACGTATCCTCCTATATATGTTAAACTGTCTCTAGATCATGGTAATGCCTGGTACAATGTCAATACTATAGAGATACTGTGCACTCTTGGGGAACAATGGCATGAGAAACAAGTCTGAACATGTTCAGTACAGTTGAACGTATTTCCCCCAGTATTCCAACCCACAGACCTGGAAGGCCAGCCGAAGACACGGGGCCTGGGGAAGGTCTAAGGGCCCGTGCGTCTCCATCTTAGTATCTTAGTGCACATCTGTAGATGCCCCTGCTTTCTGTCGGTTCTCTTCTCCTCCACGCACTGGGACAGGCACTGAGACCCAGGTGCTCCGGCCCTGTTTGGACTCACCAAGCCCAATGACACCTCAGCCAGGCCAGATGTCCTTTCTTCTTGGATGCCGGGCCAGAAGATTTTCCTCCCACAGACTCCAGGCCGAGGAGGCCTTGACTCTGCTTCCCACCGCCCAGCTGGTCTCTGCAGCAGCGCGTCCCCCAAATGGAGAGCCCCGGATCCCCTAGAGCTCCGCCAGCCAGGCCCCGAACAGTGGGGCCTCCAAAGAGAAGAGAGCGATGTCTCCCCATGTGACTGCTCCCACAGAACGTGGAATGCCTTTGAAAGCCAGCCTCTCTCTGTCACCCCGGGAAAGTCTCCACACGGATAAAATTAATAACGGGCGATGCCATGAGACGAATCTTTAACATGAGACGCTGGCACCGTGACAAGTCGCGACGACGCTCCCTTTGAAGAGCTCCACTCGCCTAACCGAAGCTGTCATGTGGCCTTTCAGTACGAGAGGGGAGTCCCGTAGGCTCATGTGGAAGAAATTCAGATCTTTGAGGTTACCAGCGAAGGATCGATCTTCAGAGAGCTTTTCGGCTCTTTGCTCTGACAGGCATGGAGGAAGGATTTTGATTCCAGCCGTACCACAGCGAAGATGCACGTGGTATTTGTGGTGGATAATTGCCAGGGGTTTCCCAGGAGAGGCACAAGGGAGTCTCAGAAGATCCCCAAAGAATGTGTTTGACTCTAGCAGAGCGAGGTGAAGCATCTGTCTCAGGCAATCTTGAGATAGTGCCCTGGTCTCCTGGGCCAGTGAGTGAGTGTGTGAGGGGGTGGGGTGGGGGGTGGCATAGTTGGTGGCTCAGGCAATATGGAGGTTCTGGAGTCCTCTCTGGAGCACAGAGTTAGAACATTGGTGCCCACACTTGGCTTGTTGACCAAACCCAATAGCACGGAGGTTGGGCAGGTAGCCAGCTGCACCTTTGCTGGTTTAGAGGTCTTCTACTGAAGTCAGGAGGGACTTTTGTCTCAAATAAGTCAACTCTAAGCTTGCCATATGATCAAGATGCCTTGCACTCATAAACTGGCGCATTGAATTGTCTCCAAATTGCTGTAGTATAAATGAATAGCAAACACTCGCTATCATTTCATGCTCGATCTCAAACCCTGCTCATGCTTGAGTTCCTTTTCACATAATGCTGCCCAACTTCTGCTAAAGACCTGTCGTCTCGCAACAAAGCTAAAACTTTCACTGTATCCCTTAAACAGAGCACATTGCTGACCCTTTTTAGGCTTAGGAAGATTAGCATAACTTGGCTTTTGGGGGGAGCACCATTTGCTTTCTGGGAGGACATCTTTTCATGAAATTAAAGGCAGGGGACAGCAGATCCTGTGATTTAAGCTCATGGTCTCACGGAGAGCTGTGCCACACACACCTTACAGACCTTTGTCTTTGAAATTTTTTTTAAATCATAAGTCGGTAATGAGTACATTTCTTTTATGGACAATGTTGCCTCTTCCCTTACTTTCTCCATTTCCCCTTCCCATCCTTGCCCACGAGTTACATAGTTCATTTTCCACTGTGTGTACTGAGTAGCATGATCACATATTTTTGCCCTCCCTCCCTCCCTTTCTATGCCCCTTCTTCCCCTTCCAGAAGAAAAACAAAACAAAACAAAAACATCAGCACCACCAATAACAACAACAAAACATGCTTCCATTTCCTGGAGTTTGTTTCAAAACATAGCATTTTACATGCTCAGAGAATGAAGTTGTACCTCTGTTCCTTCCCAAAGGGTGCCCTCTTTACTCTGACTACTTGTGTGTGAATACCTAGCATCTTTTATTTATTTTTGTGGGCACACTTTGTCCATACTGTGTGACAAATCTGTGAACAACAGGGGCTTAACTGCTTAAGAGTATCTCCGGGCACTGGGGAGACATGTTCCCTCATTTATTCCTGGCTCTGTCTGAAATCTGTCTAGCTAGCAGAAATCAGGGTTTTTATTCTCAGAAGTAAAATTAATAGAGGAAGTTATTTCCCATTCCACTGATGACCAGAATGGACCTTTGCAATTCTGGCAAATTAGAGTTTTAGCTGACAACTTGTGTATATGTGTGTGTGTGTGTATGTGTGTGTGTGTATGTGTGTGTGTGTATGTGTGTGTGTGTGTGTGTATGTATGTGTATGTTTGTATGTGTATATGTGTGTGTGTGTGTGTGTGTGTGTGTACTAGAGCTTGAATGCAGGGCCTAGGAGATGCTCAAGGCTGGCCCTCCACCACATGAACCACAATTCCACTCCTGACTTGAAAATTTTCTGGATAGTTAGTTGGAGATAAGAGTCTAATGGACTTACCTTCCTGGTTGACGTTGAACCATAATTCTCAGATCTCAGACACCTGAGTAACTACGAGTATAGACGTGAACCACCGGTGCCCCACTAGCTTAAATATTTGAAAGGAAAAATACGATTATTAATTTTAAAATAGCTCAGTTGTGGTGTTTATTTTCTAAATGGATAAGCTTGAATATACAAGTCCACAGCAAGTTGGTCTGTCCGCATCTGTGCGTCTGGAGGACGGCCCCTCTGGACATCAGTAATACATGCTGGGAAGCCGCGGGACACCCTCTGTGACAGTCCAGTGGGTTCACCAGCGCGGCCAGGTCCCCAATAGTGATCAGCCTTCAAACTCTATGAGCTACAGCATTTCCTGGCCAGGAGATACTTAGATAGCAAGAACGCTTGCCTTAGAGGAAGGATTTCATCTGCCTGGAGGTCCACAGTGGGGAACAAGTTTTCAGTTGGTCCTGCCCCGGTGAAGCGCTGGCCATCGCGCCAACCAGCTTCTGCTTCTGAGTCTGTGGGTCCTCCGGGGACCCTGCAGGGTTCGGGTCCTCTTCCCATGTTACGGAGCTGGTGGCAGCGCCCCTTGCCCTCAGGTTGGGATGTTGATGGGCCTAGGAAGGCTCAGGGACCCAAGAATCTCTCCTCCCCGTGACAAGAGCCCTTCCTTCACTAGAGAAAGCTTCGTGTGTCCAGAGGTCAATCATAACCGACGAATTTCCCTTTTTATTTGCGGGCATATGTACGAAGCTCCCCAAAGTATGCACAAGATCCTGAGCCATAGTTTCCAAGATGATGCGATGGAGAAGACTGCACAGAAGCTGTAATTTGGTCAACTCTCGATGAGAACTTTCCTGGCCCACATTCTCCATTTTCTTTTTCAGAGACCATAGATGTTTCCACAAATATGTAAAAAATGTTGCCCCCCCCCCAAAAAAAAGAAAAGAAAAGATGCTCAAATATTTATCTTGTGTTTAACAACACCAAGAGTTCCTTGAATGTTTCTGTTATTGTAATGTGAGGGCTTGTGGTCTGATTTCATGTGAACAAGAAGTACAAATCTGGGGTTGAACTGAGAGGATGTTTTAAGCATTAAGAAGTTAAAAAGAAAACCAAACAGCCAGCTTTGATAAGAGCAATCCCATGCACAATTCCTGATCCTCTTCCTATTTCTCTATGAAAAAGAAATCATTGAAAAATCTTGGCAGTTGTGAACTGACTGGCAGGTGAGGGGCCAGAGGCCCTGCCTGGGCAGGGCAGGCCAGAACGCCCTCTACCACCGACCGCACAACTACGGAGATGCCCTGGGCGGCACGAAGGCTTTGCCTTCCTGTGGACTCCAAATGCTATTTGCATTTCCCTGGCTCTCTCCTCCTCTAGACGCCATGGTGGAGTTGGTGGCCAAGCTTACTGAATGTGGGTCAAGTACCAGCAATGTTAAGATGTCAAAGCACTAGATGATGACACTTACTACTATTATTATTTTTCCTCCTCCTCCTCCTGAGCACCGTTTCTTTGCTATTTTTCTCGAGGCGTGTGCTCTACCACTTGAGCCACAGCTCTGCTTCCAGCTTTTTGATGGTTATTTGGAAATTAGAGTCCTGCAGACTTCCCTGCCCTGGCTGGCTCCACGCTGTGATCCTCAGGTCTCAGAGGACACAGTAGCACAGGCTCCTGACCTTCCTCCTTTCAGACCTCAGCTCCTCCTCTCATCCGTCACCAGGGCAGGCTGCCAGGCCTGGGCAGAGCTCCGATCTCCCTGCCATGGGCCAAGCACCCCGCCAACAGCCTTCCTTCCACTTGGATTCTGACCATAAACATCCACAAAAGCTAATGCCCTCCTGAAGTCTCTTTGTGTGCTACAAAAGGGTCTAAACTCAGGTGTCGCAGGTGCTTGTGCCATGGTTTGGATGTGGATGGAGTGGTGGAGGCTTGGTCCCAGCTGAGGACCCCACCTTAGAGAGGCGGGTCTGGAGGGAGTAAGTAGGCCCTGGGGGTCTACCCTCAAGGTGGGTTCCCTATGGGGTGGTCTCACCGTGCTGGTCTCGCAGAAGTGGCTGGCTTCACAGGGTCGTTGAACACTGACCTGATCATTTGCTTTTCGATCTCAAGTAAGAGAGTTAAGTATGGCCACTTCCTGTTACAAAGCGGTCACTCCATCCGTGTGTGCTTCTTCGTGGAGCGGTGCCTTCCCTCTCCTCCACGGTGAGTTACACTCAGGCTGCCATGACTAGGATGGCAGCACTGTGTTGTTGGGTCTTCCAGACACCACAGTGATGAGTCAGACAAACCTCTTCACTTGATCAAGTACCCAGACTCCAGCGTTCCACCACAGCAACACAGAATGGATTATACGTCCTGTGAAACAGACACCAGCTGTTCCCCACTGCACAGGATGGGCCGTCCCTCACTGGGGATGACAGCGGAACACCTCCAAACAGGAAGCCCTGCCCAACACTCAGGGCTAGGCTGGTGGCAGCAGGACACCGGGGTCTTGGTGTGTGTGTGCAGGCTGGGTGGTTGTGGACAGCGGTGGGCATCCAACCTAGGAGACGGAAGATGGGGATGTCACTGTGTAAAAGAAGAATGCTCCCACTTCACAGAGGGCCTCTTGCCTTGCCCGCCTGTATGTCTGTGCACATGTGCTCCTGCATGCACGCGCGCGTGCGCACACACACACACACACACACACACACACACACACACACTCTTCTGGAAGATAGGTTTGGATTGAACCCCTTGACGCTCTGTGGAAGTGGATGAGGAGCAGTATGGCACCGTGAGGCCTTTGCTGTGGAGCTGGCCCCCTTGCAGAAGCTGAGCCAGGCTGTGGGCCTCTCTCCTACCGTCTATGGCAGCCTCAGAGGTACATGGCTGTCCCAGTAGGGGTGGCCTGGATTTGACCTTGACTTGCCTCTGCTTTCTCCCGGCTTGCTCTGTGTCAGAGGAGCTGACTCAGGTAACGCTCCAGAGCTGCCTGGCACCAGATAAGTGCCCCGGAGCGTCCTCTGTTATCAGGTGCCTGTCTGGACCGGAACGTCTCCGGGTTTCTCAGACTGAGAGGCAGGTTTCCCAGTCCCAGGCCAGATGGCCCATCGTGTCAGGGAGATGACCACAGAGCAGGAATGCTGTGTGCGGATGGCCCGGGAACACCGAAAGGGTAACAACAGCCATTTGCTTTTCAATCTCGAGTAGGAGAGTTAAATGCAGCCACTTCCTTCCCTGGCGGCGGCGGCGGCTGCGCCCTGGACTTGCTTCACACCGCAGACCGCCAGGGGAGCTCTGTGGCCTCACTGCGCATCCTGCCTGTACCTTTGCCGTGTCCTCTTCATCTCGGCTCAGAAACCTCAGAGAAAGGCACAGAGGGTGTGGGGGGCTCTTCCAGTGGCACAGCAAGGTTGCTTCTACATCACCACAGCTGATTGTCCAGAACACACACACACACACACACACACACACACACACACACGTTAAATCACAAAAACAGGGCGTCCTCCATAGTGCGCTGGATCCAGAACTCACATCCTCATGATGGGGGGGGAGGGGGGCGAAGGTGCTTCTCTTGACTGACCCCATGGGCATCCTCTTTCCACCAGGGCCCCCTTGCTCTGGCTGCACCTGAAAATAGCACTCTGTGTGAGGGTGTGCAGATGGCACACACCACGTGGGGACCTGACGTGGTAGCCTTGTGCAGCAGACAGTGCCCCGAGACCTGAACTCACCTGGGCCTTGCCGGTGGCTTGGACCCCTGTGTTGCCGGCACGGCTTTGGGCCTGGCTTCCTGTGTGAATCTGAGCTGGAGTATGCAGGCTTCCGGCCACATACAAAGAACGCCTCCTCTTTTCTTTAAGAATGCAAGAGCCAGCCATTTTTAAACAGTGAAAGAATGTGTGCCCAGAGTCTTGAGTGTGGCGGGCTAAGCTGGTAAAAAATAAGATTGGGCTCAGCACTTTGGCAAAAGCCAGCTTTGCCAGGCAGACTCATTTATTTACCTTCTCAGTGAGGAAAGACTCATGGAGCTAGACAGCCAAGAAGAGGAGGCCCTAAACGAGGATCAGGGAACAGGGCTTGGCTCCTGTTATATTGATTTTGGCAAAAATGCCACATGAAAAATTATGCCTTAGATAAAAATAAATTATAATCTACAAGTATTTGAATGAGAAAGGGGTCCCTGTGAAAACTTAATAAATGAATGCTAATTCAGTTAGCAGGTTGTAGCCATGAAACATAAGCAGCCACGTTGTTCTGTGTAGCTTGTTTTGGAAAAGATTGTATAACCCATGAAGCCATTCTTCACCAAGTGCATAAAAGTGTCAGCTTATGTATAATTTATACAGTGTGTGTTAGTTATGGTCTGTTTAATAGTATTTAATGCTGTCATATGACATCATTCTTTCATTTACCAATTGAAAAAAATAAAAAGGCCAATCAAAAACACTTTATAGAGTAAGAAATATGCTTATTGGATTTGATAAAAATTGTAGGAGACAATAAACAGATTCACTGGGGGAGGTATCTTTAAAAGACTTTTGCAAACAGTTATCATGTGGCATATATACAGTATTTACTCTGTAGCTATTTTAATCATAATTTACTTACTGCATATGTGTTATCTAATATGCTACTAATGTGACTTAAACAATTCATTCTGCCGACAGCACACTAAATTGCCATGTAGTCTTGGCTCTTTATTAGAGCAATGATTAAATCCAATTTTAGTTGTACTCACTACATTTTCCCCACTGCCTACGGGGCTTCCCCACAGAGGGGGACCGGCATCGATGGATGCCTCCATCCTTAATCCGTCCAGCTTCCAACCCAATCCATGCTGTACATTTTCCACGGACTATTCTCTATCTCTCTATACACTAACTCATCGTGCTCTTCTATCATATTGGGTATTTTTGGTGCTGAGTGAAAAATCAGGACAAAATGTTTGAAAATGTTGTAGTAAGTGAAATACTGCCAAGATCCTTTTTATACAGTAAAAACATTGCCAGAAGAAAATGTGCCCTTCCTGGTCCCCTGCCCTAGCCCGCCCTCCCTTCCCCACTGTGTCTAGATGTGTGTGTGTGTGTGTGTGTGTGTGTGGTGTGTGTGTGTGTGTGTGTGTGTGTGTGTGTGTGTGTGTTGAGACCTACGGGAATCCAAGTGTTGACTGCAAATATTTTGGGAACAGAATATTCTCTCATGTGAAGTCCATGGGTGAATTGTCACACAGCATGTAACCGAATTATTTAATTCTGCAAAGCAATTTGTGTGAAACGCATCCTAAAGTTGGAGTTGTGAACTCCTGTGTGTCACAAATTCTGGCCTGCAGTTCTCTGGGTCCCTGCTGAGGGAGCCTGTATGAGGCAGCTTTGGTTTCCAGGTCAGAGTTCACATGGGTCTTGGCTCCTCCTTTTTCTCTGCACACGCATTTCTTCACCTCCGCATTTGGGTTCTATCTGTGTAGCTGCACTTGTCCTGTGGGGAACATCTTGTGTGCTCCTCCTGGGGGTTGTACTATGGGCCCTGGTGGGGTTTACAGAGGCTCTTGCCACCTTCCCCGGCGCCGCTGGGGTGCTGGCATGCGGAGAAGGATGTGCCACGTGGTTTCCCTCCTGACCGAGGTGGGATCCAAGCCTGCTTCCCAAGGGCAGTGCTGTGGTCCAGGGTGAGCTGTGCCAACCAACTCAGGCCACCCTGCCCTTCTGGCAGCACCCATAGTGTATCCTGGTCCAAGGTGACTTCTGGCCTCATCCATCCTCCATCCTTGGCAAATCTGGGCGGGCCATGAGCCCCCGGGTCCCAGCAGCCTCGGACAGCTCTTCACAGTTTAATCTGTGCCACCCCCCAATCCCTCCTTCCTGTGTATCTTCATCCTCTTCCTCCACCTGCTCTGGGCCAGGCTTCCCAATTCCTAGGGATGTTCCTTCTGCCCTACTTCTCACCAGGACTACTCCCAGATCTCCTTCCCTCCCTTCCTCCCTTCTCACGGATCCAGATGTTCCAGAACGAAATGTCATTCCTGTTGGGTCCTGCTGAGTGCAAATGTGGAAATGTGGGCTAATGGAGGACCCTGAGTTAATGGCTTCCCGCCCATGTCACACTTCCCAGAGCTTCTTAGACATGCTCTGTACGTCGCCCAGAGGAGAAAACAGAAGGCGGGGGCACCACCAGCACTAGGTCATGGGTGAGGGGCCGTCAGCACCTGTGAGCTCAAGCGGGTGGCAGGGGACAGGGACGTTCCTCCCCCGCCGCAGCCCCCTCTCCTCAGGCTCCGTCTGCACAGGCCACACTGGGCCAGCGCTTTGGCCGCCTGGGTCGTGGGTGAGGCTTACCCAGGCACTGGGCATCCGTCCCGCCTGCCCCTATGTCCATCTGACTTGTGATCCAGAGGACGTCATCTAACACCGCCTCATCCTACAGCAGACCTGGCAATGGCCGCTGCTCAGGGAGCTGCGGAGAGGATGGTGTGAGAGCGTCCAGCAAGGGGCGGGCGTGGGGCGCACCTGTGGCCTCAGCCACTCACGTGGCCATCGCCACCTTATACCGCGCAGTGTGGGCGCTGTTTCTGTCTCTGTGGTCAGCCCTGGAAGAATGGAAAATGGACTAGACGAAAGCCAGAACCATAGGGGAGAAACTTCGGGGGGAAACTGCCAGGGCGGAAGGTAGTCTTTAACACCGGGGCCCGGGACACACTTCTGGGGAGCCCTAGTCCTCACCTTGGGGACCCCAGTCCTGTGGCTCCTGAAATGCTTGGTAGAGTCTTTCCAAGACTTAGATTCTTCCAGGCGGGTCACCCAGAGAGCTACCGAATCCAGAGCCGCTGGCACTGGCAGAATGTGGAAGACGGGGCTCTGGCTGATGCTACCCGGGACCACCTGCATGGCACTGGGTCAGGGGTACCTTGGGACTGAGGAAAACCCACCTTGTATCGGAAGCCCCAAGTGGAACTCTTGCTTCTTATGTTTCCCAGCTGCTTATCCTGAAGCTCAAAGCCATGTCCTTCTGAGTGGTGGCTGGACATAGCATAATAGTTCAGTGGTGCTCACCACGACTGTACTTGTCCAGGAACTGGGAAGGAACACGGGCTCCAGCCAAGCTGGATGCTGTAGTATTGACATCCTTCTTGCATAGTGAAAAGGTGGCTTAAAAAAAAAAGAAAGAAAGAACTTTCCCTGGCGAAATCGATCTCTCCCCTACAGGGAGCTGTGGAAATGGGCAGCTTATGAAAACAGCCTAAACAGTGGCTGTTGGGGATGAAATGGGAGCAAAAAGAAGCAATTCCTCCTGGAACTGCACCAGGTGGCAGGAAGCGCGCTGACACGGGAGCTGCACGGGAACTTCAAATGCTTTCTCTGCTTTCTACCTGGTCTTAGAAGTTAAAAATGTTGTTTGACAGTTTCTGCTGGCCCATGTTTTTTTAATTTCCCCTCCAAACAAAAGCATATGATATATTTTGGTGGGGCTGTCGGTCCTGTCATCTGATGGATGCTTCACTTCATGTGGTTTATCCCAAATTGTCCCTTTTAAACAGTACCTAACACAGCAATTCGTCTCCAATGAAAACACTTCCCAGAGCCTCCTGCAGCATTGCCTGCTGCTTCCTGTTCCCAGGAGGGAGCAGAGGTACCTGTTTCTCCGGAAGGGAAGAAAGGGCATTGGATCCTTGTGACCCTGGGCTTCAGCATTGCAAACTATGTTTCCCAAGGAAAGGAAGGGGGGAGGCAGGCAGAGAGGAAAGGCATCTTGCTCCTCAATGCTGAAAGGTAGACAACTAACAGCATAGTTTTAATTACCTGAAATGCTCTAACAAGGAAAGTAGTCAGTTGATAGTTGCCTTCAATGTGTAGACTACAAATTATTAGTGCATGAAAATGGCTTCCAAGTTCTGTGGCTGGGTCTAGTAATTTTGGATATTTTCCATGCTATTACTGCCTGCTCCATATACCTTTACTGGTTCGTTTTGAAATTAACTTAATGGCACTCTGCAGAAATGGACTGCCTACTGAGAGTGAGCGTTTGCCTGCGAAGATGGACCGAGTCCCCACTGAGAGGCACTGATTTGGCACAAACAGAGAAACGCTTCCGCATTAATTTACTTGAGTATCAAATTATTCAAAATAAATAATTAAAGGCGCCTTAAGAGGCGGAGTCAATATTTGCTTTCAATATCCCGGGTCCATTAACACATAACCCATGCCACCACAGCAATGCATCCAGAAGCTTCCACAGGTTCTTCCCTTCGGGCCTTAAATGTTGTTTCCCTTATTTCAGAGAATTCTCTCAATATGTTTCTCTTGTGACCCCCTTTCAGGGTCATGTAGACATCTGAGCTGTCTTCTCCTTCTACCAGCCTAGTGCCTGGCCCTCCTCCCTAGGGATTTCTCTGGAGGGATGGTGTCCTGGGGGTAGATGACTTGGGGGCCTGTGTGAGACGGGAAAGGCTGTGCTGGGGACAAAGCTCTGGAATGCAGCGCATGCAGCAACTTTTGACCAAGCGGTCAAACCAATCAGCCCCAAACCTCCAGGATGGATTCCCACATCCAGGTTTATATGTGGCTGGGAGCTGCCCTTCCTCAGACGCCCTGGGACTCTATAGTTCCTGTGCTGGAAAAATGGTTTAAGAAAATTTTAAGTAGTTGTACAAAGGCTTTGCATCGTGATCAGCACCACCCCTTTCTTCATTCTCCCGCATCCCTCCTGGCCCCTTCCCTTCGCTCAGTTTTCTTAATTGTAGGGTCTGGTTGTAGGCCTTAATTGTAGGGTATGGCTGCCTGCTTCCCAACCCCTCACCGGCATGGGGATTTTGATAGAGTGAGGAAGTGTTCCTGAAAGTCTAACACTAACGCCTGCAGCTCCGGGAGGGTCATGGAACATTTGGGGGGAAGGCCTGTGGAAGGTCTTTTCTTTTGTTTTCTTATTATCTTCTAGTAGTCATAGAAAGGGGTTTCAATTCAGTGTGTCAGTCTCTGAGAGCCACGCATCCTGATCAGCATCCTGATCAGCATCCTGATCAGCATCCTAATCACCCTTTCCATTTCTCCCCTCCTGCCCCCCACCCCCTGTCCTTTCCCGGGAGGTCTTTGGGTCATTGGGGATTTGCCCTGGAAGGGCGTGGCAAGCGCCTGACTCTTCCTGCTCCCCTGTTTCATGCAGGCTGTTGAGGTGGCTGTTGTGTTCTGCCATACATCCTACCCGGATGCTCTGCCAACATCCAAAACTGTGATCAGCAACAACCTTTCGTCTTTGTAAGTTTGTTATCTCAGGTTGCATACTGTAGCAACCAGGAGCTGACGCCACGCAGGACACAAAGTATCCCTAGTGTGAATGGCCGTGGGGTGATTCCCTAGTGTGAATAGCCATGGGGTGATTCCCTAGTGTGAATGGCCATGGGGTGATTCCCTAGTGTGAATGGCCATGGGGTCATTCTGGCCCGATGGAGGCTCTATGTGGAAAGATGTGAGGGGTGCTCAGCTCAGTCCACCGCGTGCGAACGGGTGTCCGTGTGCATACCTTTGCATAAAGTGGCCAAATGTTGGGCACTTGGTTGGGCATCTTCTTATGCTATTCTTTAGCGGGGCCGCAGGGGGAAACGGACTCTTTGTGACACAAGTGGGCTCTGAGAATCGTGGCCCAGCCACTTTGAGAGGGTGCCAAGGCGAGGAGAGGTGTAAATATCCCTTTAATTCACTCTGTCCTTCTTTCCCCTCTCCATTCAGAGTCAGGCAGGGACCTGAGAGTCCTGGAGAGAAAGGGAAAGCAACTCTAATTCTATGAAGGGCTCTCCACAAAGAGGGGCAATTTCCATTTGAAAAGAGCGACTGTTAATGAGCTCTATTCTCCCAGCCTATCACCCTACCAGCAAAGGAGCTGCTTTGAAGTCAACAGGGGCTATTATGGGTGAAATAAACCCCTCTGAACAAAGGGTGGTTCAAGTACAGACTTGCAGAGGCTAAAGGCACTTCTTGGCCTTGCTCCCATGCCAGTGGCTGCCTACATCTGGGGGCGGGCAGCCTCTAGGACGCAAGCCCTCTTGAACCCGCTCATCTGGGCTCAGAACCTCCCCCTGGGACTTCCCTTCCTCTTCCCCCAGCACCTCTGCTTCTCTGGGCCCCACGCAGGGCCACTCACAGGTGAAAATTCTCCCGCTCTCATTTTCTTCAGGTTTGCAAGAGCCTCGGGTAAGGACATTTTTAGGCTTTATCAAATTTTCCTCTTTCCAAGTATCTTTTATTCATGGGGAAAATAACATAGTTATATATTTTGGAGGCCGGCTTTTTTGGCTGCATCTGAAATGAATATTTTCTGCCTGTAAGTCCAGCAAAGAGCAATGAGTCGCAGTAATTGGAGAACTCCATCTCTATTCTCTCTCCTCTTCTCTGAGCAGGGGGAAATCTGGCTGGGAGTTTCAATCATGTTTTTAGGTATAGATTTCACCATCTCTACAAAAGGGAGAAGAAAGAAAGTAAGATGCCCTCTCTCCCTCTCAAAGCAAAGAGGATGCTCCACCTTGCCCAAAGGCTACAATCTGTGCCTCAGTATCTGCCAGGCTGGTGCCTCTGGTGAATGACTGTGCAGGCTGGCGTGAGCCTAGATCCCAAGCTTTCAACCTGTAATCATTGGGTCATTACTGGTGGAGCAGTAACACTGCCCAGCCACCCCTGTATGGCAGAAAGGGATTGCAAAATCTGCTTATGTGGCATTGAAAACTGCACGCCTCTTTAAGTTACATACTAAAGGTGAACATCAGCATGGTAAAGAAACTGGGAGAGGAGGTACATCATGCCACACCAACGTAGGCTATATATTCTACCTATATTCTGCATATGCAGAATGCCGCAGATCTAGCAATGTTCTTCATAACTTAGGCACAAGTCAAATTTTCTTTCTACACTAGCAATGATTCAAAAGCTGACTAGTCCTTCCATTTCCTAACAAGTGGGGCAATGTCATTCTTTCTGATGGAGGCGTAGAATTCCATTGTGTGGGGGCTGGGAAGGTGGCTCAGTGGTCGAGCGCTTGCCTTGCATGGATGAGTCCCTGGGTTCGATTCCTCAGCACCACATAAGCAAAAAGAAAAAAGCCAGAAGTGGTGCTGTGGCTCAAGTGGTAGAGTGCTAGCCTTGAGCTGAAGAGCTGAGGGACAGAGCCCAGGCCCAGAGTTCAGGCCCACGACCGAACCCCCCCCACAAAAAAAGAATTCCATTGTGTATATATACCACATTTTCTTGATCCATTCATCTACTGAGGAGCATCTGGATTGGTTCCATATCTTAGCTATGGTAAACAATGGCCCAAAGAAACATAGGTCCCATGGTTTCCCTTATTTGCAATAACTAGTATATGTCTGAGACAAGCAGAAATGGTCAGATAAGTTGATGTTAGGTGAAATGAACCCCAAGATAAGGACTCAAATGGTTTTTCTTTCTTGCTATTGTTTCTAACATATTTATAAGATGATTTTTTTGTTGCTTTGTATGTCCCTCCCCCATGGTATAACCCCTGTCTTCACTGTATTTGATGTTGGTGTAATTTGGGGAGGGGAAGGGAAAAAACAAATTGTTTAAATAGAAATACAGGTGGACCCATTGCAACAATGAGATGTACAAGACATTATGTCAGAAAACAAACTTTACAACTTTTGGGGGGGGGGCGGACGGGGGGACGATGGGAGGGAAGGGATGGGAAGGGGAAACAAAGGAGGAGGCAACAATGCTTGATAAGAAATGTACTCATTACCTTGCTCACGTAATTGTGACCCCTCTGTATGGTATTTTCACAATAAAAACTTATTAGTAAAAAAGCTGGCTAATGTGCTGTCATCAAGAAATTGTTCCTCTCTATCATAGCTCATCATACATTGTCATCATCTTCTGTAACTGTACTGACTCGTCGATCCTCTCATTTGTGAGGCTCTCTGGGCCACTTGTCCCAGGGCCATCAGTATCTGTAAGCAACACCACATTCCCTGCAAACCTTCCGTGAGGTCTCTGTGCTTTGTGGCAAGGACCCTGTACTGCACCTTCACGTCAGCAACTTCCCTCTGGCCTGGAGAGGTGGGAAATGTCTCCACCCACCCTGTTCCAGAAGCTTGCTCTTCCTGTCTTTACAGTTGTCCTTGATAGAGAGAGGAAGTTTTCCTGTAGCCACTGCCCTGCTGAAGACAGCCTCCATCCTAACATTTCTTGGCTTAAATCAAAGGTTTGAGGTTTTTCATATTTCTAAGCAATGTGTGTTTGGATTCAGGTCTACAATGTTTCTTTCTAGAAACAGTTTTATTTGCAAATTTTGCTATGTTTTATTTTTTATTACTTATCAGCTCAACATATTTTCTAATTTTCTTTACAATCTCCTCTTTGATCATACATCATTTAAAATTTCATTCCTTGCTTTCCAAATAAGTAGGAAGGAGTTTCCTGTTGTCATTTTGTTTTAATTTTGATCTCAATAGATTTTAGTTGTAGAAAGGATTTTGTATGATGTTATTCTTCTTGAGTTTGTCTAGATTTGTTTTATGATTAAACATAGGCTATTTTTTGGGGGGGGAGTCTGGTCGTGGGGCCTGAACTCTGGGCCTGGGCTCTGTCCCTCAGCTCTTCAGCTCAAGGCTAGTGTTCTACCACTTGAGCCACAGTGACACTTCCAGCTTTTTTTCTTTTTGCTTATGTGGTGCTGAGGAATCGAACCCAGGGCCTCATGCTTGCAAGGCAAGCACTCTACCACTGAGCCACCTTCCCAGCCCCAAACATAGGCTATTTTATCAAGCATTTTATGTGTTCTTATTAAGAATATCCTGGTTATTGTGTGTGGTTTGATAACTTTTCAAATTCTCCATAAATTTAGTGATTTTATTTTGTTTTCCTGCTTTTTCTCTCATCCAGTGAGGAAACCATGTTAATAGCTTAGTCAAGTTTTTGGACTTGTCTCTCTCCCTCTGTATTTTGAGGCCATTTTATTAGGTGGAACAATTTACAGTTTAAAATTTTTTTTTTATTGTAAAGATACTGAACAGAGCGGTTACAGTTGTTTTATTGTACAGTTTAACTGACTCTGTTCATTAGTTAGTCTTGAAAATATTCATTTAAAAGACATTAGAGCGAGTCTGCAGTTCATGCATGTAGTATCAGCACTCCGGAGGCTGATTCAAGAGAACAGAGGTTGAGACCCATCTGGGCTACAATCACAAGACTTCATATGGAAAAAGGCATCCGTCTTTTAATTGGCATATTTACCCCATTTATATTTAGTATGACGTTTGATCTGAAAGGATTATGTTTGACTCTTAGTCTTGGTTTTAGTTTTGCCATCTCTGATTTCCAGCACTTTTAAATTAGGTGGTGTAGATAGTTACCTTTTTTGTGTATGGGTTTATAGACCATCCTCTTAGTTGACGTCTATAAAGACAATGTTTCCATCTGGATCCCTTCATTTGCTATGCTTGACTTCTTCACCCTGCCCCATGTTTCTCATGCTGTTGGTGGTGTTTCCAATCCCCTATGGGTGCCAATTTCGGATATTACACACAATCTATCTGACACTTTATTCTCCCTCTGTTCTACTGTGTCTAGATTTGTATTAAATTAGTTACTATGAGTCTTAATTCCCATATGGTAATTTCCATGTTAGGTATTTTCTTGTAGATTCCACTTCTCTGGTGGAATTCTGTTTCATCTATTTCCTTGAATATGTTTGTTCTATGGACTTTACATTCCTGTCTGATTACATTCGTATCCAGATCACCTGTGAGCCTTGTGCATTCTCAGTGTTTCCCTTGAATCTTGATGAGATGTTCCTATTGCATGTCTCACTGTTACATTTTCACTGAATGCCCACTCTTGCCCGTGAAGAAACAATGGCAGGGATGTTGGATGCTTCTGGCATTTTTTTCCCTCAAGGAGGGGGGGAGTTGAACACTGTCCTTGACTCCACAGGGCTGGGCTTCTGACCTAGAAGGCAGGCCGTGTGTTTGGTTGTCCTTACTTTCAGAATCTCAGCTGGGAGCCTGTGCTGTGTCTGGGGCTCCTCTTCAGTGGGCTATGAACTTCCCTTCTGGTCTCCCCAGAGCTTGAGACCCAAATCCCTGCTTAGCTTTTAAGCCTCTTAGCAGCTGCTTTCCATGAAGTTTCTCTTCCCCTCACCCAGGGTTCAGGAAGCTCAGCACTGACAGAGGCCCCAGGGAAACCCGGCGTTCTTCTCTAGGGACCTCTGTCGGCCAGGATCCTAGTCCTCCATTTTCTGACTGTGTTGCACTCCCGTTTTTGTCTAGTTGCCCGCTGAGACTTTCCGAGGCCACCACGTTCCCTGCTGATCCCACGTCCTGCACCATCAACTGGCGAATACTCCAGAGAAAAAGAGCCTCTGTGTGGAAGTTCCCCTGTGCTCCCTTCCCTGTGGGAACTCGGACCTCAAGTCCTGGGTGGCTCCACCGGTTCCCAATGTCTTCACACGGCTCTTTATTTTGAGTTGTTTTTATTAGTTTTTACTCAGCTTTATAATTGTGCTCAATGACAGAGTCATTTTGCTTCATTTCTGTCATAACTAGAAATGTCAGAAGAGTTCATTTCATTATGAGTTTCACTCAATTTCCCTGTAACTTTTGTCTTGGATTCCTACCATCCCAGGGGCTACTCCTAGACCGGGCTAATCCTGGGGGAAGGGGGCTGGATTGGATATTTGAAAGGGCCTGACACCTGGTTGCTTTCCTGTAGATTTTGTTTCACTGGTTGAAATACCTGTTGATATGCTGGCATTTTTGCTCTTGGTTTTTGTGGTTTTTTTGTTTTTGTATGCAGGGGATTGAACCCAGGGCCTCATGCATGTTAAACATAGGCTCTACCAATGAGCTGTATGTACAACCCCTGTTGATAACCTTAAAGTGCCAACGTAGGGCTCATTCTTGAACAGAAACTGGGCCTGTGGGCACCACGGCCTTCATTGAAGGTGGAGGGAGAGTGGTTGGGAGTTTCTCCTCACTAGAACATTGCATTTGGAGCTGCTAGTCCCCACTTAGGTTTTGGCATAGATCAGCATTTGGCAGGTCTGCCTCTTTCTCACACAAGCCAGCTGGTTGTCCAGGCTACTTCTTGGGGTGCCACGCTTAGTACTGTCAATGTGGAAGGAAAGGGGTATGACCTCTAGGGCCGCCAGGACCTGTGGCTTGGAGTTGTGCTCAGAGAATCAGCTTAGGGTTTCCTGTGAACAGCACCTCTGCGTCTGCCTGGCTTCTAACTCTGAACACAGACCAGTTCTGGGTCATTACCCCACCGTGCCAGCTGGACTTACGATTCTGGCATTTTCTCACCCTATCCCTGGCTCCCAGACAAATATGCCCAGATCCTTGCTTCATCATGACCTCCAGCATCATTCCGCCAGCCAGGCTGGCCCCGGCATAGAGCCCTTGGCTTATCCCTCAGCTCTGCCTTCTCTCTTTCCTGCTCAAAGGTGGTGCTGGTGCTTGGCATCCTCCCACGGCCTTCCTTCATCTTGAGCGCCTGGCACTTGGTGCCAGACTAGATTGAAGTTGTTACTTAAATTTAGGAAGCTGGGAGGCATGGGGATGGGGATGGGCTCACCTGGAATGTGACCATATGTGATCAACAGCCAGTGGGAGCTGCATTCAGGGTTCTGCAGGACAGGCAACTCTGACCTTCATCCTGACCTTGGGACCTCCTGGTCAGTTAGTATTCTCCTCTGTCTCTCTGTCTCTCTCTGATTCTTGAGACAGGGTATCACTACTAGTCCAGTCTATGTGTATAGTGGAAGTAAAGGGGCTGTGGTACCCACAGGCCTCAGATTCACGGCCTTCTTGTCTCAGCTTCCTAAATGCTGGGATTACAGGTATGCACTACTATATGTGGCTTTATTTGATGTTACTGATTTACTTTTCAATGTTGAGGATTGAACTCCAGTTGCTGTGCATGCTTGGCAAATACTCTATCATTGAATGATCCTTTTAATCCAGGAAATGAAATCAAACATTGAAATCAGTCATCAGATATTGAAACTATACATCCTCAGTTGATGGCACCAACAAGGTAGCTTGTGTGCCATAGGCCTTGAGTTTTTCAACATGTCAGCAAGCCAGGGCTCTTGGAGGCACAAATAACCCTTCCAGGGAGACTGCCATCCACTGTCAAGTCAGGGTGAGTGCAGGTGTCCCCAGCAAGTTTTGGTCTCTGTCTCTATGGCCAATACCACGAGCCTTGGTTTTCTACATCCAGAAGTCAAGGATATGATGCTACAGCCCAATTCTGCCCCTGGACCCCCATTTATTGACCCCAGAATTGCAACTCAGACTGGAGGAATTCGCTGAGCATCTGCTGGTCTGTAGCTGGGCCTTCAGCTTCCTACACCTGCCTAACCAGAGTCACTGCTGGGTGGGGTGATAGAAGTCTCGATGTTTGCCACCCTGGGTGGAGCTTCACCTATCACAGCAAAGAGTTCTGGGCTTGCAATTCTAACCTGCAGCCATGGTGTCTCATTCCCTGAACATGTGCACACATAGCTACCCATGGCAACATACACCCAGACATATCTACACACAGATACACGTATGCACTCCCCACATGGTGGGGAGAGGGCCAGGCCCAGAAGGCCGCGTGGTGTTCTGTGGCATCCCAGCGGAGACCTGCCCGGCTGGTGTGGAACCTTACCTCTCTGTTGGGAGGTGCAATCCAGGTACTATACTCGTCATGTGCAAACATTGTAAACTCATGCATCCATCCAGTTGACAAGATTGTCAAGCTATAATGCAACCTAACCCACTGTTGAATGAAAGAATACCATTCTCCTCTTTCAACCATGTGCCTTCCTCACTCCCTGAAAGGCCGGGCTAGGATGGGAATCCTTGATCCCTACCAAGTATAGAAGAACACAGAGTGGCTTCCTGGGACCATTTTGCAGAGTCCTGGCCAGTCAGTGGCAAGAATTCCAGGTGGGCTTGTAGCATGGGGTCCTTGTCCCATAGGAGGTGGTGAGAGGTGGAGGACCTCGTGAAGAGACAGGTGTAGGCCAAGAGGCGCTCCCTTCCTGGCACAAGGAGACCACTGTAACCTGTTACTGGGCCTCCAACCTACTCCAGCCACCAAACAAACATTTTGCAAGGTTGACACTGGGACACGTTGCTTGCTGGAGGAGTTTGCTACTTTTCATGGTGATATACTTTTTTTCTGTGTACACAGTTAAAATATTTTATTTTTATTTCCTTAGAAATTCATATTCATGGTAGATGAGTAAGAAAATATAGAGAATTTTTATGAATAAAAGAATTACTGCACATTCCCAGAATCCCCCAGAACCCACAGATAAATGCCATTAACATTTTGTATATTTCCTTTTTGAATGTGTATGATATATTCATATTTTTTTCCTCTTCAAAAATAGCATTTCCCTGTAATTGTTTTTCTCTGCAGCTGGCTTTTCTCCTGTTTACTAGGTCGTCTCAAATTTCCCCAGGTAAATGCACATTTTTCTCTAACATTTTGTGTTATGGCCTGTGGTATTTCCTGGTATCACTAAGTAACTACCTCACAATAATCACGACAGAAAGCAGAACAGAAAAGGGGCTGCCCGGCTGCATGGGGTCCCCTTTGCGTCTTTGCTGTATTGCTGAGGAAAGGTGGCTACTGTTTGGGGCATTCACGCACCTAGTAGACCCAAATTCAGATGATTTCCAGGCTTTTTTATGTTATAGGGCCTGCTGTGTTGAACCTGAGGAATCCATCTTGTAGATTTGTCTTCATTTTCCTTCAGAAAATTTTTTAGAAACAGAATTAGAGGGCCAAAGACTATGTTTAGAATGAGCTTCCTACATGTTGCCCAATTCTCATCTAGAAAGCCATTGCTAGTTAGTTGATGCTTTCAACCAGAAATGTATGACAACGTGCCTTTCATTCTGCTCTGTGAATGAAAACAGATACGATCGTTAACAAAGCAATGGCTCACACTGTATTTCTAGCTACTAGGGAAGCTTCAGTTAGGAAGGTTGTGGTTCAAGGCCATTCCCAGGCTAAAAAGTTCAAGAGATAAACATCTCAACTGAAAAAGCTGCATGTGATGATGACACCTTCCTGTTAACCTAGCTACAGTAAAATGTATAAATAGGAAGATCACAGTCCAAGCCAGCCTGAGGGGAAAAATACAACAATCCCGCTCAGTAAAAAGTGCTGGAGACCGAGCTCAAGTGTAGGCTCCCTGGCTAGCAAGTGCGAAGACCTGAGTTCACACTCCAATACTGCCTCAAAGGGGAAAAATAATAAAACAATCCATGTACAGTCTCCTTGGACAGAATATTAAGGAGACCCGCTAAGAGCTCTGGGCTTTTAGACCCGTTAGGCGGTGTTTCCTTCACAAGTTATTAACTGCTTATATGTATATGTATATATATATATATATATATATATATATATATATATATATATATATATAGTGTGTATGTGTGTGTGTGTGTATCATCCTACTGAGTTATTCGCCCATTTCTCCACTTAGTTATTTCACTGTCAGAATTTTTAGTGAAGCCAGGCATTGGTGGTTCATGCCTATAATCCTGGCTCCTCAGAAGGCTGAGGTCTGAGGATCATCGTTGAAAGCCTGGGTAGGAAAGACTGTGAGACTCTTATCTCCACTAAATTACCAAAAAATAAAAATGGACGTGGAACTTTGGCTCAAGGGAAAGAGCACTAGCCCTGAGCAAAAGGGACAGCTCTCAGGCCCTGAGTTCAAGCCCTAGAACAAGCATCACAAATTATTTTTTTAAATGTTTCTATTGATTAGTGAGGCCTCTATATCTTAAGAATAAGAATCAAAGGCAACCCATAATTTTAGGAAGAATTCTCCCTCAACCTGTTTCCATTTTAATTGTATTTATTGATTTATTTCCCCTTTATCTGTTTTTACTTTTCTTCAGAGAAATGTCTCCTAGTACAATTTCTTCTGGTTTAAAATTTAGGTCTTCTGCTTGAACAGATCTTTCACACACTAAGTTTATATATTTAAAAATTCACATCTATTTATGCTTGTTCTATGTCATGCTGTTTTTCTTCTTTATTCCATTGCTTATACAATGTGAGGGTCAACTTAATTTTTAAGAAGAAGCGAACAATTTGGCATCTTGACTGAATGATTAACCCCTAGCAGGTGTTTGAACTGATGAAGTCCTCTCCACACTTATGTATTTCTGGCCTACGTTCTTTGTGTTTGGTTGCTTCAGGAGCTACACAGCTTGCAGCCAGCACCACGCGGGGTAACAATGTTGATAAGAGAAATTCTTGCCCACTAATTGGACTTCTCAGTTTTCTTTGCTTTTATTGTGCCGTTATGTGTTTCTTGATGGGCAATGTTTGCTTTTATTAAGTACATTGTATTTGCCTAATTACTATGTCAAATTTCTGAAGCTTATCAAAGAATGGTTTTCTCTAGATTTCCCTACGAGGAAGATGTTTGAATACAGGTTTTGCTTCTCTTTATTGCCACTCTGACGTCTCTTTCCAGGCACTCAACTTTGGAAAATACTCTCACGTGTCCTTCCTGCTAAGATGTCCATTGCAAACACCCGCCTTTCCTCATCTTTAACATACCCTCACCCTTCCTCGCCTGGCGGCTGGCGGCTGTCATCAGAGCGGCTTTGACTTATACTTGTCTTTGAACTGGAGATCCCAGCTCAGCCCCGATGAGCCCCGGCTCTGTGCGGACGTGTGGGTGATGAGCAGTTTGTCTTGTACCGCGTGCACACCTGTGAAGCTGTGCGCCCCCGTGTTATTCTTGCCTTAGGAGCCTCTGTCTGTCCTGGGCTGCCCAGCCAGGCAGTCTACAGGTCCTCTGATCTTGAGTGTGTATTAAAATGTTTACTGAAAATTCATGAGAACATGGGTGCATGGGGAAAATATTTTTTAGAAAAGGACTCCTGGAAGCTGACCTCCTTCCTCCTTCCTTCCCAGCCTCGGCTGAACTCTGCAGCTTCAGACAAGAGGAATCGACTTTGCCTGTGGCTCAGAGTTACTCGAGATTGCAAGGTGGCAGGGTGGGTGGGGACGATGGGAAAGTCTAGAACTGGGATGATCTTCAATGAGGAGTGAGAAGGAAAGCTACCATGTGCACCGTGGAGACGCCTTTTCCTCCCGAGAGGGTGCAACAGACCTGGGCAGTCTCTTGCAAGGCTCTGTCTGGGATTGTGCCTCCTGCTGCAGCGGCCCCGTGGGCCCCTGGGTGGCTGGAGCGCATGGAAGGCAGCTCTGCTTTGGGAGGACCCCTTCCTGGTTGCAACACTGGACTGGGGCAGAGACAGGAGAGAGGGGTAGTGCTCCCCTAAGGTGGAGAGGTGCTCCTCACATCACCCCTGAACAGCCCGGCCGGATGTCTGCAGTGGTGCACTGGGCAATCAGGCCCTCAATGGCTGGCTTTAGAGAACAACCACTCTCTTTTCCTACTGTTTTGCCAATGCATGAAAATGACTAGGAATTTGGGTCACCATGTGAGTCCTTTCATTACAGCTGCAGAGTAGGGAGGGCTGTTTGGAGTTCAAATGAATAGCATTGCAGGAGCAATATGTTACATTAAGGAAGGCTAATTTTGTATTATTAAATAGAATCAGAAGCACAATGTGAGGCTTGTTAGGTGGGTATGGGGTGCTAGGTGTCTCCGACCTGCTCAGCAACCCACCTTGTTCGCATATTACTTCAACCTTCTCAGTGATGAGTTTTTACGCGATAACCCAAATATTAAAATGTGCCAGGTAGCCGCAGACTTTCCAGCACATGTAGGCCTGAGCTGCAGGAAGAAAACTCACCTCTGCGAAACCCCACACCTCCAACAGCCACTGCAGCCACGTAGGAGCGGCCAGGCCTACAGCTGGGGGCAGGCTACTCTGGGTGCTGGGGTCAGCCTGGGGCTGCCCAGCCTGGAGTCACACCTCCATCCACCATGGCGTTGGCAGAGACATGCCCTTCCCTCCTGGGAGCTAGCCTTGCACCTCAAAACTACGCGTGACTAACTCTGTGCATGCTAAACTTGCAGCCACGCAGAGAATATTCTTGCTCACCCATTATGCTTCTCTGGTAGGTTCTGGCAGGTTCCTAAGAAGACTGAAAAATGGAATTTCCTTTTAATTTATGAATTTCCTCAGCGGAAATTTACTAAATATTTTATGGATATAATGATTTGTGCTCACATGTTACAAAAAAAATAGGGTCCTTGGGAAGAAAGAAGGGGAAAAAAGCCCACAAAACACCAAAAAATGACATTTTGTTCTCAGGTAAAATGGGTGCCCTTGCTGCCCGCCTCCCTTGAACATGAGAACTCCCTTGTGTGGGGTAGTATAAAGTAGGGGTGCAGATGACCCATCCGGCCTACAGGACGTACCTAGGACTCCTCCCGGGAGTGGTTCACCTCGTAAGGTGAAACTGCACTTGGAACCCGAGCTCCTGTCCGCTGGATGCTGGGTTCACTCGGCAATGATGCAGTGAAGCGGGTGGAATCTTCCAGACCTGGCGTCAGGGTGAAGGCTGCCATGTGTTCGCAGCTCTAGCCAGGGCCGGTGGTGGTTGTGGGAACTGCAGCAGGCCCCACTGCCAGCCAGTGGACAGCGCAGGCTCCCAGTCCTGCCAACAGCTCCACGAGCCTGGAAGAGGACCGTGACCCCAGAGAAGGCAGCGGCCTCTGACCCATGGCTACTGCCTGATGCGCCCGGAGCACAGCCCCGCCATGCCAGGCCTGGCTTCTTGCCACCGAGAAATGAATGCATGTTGTGCTTAACGGCCAGTGGGAAAGGAACCATTGAGAAAAGAGCAGACACTTCTTCACAGAAAATGTAGTTCCAGGGTCCTCGTGCTCTGCTGGACGCGGAGGGCCAGAGGAACGAAGAAGGGTCCACTGCCGCCGAGTTCCCACCTCCCAGGGCCAGGGCCGTGTCTTCCTGGGACGGCGGATGGCTGTACTAGAAGTCCACATGGACTTGCACGGAAAGAGCCCGGGAGGGTTCTGAAGTGATTTTTTTCATTGGAAAATAAAAATCCCAAGTCATTTTGTAATGCTCTTGTCCCGATTGTACATTTTCATTCATCATAGAACACGCTCCACGCAGAAACAGGAACACATGGACACGTAAAAAGGTAAATCCGCCTTTCCTTGTAGCCCGGCCTGGCGCTCAGTCCCCACACTTTCCACAAGCTCCTGGTTTTCAAACAAAGCTGTATTGATGGCCTACTCCTCCAACATCGTCGCTTGTCAATACATTGGCGAATATTTCAGTTTGTTACATTTCCCCAAGCATTGTCGAGAAATCCTTAGACAATTTACCACATAAGCTCAGTTAATTGCTTTATATAGCAAAGCTATAGAAACTATTTAGATATACCGCGTGACGGACATTCATAAAGCACAAAGAAGACATATTTGTCAATACAGTGATGTATAAGATAATTATTTTTATCATATGAATTTCTGAGTTGAAATCAAGATAATCTCAGTGTACTAATGACTGACAAGGCTCTAACCAGCCGTCAAGGAACACGAGGGGAAAACACTGGCTTATTTTCTGATTCTGCTCAGTTTTTCTTCATGCTCAGAATGTAAATCTCAGGACACCATAAAATTGAATTAAAAAAAATCAAAGTTTAAATTATTTTTTTATTTTAAGTCAGGTAGGAACATAATAGAAAATGATCATCAAAAACAACGAGAAGAAATAATTGTTAATTTCTACAGTACCTTGAAACAGAAGCCCAAGAGAATAAATGGAATAAAGATACTATTAAAATTTCCTCTTTTATTATATCTTCTCAGTCAGAGTAATTGTTGCTGTGTCCAATATATGCAGGGGACAATTTACTTGCTGTTTTCTATTAGTTTTTAACATTAACATATACAGAAATAAAAATGAATAGCAGGCTTGCTTTGCTTAATTAAATGACTGACAAGCCAGAGCCCTTGCTGGACTGCTTTCTACATAATATCAAAAGTCGGGGAGAACCAAATGGAACTGGCATAAGCAATGCAAACTTCCTTCTTTATTAAGTGAACATTGATGTGATATTATAGATTATTTTCAGGCCACCAAATAAGAAGGGCTACGTGATCTTTTTCTTGCAAGAATTATACATTAGTATTCAGCTGGAAAAATCCTACCATGCCATTTGTACACAAGATTCAAGGTTCTCATAAATTCCCATCTCTGCGAAGTCATGACTTCTCTGCACAGTGCATTTCCTAATGGAAGATGTCTTGGAATGACAGGATATAGACCACCATCAGGGACACACAGACTTGCCACAAACACTGTTTCCATCATGTATAAAATTGGTTTTAGCTGTGTGCAGGTGGCTCACGCCTGTAATCCTAGCTACTCAGGAGGCTGAGATATGAGGATTGTGGGTCAAAGCCAGCCCTGGCAGGAAAGTCTGTGAGACTTCTAATTAACCACCAGAAAAAAAAATGGGATTGTAGCTGTGGCTCAAAGTGGTAGAACAGTAGCCTTGAGCTGAAAATCTCAGAGCACTGCATCCAGACCCTGAATTCAAACTCTACAACTAACAACAAGTAATGTTGGCTCAGGTATCTTTGGGACTGGGGGTCAGCTCAGCAGCTAGATGTAATGAGTGCTACTCCAAATAAAATTGTGAGGTGCTTTTTTTTCCCCCAGAGAACAAGCTACATGCTAGATACCATACAATCCCGTCTCTTCTCTGTCAGTCTGTGTGCATGAAAATATGTGGGTGTAGGCACAGGTACGGTGAACGTACAAGCACACCTGTATGGATGTACACATGCAAGTATAGGAATGTAACACGCCCATCTACAAGGATTTGACCCGACAGCAGCCTTCGAGTTGGGCGCAGTGCTCTCTGTCTTATAGATGAGGAGACAGCCCGCAAGGCCCTCACTTCACCCAGGTGTGCAGACCTCAAATAGACACCTCCACGTGGGTCAGCTGACCAGTGCAGATTGTTTATCCAGCAAGGACTTGTGAGGCCCCGGGAGGGGGGGGGGAAGAGGGGAGGTTCAGCACTCTTCCTGGCACAGAGACACAGCAAGCTCCCTTTCACGCTTCCAGGCCTCCTACAACTCAGCATCCTAGGTGAGTCACGAGGCTCTGCTACCTGGTACAAGACCAGGAATCCTCCCACCTCAGCCGGACTCCACAAGGAAGCTCCCTCCATCTCTGGAAGTCAAATTAGATTCACCGTCCTGTGCACAGTCTGCTGGGGCAGCCATGGGACCTGGGACCCCAGCCTCCTGTGTCTGCGGCTTCATTGTTCTCTTAGTGGATCTCATCAGAGAGCTGGGCATAAGGGTGCAAACACAATGCACCACCTCTGTGTAAAGACACAGAGGCCCTGGACTCTTTCCTGGCTTTTTGATGGGAAATGACAAAGGATCTAACAAAACACCGTGTTTCTAGGTTGAGACCCTGTTTGTCTCACTGGTTGAACAAAGCCCTTCCTGGAGGTTATTAGAGGTTTTAGCAACAAGGGTGGATGTGAATGAGCAGAAGTCTTAAAAACAGTCCTGAGTTCAGGCTGGAACCAACCAAACTGCCCGTTCCTCTTATTCTACCAGGTATGCTTGCTGCTGCAGCCCTGATTTCTCTCCCAGTTGCCTGCCTGGGGCGCTGGGTGGGCTGGGGTAGGAATGCTGACACTGAAAGGTTTACAGTGGGGATACAGTGAGCCCTCGGAAGAGCACAGCCTGCAAAATACAGTAACTCACACTTCCAATACTGCTAATAAAACTTAACAAATGGAAAACCCAAATGTCAACCAAGCCATAATACTGAGGGTATTTCTCTTAGGCCAAGTAAAGAAAATCATAGTGACTTTAATTGGTTAGAATAACAAAAGAAGGGAAAACCCACCATGAGTTACAGTGACTCAAGTTCAGAGAGCATTGGCACTGGCACGATGGGACAGGAAGGGAGGGCAGGGACAGGAGGCCGCTAGTCATGGGGTGGTCCGTGGTGTCCCACTGTGCGTGAAGGAGACCCAAGCCTCTAGACCCAGGCGCCTGCCTCTGAACAGGACAGTCCACCCCCCCTCAGTGACCTGCCTCTGAACAGGGCAGTCCCCCCCCCTCAGTGACCTGCCTCTGAACAGGACAGTCCCCTCCCCTCAGTGACATTTGTGAAGATCAAGTTTTGAGAACAGTTATATCTGTGGAGTGCAATAATAATTCATGTATCTATTCATTTATTCACACCTTCATATTTATTCATACCTGAAGCCCAGAACTGGAACCTCCCAAAGCCAAAGGACTCATGAACCCACTTTGCAGATAAGAAAGATCTGTGCCTGGTTCAGATTGTTAGATGATCACCTGCCTGGTCAGGGCTGTGCTGTGCTGGGAATAATGGCAAAGAATGGCTTTGGTGATATGCAGATAAACCCTTGTGCAGTTTGTGGTGTCAGATTCAATGCTGGTTGCTTATCAGCTTTCCTTAAAGCCCCACCCCCCAAGGAGGACCACTAGGCAAGCCGAGGAATCTGTGTCTATTTTTTTTCCAAAAGGGGATATGATTTAGTTTGCATGAGAGCAGTGTTAAAGCACAAGAGTGGCCTGTGTAACCCTGGCTCAGACCTCACGACTATCTGGATAGCCGGGGATGGGTTCTGCAAGAACCGGCGATCAGAACTGGAGTCTCTGTTTCACTGTTGACTTCATAACTGTATTGAGGATTCTGGAAACGCTTGGTGCTGCGTGGTGGGACAGGCCTCACGGCACCTAGAGCCAGCTCCAGGTTGCGTTTCTTGCCCAGCATCCCTTAGCTCCTGCCAAGGGGACAGCATAGGGCTTCCACACACATGGCAATTCATGGTCCCCTTCCCTTTCCTTTCTTATACTTACAATTGTGCTGCCAAAAGTCAGGACGCAGGAATGAAGTGGGGAATGTGTCCAGACGTCTGGTGTGCTGCATGCTCCACGCCTCTCATATTAGGAGAGGTTAATTCCGTATTAAATACAATCAGAAGCACAATGCAGGGCTGTCACGCTGACACAGGTGACGGACGCTCACGTGCTACTCAGCAGGAAAGCTTGTTATATTTTTTTATATGTTAGAAGATGCCTACTTAGAATTGATCAAATCTTTGCTTCCGAAACATATAAGCAACACCTCCACACACACACCATCAACTAGACTCTCAGAAAACAATAATAATGCTTATCAGTCACTCGCCCTGAGTTCGCTTCTGAAAACCCCCAGCCAGCGTGCTCTGGAGCTCTTAACACATAGATCTTTTTGCCGTACTGATAATTCACTCACAGCTTGAGATTGATGACTGTGTGAAGTCCATAAAAGATGTTACCACTATATTTTGTTCTTATGATTTATTTTATCATGTTGTCAAGGTTTGCAGAAAACAAGAAACAAATCAATGAATGTCATGCTTAAATATTAAAGAAGGCTGTAATACACATTTTTATTCAGATGCCTTATTCAATCTTGTGGCTCAGAAAGAGTAGTGGCAAGCTAGCTTTTATTTGAATTACTTTTGGAGAAATTAATTTAGGAGGAGTGTTGAATTGTGAATGGCAAGAGGTAGCTAACCTTATTTGTTTAAATAGGAGTGGATGGAGGCTGGAGTCCTCGGTTCTAACAAACCAAGGGAAGAGAGTGTGTTTTTAAAGCATTAGGAACTTGGGCTGGAGTGAGCTTAACAAGTTCAAGCCCTCGGTGGGGATGGAAAGGAGAGGCGCCTGGTTGGGGAATGGAGGAAGGGTACCACTCACTCTGCTTTTGAAACTAAACATTTCCTTCATCATTATCTGAAATCAAGAGTACCATCCATTCCTAGGGCAGCCACTGCCTGCCTGCGCGGTGTACCGGGAACTGTTGGCCCTCCCCGCACCTCATTAGATAGCAAGAAGACAAGAGCAGCTAAATCTTCCTGATTTCTCTCAGTCTGCCTGGCTTTCTGCAACAAAATTCTACCTGTGCGGATGTTGGCTTTGGCTTGAAGCAGTGCAAAGAGTTGGAGACTTGCCCTCACCGGGACATAGAAAAGACTTTCTGAACCCCAGTGCTGGTTTCCTCTTTAAAACAGATACAGACAGAAATAGGATTCAGAGACCGGTGTCAGAAATGAACCTCCCAGGTTGTGGCAAGCCCCAGAATCTGCACTACACAGCCTATTCATGCTGTTTCTCTAACTAAACAGGTCTGCATGCTTCAGGTCCTCAGTGCCTTCAGATTATCAAAGAAAAAGTAATTAGGCTCAGCATCGTCCCGTTGTGAAGTGTATTTTATTGTATTTTATTATATTCTTGTTTTGTGAAAATTGGTAATCAACACATGGTATATATGGAGATTCCAAGTTAACATGCATATTCAATTAACCACAAGACCCTGCTCTTTGACCATTCTGAATAAACTGGAGTTTATTTGAATTTAGAAAACAGATAAATTAGGAGGCGAGCATTTGCATTACAATAGGATTCTTCATTCTGCGGGAGGAGTCCTTGTGGGATTCTTTTAAATAGAAAGCTCTCCAAGTACTTTGAAAAATATAATTTGATTTTTAAAAATTCCCTTCTCATGTAATTTCTCAGGAACATGGTATTGTGTGAGATGAGAGGCATATCTATTTAATTTGGTAATGAGGGAGCTTAATTGCAAATATTTTGGATTTAAAAAATTCAAGTGTAGTCGCAGAAATTCATGCACAGACATCAAACTTCAGTTGTATTTTATTACCTTCCCTCACTCGTGGTTGGCCGGAATGCAAATGCTGATTCTGTAATTGCCCAGCCCATTCTTCCCTACCTGTAACTGAACGGCTGGAACTCACCTGCGGGACAGGTGAGGAGCCTCTAGGGTTGTGAGAGCTGTGCATTCTCCCTCCGTGCACTGGGAGGGACGACATGTGAGGCTCTGAGGCTCTCAGGACCACAGCTGGCATCTCCAGAATCATTGGGGCAGTCTGGGTGGCTCATCACCGGAGGAACTGGAGAATGAGAAAGACAGGACCAGCCAGGATCCCACAGCCCACTGTTCATTCTGCTCAGTTGACTCTGGATATGTGCATACATGTGTGGGTGCATGTTCACATGTCTACATGTGTGTGTGGCATGTCTTCTCTGGTAGAGAAGAAAGTGGAGAACAAAAATACTGAGGGAGGGACAGGTGCACTGACTTTGGAAGGCAGGACAGCGGGGAGAGAACTTTGGGTTTTGGTGGAGAATGCTGGAAGGTTGGGCGTGGGGCTGGTACAAAGCTTGCCACCTGTCCTGGACCTGGGACAAAGTCTTTTCCTGATCCCGTTTGTGCTAGAGGAGTTGCCTTCGGCAGCAATCCAGGAACTTGAAGATGAATTCTCTTCTCCTTCTTCGACTAGCAGGCTCAATGGCATTAAGTGGCCAGATAGTCGACCACATCTGGAAATCTGTGGTAAGCAAATTGCTTTGCTGAGGCTGCGCTCTTCTCAGCAAGCGTGCCTGCGACAGGGTTTGCAGAAGTGCCGTGGAAGAGGCCAGGACGGCCGGTTAGGAGGCTCCAAGGGCGCTGCAAAGCAGAGCGTCTGCGGAAGGGCGTTGCTCACTCACAGTGCTACCGGGGATTCCAGCATCCATCAGATGTGCTGGTCAGGGGGGATGGAGGACTTGGAGGCTTCATGGGGAGGTGTTTGGGTGGTGGATTCCAGAAGCTTAGGCCATCTGCCTAAGCATGTGTGTCAGAGTTACCAGGAGAACCCCAGATTTCTACCAGCTCTCTTTGGCTTCATCTTCTCTCTGTTGCCATGTGGTTCTGAGGGTTGAGAAAGCGTCAGGTGACCCTGGGAAGGTCACCCCACATGGGGTGGTGAGGTCGTGGCCTTTGTGCCCCTCTGTTGCTGATGGAGACCCTTCTTTGGGGGTCCCTCACTCTCTGGTGCCTCTTCCGGGGGCTCTCCGATTTCTTCCATGATGACGTGCTCTCTGTCTTTGCTCAGCACATATTGTCATGGAAGGAGTCAACCCTGATTTCTTTTTATAAGCAAGGAAAGTGACTGGCTTATAAGGTCTGAGAGGAGAGCCATGGGTATGTGAAGTTCCCTTCTTCAAGATGGAAGCACAGGAGAGGAAAGCAAGCCCCGGGCAGGTGCACCAGCCTTCCTCATACACAGCACCACTCCTGCACACCTCAGGGCCTGTTAGAGCATCTGAGGACGGAGCCCCGGGGAGAGGTTTCAGCGTGGGTGCACCTCAGACTTGCGGTTCTCCACGATGGACAATCAGGCTGCGGAGGAGCTGTGGTTTCTTGAAACCTCAAGGTGGTGGCATTGCTGATGTCACTAAGAGCTCATTCCTCAGAGCCAGGCCTCATTTATCTCTCCAGCATCACCTGAACCCTGGGGGTCCCTTCCTGGGTGCTTATTGAAAGCTGCCCACCCTGTATTCCTAGCACATTCCCCCTCTCGCCTGACACAGGGCATCTGAGCTGCCTGCGGCTGCTCAGCCCCAGACCTCCGGCTCAGTCAGCCACTCCAGGTGCCGGCAGAGCTTGGGATGGGGTGGGGACACGGTACCTGGTCACGTACGCAGCTCCACCTCCTGCAGGCTGGCCACTGTGCTGGGCCAGCAAGGTCTGCCCGAGGATTTACGAGAACAATGTCCCACAATGTTTCTCTAAAATCACCCAGCCTGCATTTCCTGACTCTTCACATGCAAGCAAGCACATGTACACATGTGTTCACAAGAGTGCACAGCCACATGGGCACATGTGTGTACACATGTACATTTGAATTGCAGAAGTCTACACCTACACCTACCATGTGTGCACAGGTGTACATATGTAGCATGCCATGCCTATGATCTGACACATATACCCAGTCACACTTAGGAAGGAATACAACACACAGAGGTACACACAGCCACACATGTACACACAGCTACACACACATGCATATCTCAAATGGGCATGTGCCACACATTACAGCTATTTCTGTGTGTGAACATGCCAAAAACACAAAAGCACACTAATAAAACATATGCTGACTCACTGTTATGAATATCATACATGTGTGACCGTTATATGCACATCATGTGAGACACATGAATGTTAATATCCACACACAGTGCACACAAACCACAGCATAGTGCATGCATGCAAGAATACATGAGCATGTATGTGTATTTGTAACTACAGGTGTCTGTCTCTCTGGCGTTGTCGCTCACATGCCTGTCCTTTCTAAGTGTGAGGTGAAGAGGGAAGGTTGTCAGTCACAGCCTTCCTGGGGCATGTTCTATTGCTGAAAACATTCTTGGCCCAGATGCTGAGAGTTTGGAACAGGAAGTGCTTCTGAGCCTGGGTATGAGCCAGTATGGGAGCTGTGTGCAGGCATTTCTTCCATGAACCTGGCATCTAATGAAGCTCCTTTCTCTTTGTGAAAGTCCAGTGCGAGCATTTCCTCTTCTCTCCTCTGCTTGGGAAGTAGAAATATGGGCTCTGCATTCTTTCTGATGGTTCCATGGGCAGATGCTGCAACACTGGGTCTAAGAAGAAGAAACAGCAATGTCTACAGCACAGGAAGAGATGCAAAGTGCTCTGTCTGGGCTCACATTACCGCGTCATCATCAGGTCTGTGTCCGAGTCAGGGACTGTCTCTGCCCCCCTTCCCGAGCCCTCAACCACATCCAATTAGCACTGCCCCGCCGTGTGCAGCTTGCTCTCTTAATGAGACACACGCTCCGGCAGAAGAGGAGCTGCTGGAGCTTTGGGAAACAGGTGTCTTCCTGGGAGAGCAGGTGGGTTGTGAGAAGCACAGCCCAGCACGGTGTCCAACTCTGAGCAAGGGGCCTCAGCCTCTCACAGTCAGAAAGAGACTGGCTGCATCCAGTCAAACCAAGCAAGACCCTGCCTTGAAAATAACCAAGGCAAAAAGGGTCAGGAGGTATGGCCCAAGTAGTAGAGTGCTTGCTTAGGAAGGGCAAGGCCTGAGTACAATCCCCAGTACCAAAAATGATATGATGTGCTGAAAACCTTCTCACCAAACCTTTGTTTCTCATGGGACACTAGCAGCTTGTGGCACACATTTGGATCCCAGGGAACTCCCCCGCCCCTATGTGCCACACACTGACCCCTTCCTCTGCCTATGCCATTGCTTAACCACTCATCTCAGACACAGAGTTGATTTCAGTTTCAGTAAACGTTTAATAAAGATAGACTGCCTAGCTATCTGTAGTGTGCACTCCCAGTGTTCCCAGGAATGGAACGTGTGGGAATGGAGCATGTAGGAATGAAGTGTGTAAGTATGGAACGTGTAGGAATGAAGTGTGTAAGAATGGAGTATCTACATACTCCATTGGAGTATGTAGGAATGGCTTGTGTAGGAATGGAGTGTGTAGAAATGAAGTGTGTAAGTATGGAACATGTAGGAATGGCATGTGTAGGAATGGAGCGTGTGGGAATGTAACATGTAGGAATGGAGCGTGTGGGAATGTAACATGTAGGAATGGAGCGTGTGGGAATGTAACATGTAGGAATGGAGCGTGTGGGAATGGAGCATGTAAGAACAGAATGTGTAGAATGAAGCGTGTAGGAATGGAGTATGTAGGAATGGAGTATGTAGGAATAGAGTATGTAGAATGAAGCATGTAGGAATAGAGTATGTAGAATGAAGCATGTAGGAATGGAGCATGTAGGAATGAAGCACGTAGGAATGGAGTGTGTAGGAATAGAGTATGTAGAATGGAGCATGTAGGAATAGAGTATGTAGAATGGAGCATGTAGGAATGGAGCATGTAGGAATAGAGCATGTAGAATGAAGTGTGTAGGAATGGAGCATGTAGAATGGAGCATGTAGGAATGGAGCATGTAAGAATGCAACATGTAGCTTGCAGGTATAGAATAGTATGTTGCCTTCCTGGCTACCATCATGCTAGGAAGAAATCAGGAGGTGGCTCTTCCCCGCTTTGGTCTCCCTGCTTAGCCATCTGCCTCACCCAGAGCTTCTGTCCCATGCTCTGGTCCCTGTCTGGCCTCCTTGGCTGGGCTGGGTGATTGAATGCCATCTATCCCCACATGTCAGGTGTCCACAAGGCTACGGTGGCCTTTCACCGAGGATGCAACTATCATAAGAAAGTAAAGGTAAACAGACACATATGCCCACATGCACACACACATGCACACACACTCACAGAAATCCAAGGACTTGGCCAAAACCCACTTCCTGGTGGCTCAGCAGACTGGTCCCAAGTGCATTGGATCAATGTGTCTGGTTTCAAATGGAAAGACATTGAACAGGGAGGGTAGGGGTGAAAGGACCAGACCAGGTGGAGACAGTGTGTGTGTGTGTGGGGGGGGGGGGGGGACAGAGATCAATTGGCCTTGAAAGCAAGGTTAATTCCTGAGCTGGGAATCGTGGCTGCTGCAAGGTCTCATAAATGAACCAGAGGCGGCCTGGACTCCCAGAAGAGGAGAAGAGGGGAGTCCTTACTCCTCCTGGAGTATGGTGGATAGACTCTGCTCAGCACTGGCCTGGGCAGTGGATAGAGCCTCTGTGCCAGGGCGGGGGGGGGGGGGGAGAGGTGCAATGGCAGACAGGCGGGGATGGAGACCAGCCTTGGGGCGTACATCCCCTTGTCATGTGATGAGCCTGGGGTGGATTGGTGATGGAGGCCACAGAGGCACCGTGAAGGGCAGACTTGCCCCAGCCCTCGACCCTGCTGCGTTCCTGCCTGGGCCTGGTGCCACCTGTAGGATGTCTCCAGAAGCAGAGGTGGATGCATTGCTGAGGTTGGTCTTGCCTGGTGATACTTCTCTGGAGACCGGGTCTGGGTCAGCCTTCTCCTTGCTGAGTGCGGCCACTGGATGGGCCTGAGATCAGGGAGGACAGGGGGACAGCCTGGCTCAGGGGGAGTAGATGGACGTGTCCTGTGCCTGCCTGCCCTGCCACCAGGCAGGTGATCTTCCACCAAGCTGGGCCCTTGATGGTGCTGGTGCAGGTTCAGGCTGGCCGGTGGGAAACCCGGTGGGCTGCTGCCTTCCCTGCCCCCGTCATAGCCGATACTTGCCCCAGAGAGAAGAACCAGCTTTTGAGGTGGATTTGTATAAGTTATGTGCAGGTTTTATGCATATGGGAATTTTAGAAACCCCAGCTGAGAAAGGAGGAACATGCTAGTCAGTTTTCCATTGCTCTGACAAAATACTTGCAGCAATCCACCGCAAAAGAGGAAAGGTCTGGGGCTGGGGGGTTAGCCCAGCGGAAGGGCGCCTGCCCAGCGTGCTCAAGGCCCTGGGTTCGGTCCTCAGCCCTGGGGGAAAATAAAGCTACAAAAGAGGAAAGGTCTGTTGGTCTACAGCTCTGGACCTTGCAGTCTGGGTCAGCTGACGCCCATGGGTTTCAGCCTGTGTGGAGGCAGCACACTATGATGAAGCCCTGTGGTGGGAAGACAGACAAGAGGCAAGGCCATGGTCCCAAGGTTCGCTCAAAGTGAGGCTCCCGTGTCTGGGAGCACTCCCAGGGAGCCACAGCTGCTAAATGTCCCCACGCCTGGCAATCAGTCGTGCCACCCAGGGGACTCAGCCTCTAACACACGGGTGTTGGCAGATACCCCAGATCCAAATTCTAGCAACTGATGGAAGGCCCCCAGTAACTTCATGCCAGTGTAAGCAAGAGGTGGTCAGGGGTTTCAGAGGTCATAATGGTTGTCGCAGGGTACAAGCAAGGTGGCAGGGGTAGGTGGGTTGGGTCTTTGAGTCATCTGTGATGGCTGCACTGTCCCAGACAGCAATTCTGCTCACCATTCAGGCTCTGGCTGTCACAGACAGCAATTCCGCTCGCCGCTCAGCCCCTAGCAGATGCCCAGTGGTGTCTGCTCAGGCCTGCTGTGGCAGTTCTCAGGCCCGCACCCATTTTTGGGAGGAGGCAGAAAGATGGGTGTTGCTCTATCTTGTCCTGCACGAGCATTCCCCCAAGCCCTTCAGCCCTGAGCACAGAGAATAGTTGAGATCTGGTTTGCCCATTCACCCCACACTTAGACGGGAGACAGAGCCAGTCACGTGTCTGCCCTTCAGAAAGCACCAGCTCAGGGGCTGGGAAGGTGGCTCAGTGGTAGAGCGTTTGCCTTGCATGCTCAAGGCCCTGGGTTCGATTCCTCAGCACCACATAAGCAAAAAAAAAGTCGGAAGTGGCACTGTGGCTCAAGTGGTAGAGCGCTAGCCTTGAGCTGAAGAGCTGAGGGACAGCGCCCAGGCCCAGAGTTCAGGCCCCACGACTGGAACCCCCCCCCAAAAAAAAGAAAGCACCAGCTCAGGGCAGGATGGCAGTTTTCCTTTCAGACACCCGCTGCTGTGTGACCTCGGGCATAGCACACACTCTCTGTTCCTTGAAATGAGGTTTGGGACAACTTCCTCTCTGTTTTATTGGGGCTGAGTAAGAGGTTCAGAGTCCTTCCTCCACAGGACGCCCTTGACAGTGTTGTAGAGGTCAGCTGCCATCAGGGTGTGTGGGACCTGCTGTGAGGGCAGGAGGGGCAGCAAGAGCAGGGAGAGCATGAGGGCAGCCAGCCCCGCCTGCGTGTCATTGTGATGGTGAAGCAAAACTGATTGTGTACATCCTCAGTGTGCAGCACTGATGATCGTGTCTACACCCAGTACACAGCACTGACGATTGTGTCTACACTCAGAGCAGAGCACCGATGATTGTGTGCACACTCAGTGCGCAGCACTGATGATGGTGTCCACACCCAGTACACAGCACTGATCCCGTCTACACTCAGAGCAGAGCACTGATGATTGTGTGCACACTCAGTGTGCAGTGCTGATGATCATGTCCACACCCAGTACACAGCACTAATGATCGTGTCCACACTCAGAGCAGAGCACCAATGATTGTGTGCATACTCAGTGTGCAGTGCTTATGATCCTGTCTACACTCAGAGCAGAGCACCAATGATTGTGTGCACATTCCATGTGCAGAGCTAGCGATTGTGTCCACACTCTGAGCAGAGCACCAATGATTTGTGTCCACACTCAGTGTGCAGTGCTGATGATCGTCCACACTCAGAGCAGAGTACCAATGATTGTGTACATACTCAGTGTGCAGTGCTGATGATCGTCCACACTCAGAGCAGAGCACCAATGATTGTGTACATACTCAGTGTGCAGTGCTGATGATCGACCACACTCAGAGCAGAGTACCAATGATTGTGTACATACTCAGTGTGCAGTGCTGATGATCGTCCACACTCAGAGCAGAGGACTGATGATTTGTGTACACTCCATTTACAACACCAATGATTGTGTTCACACTCAGAGTACAGCATCGATGATTGTGTTCACACTCAGAGTACAGCATCGATGATTGTGTACACAGAGTACAGCACTGTGATGATGTGCACACTCATTGTACAGCACCGATGATCACGTCCACACTCAGAGTACAGCATTAAGAGGGGACCAATGACCTCTGGTGGCCTTGAGTTCATGAGAAGACATCCGTGTGGCTCCTCCGTGGGTTTGGATGCACCGGGGCAATGCGATGGCGATGGTGGGTCTGTAGGAAGGGAGGGAGGGGAGGGAGGGAGGAAGGAGTATGGGGAGGGAGGGTAGGAGCGTGGGGAGGGAGGGTAGGAGTGTAGGGAGGGAGGGGAGCGTGGGGAGGGAGGGTAGGAGCGTGGGGAGGGAGGGTAGGAGTGTAGGGAGGGGGGAGCGTGGGGAGGGAAGGGAGTGTGGGGAGGGAGGATAGGAGCGTGGGGAGGGAGGGGGGAACGTGGGGTGGGAGGGAGGGAGCGTGGGGAGAGAGGGGGGAGCAAGGGAAAGCCATGAAACTTCTCTGGCCTTCTGCACATTTCAGCAGGGAGCCCGGTCCCAGGGCGCCATGGTGGACTGAGCCGCCTCTGTCTCAACCATCGGCATGCTAGGAGCTCTGTCCTGCCATCCCTCGCTCTCCGTCCTCTTCCTCCTGCCCCCAAGGCCAGGTTCGCGCTGTTGGCCGAGGTGACCCTGGAATGGCTTCTGCCACAGGGTGGCTAGCCGCAGCATGGTGAGGCCCTGCTGTCCCCTCGGGCCCGCGCGCCTGCCCGCCCTGGCGCCTGGCAGCCAGAGCCATAGACCTGGCGGCTCCCGGGTGGGGAAGAGGGCGTGCTGTGTGCCAGCGTTGCCGCCGTGGCCGCAGGCAGGGCGCGGGTGCCCTCTTCCTCAGATCTGCTCCTGATCATCGGCCCTTCGCACCCTGTGCCAGTTTGGGACAATCCCTGTGGCCAAGGGGTGGTGTGCAGAGTGAGGGGACCTGTCTGGGCCCTCCCTGTGGGCTGCACGCCTGCCGCAGGCTCCGTGATTTCTCGCCCGACTTCCGGATTTCCACGACCATGTTTTCCACATTATTTTTGTCTTCTGTCTTTCCAAGCTTTGCAGGGTATGTCGCCGTGAATTTCTTTAAAAACCCAGAACCGGCTTTCTGTGCTCCCAGGGGTGAAAAGAGAGGCCGAGGGGCTGCATCGCCTCCAGCGTTAGAGTTGGGTTGATGGTCTGTGGCGTGTGTGTGATTGCGTGCGTGCGTGTGTGTGTGTGTGTGTGTGTGAGCCCGCGTGTGCAGACATGTGTGTCTGAGAACCCCTCGGGCGGGTGTCCAGGAGGTCGTGGATGCCGTCCCCATCAGCACCCCTCTTCCACAGCCCAGGACTCCTCTGTGGGCCTTAACACACTGCAGCGGGGGGAGGCGTGGTGGGTTCCGGGCTCTTCCCGGTGAGATACCATGCGGCCTCCGAGGGCCGTGGTGCCCAGCGCGGCTGTGCGCTCAGAAGCCCGTGAGCGCGGATCCAGACGGGAGCCTTCTGCGGCCTTGACGATGCCGACATGGCAAGGTGTCACTTTGCCGCGTGTTCCCTGACACGCGCCAACTTCAATGGCCAGGCTGCTGTGGTGGCTCTGGGACAGCCAGGCTGCGGAGCGGGGTGACGGCAGGGCGGTCGTTACTCGGGAGAGAGGACCAAAGCCAGCAGAACTTCTCTCTCATTTCCTAGATTCCCAGCAGGCGCAAATGCTGCCTCATTTTGGCGATAGAAACCACTTAGAAGTTAGCCAAAACCCAGCTCCATGTCACTGTCGCACAGGCAACGGTCGGCACCCACCCACCTCCACGGCAGAGCCTCTGGCTCCAGCCCAGGTGAGCTCAGAGGTTGCTGCGCATCCAGGGGCAGCGCTGAGGACCAGCTGGGGGACCTCCCCCATCCAACCTCCACACAGAACCGACTGGGCATTGATTTTAAAGGATTGTAGCTCTGGCTTCAACTGCGGAGTTCTGGGTGAGGACACAGAAGTGGTCAAGCAAGGAGGAGGGGGCGGGGCCTGTGAACCAAAGGCGGGAGGCACAAAAGTCAAAATACTTCTTATTATTTTCCCTGAAGGATGGTGTCTAAAGAATCCTGGGGTGTCAGGCGCTGGTGGCTCACACCTGTAATCCTAGCTACTCAGGAGGCTGAGATCTGAGGATCACGGTTCAAAGCCAGCCCGGGCAGGAGAGACCTTGAGACTCCTATCTCCAATAAACCACCAGAAAACCGGAAGTGGCACTGTAGCTCAAGTGGTAGAGCGCTCGCCTTGAGCTGAAGAGCTGAGGGACAGCGCCCAGGCTCAGAGTTCAAGCCCCACGCCTGACCAAAAAAAAAAAAAGAATCCTGGGGAGCTGGCTCAAATACACACACACACACACACACACACACACACACACACACACACCATCCTTGTCATCACACACACACACACACACACACACACACACCATCCTTGTCATCTCACACACACACACACACACACACACACACACCATCCTTGTCATCACACACACACCATCCTTGTCATCATCCTCCCGTGGCTGGAGGGATTCAGATCCTCTGGGATTGCAGGCAATGACTGTGCTCTTTTTGTTCCTTCCTTTTATTTCATTTTTAAAAAATCAATTTATTAATTTATGTATTGTACTGATTACTATATAAAACTTGAACTCGGGGCCTAGGCCCTCTCCTATAGCTTTTTAGCTCAAGGCTGGAGCTCTACCACTTGAGCCATAACTTCACATGCAGCTTTTGGAGCTAAGAGTCTCATGGACTTTCCTGTCTGGGCTGGATTTGAACCAGGATCTTCAGATCTCAGCCACCTGAGTAGCTAAGATTATAGGTGGGAGGCACCGGTGCCTGGTTTCTCATTGCTCCTTTTTGGTTAGTGTGTGTTTGAGCGTGCGCATGTGCATGCGTGCGTGTGTGCGTGTGTGTGTGTGTGTGTGTGTGTGTGTATGTACTTCATGTCTGGGATATTTCTCTGACAAGAAGAACCCAGGGAGGAAATCCCCAAACACGTGGGCTGGCAGGACTGGGGGCCCTCCGCCAAGCCCCTTTCTGTCTGTCTCTGGGGTCGACCGCCTGAGGCTGTTACCATTTTGCTAGTTTTCTGCACTTGAAGGGAACGTGACTTCAGAAGCAGCGGAAGCCATGACTTTCCGTCGCGATGAACACGAACCCGAGGATGAGTGCTTTCCAAGGAGGCGATGAGCAAAGCCCGGATTCTCCTCCCTCCGACCCAGAGCGGAGGAAGATAAACAAGGCCTGCCGCCCCAGCCCGAAAACCCATCAAAGAG